>NW_028145467.1:2580000-2717353 GCF_977016875.1 Pavona decussata
ACATCTTTGCTGTGACGCTCGGAGTCAAAAGCCTATCTCTAGCTGGAGCCCGAAAAAATGCTGATTCTGGTGAAATGGGTCCTAGGAACACTAATCCCTTCAGGTCCCTGTCTGATCTAAAACCAGAAGCATAAGGCTCCTGGCAGGCGCTATTATCCTATCGTAAGGGGACCTCAGAGGGTTCCGCAAATACTGAGCTAACAAGCATTTCTGTAGATTCTTTTTTACAGAAGAAACTAGGGTTGAATTGCTTTATATTCAGTATCGATCAGACACTGGAAAGATTCTGAAGCACTCGAGTCACTGCTTTACGGCTACGGCGTTTCTCATCGTTCAAGCGACCTCTACGATGATTTTCACAAAAGTAAATTTAAAGTGAAAGTAAAAGCTCATACACAAAGCTGCCATCCTTGCAACTGCCAGGATTTTAATGAAGGTGAAATAGAGCGCTGAATAGGCAACTTGTGTTGCCTGGCACCAGTGGCGATGACGCGGTTCCAGGCCCCAGTTGTTCAAAGAGCGGATAACTTTGTCCAGTGGATAAGTCGCTATCCAGCAGTGCAAATGTACTCCAATCAACGCTTTTGACAAGTTTTTCACACAATCCCATACTTAAATTAGACGTACGCTTCTACTCTATTCACAAATTATAGGGCTATAGCATATAGGGGAACTGTTTCACGCTTTTTATCTGCTGCGTAGTGACCTATCCATTGGATAAAATTATCCGTTGTTTGAACAACTGAGGCCAGAAGGCTACTGGAGGCGGTCAGTGTTAAAATAACATCAAAGGACAGAAGGTGCGGAGCCATAGTTGGTGGCCTGATGTTCTGCAATACTTCCAGCCTAGACAGTGACTGAGGAACATCATCATCACTCCATCATTATGATTATGATCATGATCATGATCATGATCATGATTGATTCGCTAGCTGTAGTTTTCTACCTTTGCACCGTTATCAAAGACTCATTGTTGTGATCCAAAACTCTCGATTCGAAACCTACAATAATTAGAAAACAGTAAACGATTACAAAATGGGAAAAAGCAGTTCTAAGCACGTAGCGACAGTTCAGTAAACGATATTTACCCGGTGGCGCTTGTAACACAGCTAAGAATCTCGTCGTTACAACATTGAAGCTGAACAGCTAAACCGTATGCAACATGCTATTTGTGACTAATACACACGTTCGTGATCACACGAAACAATGATCATCATCATCATCATCATCATCATCATCATCATCATCATCATCATCATCATCATCATGGAGCATGCGTGGACTCGACCCGAGAAGGTGCGTTTTCTGAGCGGTGCTGAAAACCTTCGCAAAATGGTAAATGTTTAACCGACATAATCTCCTAGAACGTTGAGAATTGCCGTAAAGCATAACTTAATACCCCAATGACAAGAGGAGGCCGCAAGGTTAAACGAAGCGACCGCAGTTCGACTGAAGAAGAACCACGTGAATCTAAACGGCAAAACATGGCGGCCAACTGCCAACAAGAAAAAGCGGAAGAGCCGAGTTTGGCCGAAATTAGAAATATGCTCGTTGGAATTGAGTCCAAGATGTCCGTTATCCTGACAACAAACAACCAATTATCTAGTGAATTAGCCGAACTGAAGAATGCATTCAAAACCCAAAAGAGGAAATTAAATGACACGAAAGAGTTACTTGAGAAGACGATGAATCTTAACTTACAACTGAAAGAAGAACTTGGTCAGGCTCGAGAAAAATTCAAGGAACAGGCCGAAGAAATAGCGGAACTATATGATTTTCAGGATGAATTGGAGCAATATACAAGGAAAAATTCCGTGGAGATATGTGGCATCCCTGAGAGTGCTTACGAATCAACAGAGAAGGCGGTGTTAAAAATCTCTGAAGCTCTCAACGTTGCAATATCGCCTGAAGACATCGAAATTACCCATCATCTCAATAGGAAAGGAGTTGAAAAAGGTATCAGACCTATTATAGTAAAATTTATTAACCACAACGCTAAATCTAAATTGTACAAATCGAGAGCAAAACTTAAAGACGTTCGCGTGCATCAGCTTTTCCCAAATTATTCGGCGGGAGTCAGCAGCAAAGAGGGCGGGCGTATCTTCATGAAAACTTCATGAAAACTTAACTAGTTCTAGGAGAAAGGTATTGATGAAGGCAAATCAAATGCGTAAAGACGGATTATTAGTTAGCTGTTGGACATCAGATGGGAAAATCTACATAAAAACATCGCCAGAGGTTACAGTAATCCAGTAGTTCTTCTTTAAGATTGTTAAATAATTTATTGCCGTCTATATTTCTTAATTAACTTTGCGAAGGAACAGGCTAAGGTTTATCGAAGAAGGGACCTCGTATATTTAGTTGTTTAAGTGTAATTTGTAAGTCGCTGCCTTGACGTGTAAGTGTTAATTTTGTACTGTTGTGTTTTGTGTGTGAATACCATTTATAATGCAAGCAAATGAAAAATGTGCAGTTTTATCCCTTAATGTACGCGGAATAAGGGACAATGTCAAAAGGAGGAGCATTTTTTCATATCTTAAAGACCAAAATGCCTTGTTTTTTTTTTTTTATTCAAGAAACTTTCTCAGATATTAATGATGAGGCGCTCTGGAAAAACGAATGGGGAGGTGAAATTATTTTCTCTCACGGGAGTCACCATAGTAGGGGTGTTTGCATTCTCATCGCGCCGTCATTACAGCTCAAGATAGATTACACATATAAGAACAATTCAGGAAGAATGGTGCTCATTAACACTACTCTCAAGTCGTTAAAGTTAACACTCTGCAATATCTATGCCCCTAATGGCCAGTCTGAACAACTAGAATTTATTCAAGAACTAAATTGGTGTCTAATTGACAAATCGGAGCTTACCACTCTTATAGTTGGCGGTGACTGGAATTGTTCTTTGTCAAAGAAAGACAAAACGGGTGGTGCACCGTGGAAGGCAACCAATTATAGAAATCTTATACTAACAACCATGGAAATGCTTGATTTAGTTGATATCCAACGAGCTAAATACCCCAAATTGCGTAAGTACTCGTATGAGTCCAAGTCGCTGGGTGTGAAATCAAGAATAGACTTCTTCTTGATCGCCAAAAATTTGGAGAAATATGTTAAAACTTGTGCAATTGTGCCAGCAATTGCACCAGATCATAAAGCGGTACAGATATCACTCTCGTGGCCTAAGGAAACTAGTCGAGGACCAGGCTTTTGGAAATTTAACAATACCTTGTTGACTGATGAGAGTTATGTGAATACAGTTCTCTCCGTTTATGCCCAAACTTGTGAACTTAGATCTCAAATCGAAGACAAACGTCTTTTTTGGGAGGTATTAAAAATGGAAATAAGAGCGGCAACAATCACATTTGCTAAAAGAAAGGCTCAAATGAATCATAATAAGGAAAATGAAATCAAGCGCCAACTCGATGAACTAGACAATTTAATTTGTAACAACTTCCAACACCCGGATATAAATAACATATTGGAAAAGTATTCCAAACTTAAAAAGGATTTTGAGTTAATTTACGAACAAAAAGGAAAAGCAGCGATGTTTCGATCGAAATGCCGTTGGCTAGAGAACGGAGAACGCCCAACTAAATACTTTTTTAACTTAGAGAAAAGGAATCACAATAAAAAAATCGTTACTGAACTTATAACCGAGAATGACAGCGCAATAAAGGATGAAAATCTAATTCTAGTCAAAATTGAGTCCTTCTTTATAATAAGGACCTCTATACGTCCAATATATCCTTTTCTGAAACAAAATACAACGAATTTATTGAAAATTTAAATATGCCGCGTCTTTCAGAGGATGATCGTGAGAAGTGCGAAGGCCTTTTAACTTATGAAGAATGTGAAAAATCGCTTGAAACCTTTCAAAATGAAAAATCTCCGGGAGAAGATGGATTCACAGTTGAATTTTACAAATGTTTCTTTGAACTATTGGGCACTGATCTTGTCGCTAGTTTAAATGCCACTTACGAATTGGGCGAGCTCTCCATCTCGCAACGGAGAGGAGTAATTACTCTCCTTCCGAAAGAGGACGGTCCTTTGTCAGCGCTCTCCAACTGGAGGCCCATTACTCTACTAAATACTGATTACAAAATAGCATCCAAAGCAATCGCTAAAAGATTAGAAATAGTTCTCTCCAGCCTTGTACATACTGACCAAACTGGTTTTATAAAAGGACGATACATTGGCGAAAATATTAGACTTATTAATGACGTAATGAAACACACTAGAATCGAAAAAAAAGGAGGAATTCTAATTTCGCTTGACTTCAACAAAGCGTTCGACTCTTTAGAATGGCCGTTGATAACAAAAGTGTTAAATACTTTCAATTTTGGAACGAGCCTCAGAAAATGGGTAACAGTATTCTACTCCAACATCGAGAGTGCAGTGATCAACAATGGAGTTGCAACAAATTGGTTCAAATTGTCCAAGGGGGTGAGGCAGGGCTGTCCTCTTTCCCCGTACTTATTTGTACTGTCTGCGGAAATCTTGTCCAACAAAATTCGCCAGAGTAGAGATATCAAGGGAATAACGATCTTTGGAAATGAGATTAAAATAAGCCAATTCGCGGACGACACTAATCTTTTCTGCGATAATGTAACCTCTGCAGAGAACTCTCTGAAAACTGTAAACGACTTTACAGACATCTCCGGGCTGCGTCTTAACACCAAAAAAACCAAGGCGATATGGCTGGGAAAATGGTCAGCAAATAAGTCGACGCCGTTAAATGTGAAGTGGTTGCGTTGCCCCGTTAAAGTTTTAGGCGTTTATATTTCATACGATGAAAAGAAAAATGACGAACATAATTTCATGTTAAAATTAAGGAAATTGCAAACAAAATTGGATATGTGGAAAGCTCGAGACTTAACTTTATTTGGTAGAGTTATGATCATCAAATCTTTAAAAAAAAATCGTCGTCGTTGCGTCGTCGTTGTTATCATCATCAATATCATCATCATGACGATTACCATCATCATCATTATCATCATCATCATCATCATCATCATCATCATCATCATCATCTTCATCATTGTAGTCGTCGCGTCGTCGCCGTTATCATCATCAATATCATCATTAGCAAAAATATTACAAAAACCGACTCATTTGCTGCTCCTTTTTCTTAGATGTTTTGAGACTTTTGTTATTTGTTTTACACATTACACTGAATCAGTAGTAGTTACTGCCTTAGTTTCAGTGCAAAAATAGCAATTCTCTTCCTGTGACAGGCAGTCCGATAAGATATTATGCCCAATATCATTAAATCTTATGATCAAATTATACTGTCAATATCCATAGAATAGAGCTACAAAAATGTATTAATACACCGTATTCATACATAGATGTTAAGCAGCAGTGTTCGTGAGAAGACTGCAAGGAAGTGCAATGTCTTAAATTTTGGCATACTAGACAACTAAACAATTGAAATTGTTCAAAGCCATACTTATTTTTATTTTAATACGCCGGTGGCTTTGTGGATTTCAGGAAAGCATTACTCACATTGCTTCATGGCATGAGGGGATTTGTCATAAATCGATCACGTTGATGTTGGAGGACGCATCTATAATTTGTTCAATATTTTCGCTATGCGAGAGGTGTTTGCCAAGATTGTATTTTAAGTTCACTACTTTTCAACGTACATGTTTACAACATGTTCTTGTCTTTGAAAACAGGACTTTATATCTGGCTCATTTGCGCTTCATGATAGCACAAAATTAAATTCACTTTTGTACGCCGAAACTCTGAATGTACTGTCAAGATAAGGAAAAGGCCGCAACATTGTTCTAATAGGTAACTTATCTGTGGTCTTCGTTAGTGCTAACATTGACACAATTCGTAGATATTAAGCTCAATCTTTCAGTTATTAAGAAAACTACGGTTGTGATTTCTCACATTTCTTACCTTGTAGAATTTTGGTATTAATTAAGGGCAAAGGAAGTATTATTTAAAAATAATTTTATGTTCTGCTGAAAGGGAAAATAGCTTTTAGCCTCCAAGGTGAACTGTCTTATTAACTGGATATTAGATTTCTTTGACTTAAATGTAATAATTTTTTACCAAATTCCACTGTTCAGCTCATTCATTTTATGCGAGAGTGCAGTCGCCATTTTGTTTGAAAAAAAATCCGTTAGAATTATAATTGATGTATTTGTGATTATTCTTTGCGTGGTTTTAATCTAAAATAACGTATGCGTGAGAAAAAACATTTGTTCAAATAACCTTCTGATTTTAAATGACTTTGCTATGTTCTCAAACCGAAACAGTGATGTTTTACATCAGCAATCTGGGTTACGAACCGGTTTCGATCGTCATTAATTTAGAGTGTAAGGGACTAAATACAACCAACTGTGTTCGTTTCTCAATGTAAATACTTAAAAACTTATCAAAAAGCACATAAAGTACCCCCAACTTTGAACGTTTTTCTCCTTTTGTCAGTTGACGTAATTGCTTAAAGCCCTCATTTACCTTTTCTTTTTTTTTTTCTTTTCAAAATGGCATAGACTGAAATGATACGAAATTAAATTATTTGTTAAGGGCGTCAGTTTTCTTGTTCTTTTAATATTTAATATTCTTTACCTTTAGAGCTTACTGTTGTAGTTACTTATGCAGTTTTTTTTTTCTGTAAGATCTTTGATACTCCAGATACCTTTTATGTGAGTTGTATTGTTTACAGCTAAAATGATTTTTGACAAAACCAGAACACGTAAGAGTTTCCAGTGAACCCTACTTACGATATTTTCAATATAAAGTATTAAGTTCTATTCTTTTTACCAATGATATCCTTTTTCAAATAGGCTACATTCCAAGCCCTAACTGTTCCTTTTGTCAAGATACCACTGAAACTAGAAACCATATATTGTTCAGTTGTCCCTTTTCACACTCTTTTTGGGTGGACGTTGTTGCGAACATTCTAAAGAACATAAGTAGTTGCTGTTGTCTCTTACTGCGTGACGTTATCATAGGAATCTTGAAGGAGGGAATGGATCTAGTTAATTATGTAATAATTTTAGGAAAAACCTATTTATGGAGTTGTAGGCACAAAGAGATTAAACCGTCTGGAAGCCACTTTAAGAAAATTCTTGAAACTAAATACGAAACTGAAAAATATCTTGCATTTAAATCCAATAGAATTGTTTCTTTTCGCCGCAATAAATGGAAAAACTATGAAGAGTTGCTTTAAAGTGGCTATAAACAATAACTAATTCTTTATTTTTTTACTTAATTACGGAATATTATCTTGTAAGTAATTTAACAAGTGCGCACACGCAAAAAGAAAAAAAAAAAAAAAAAACACGTTTTATTCAGTGACATCACTCGATCGGGTAAAATGGTGGTTTCTTAAAATGCTTCAGTTCCTCTATGCTACCTGTGCCTCCAACAATCTTAAACAACTACATTTCAGAAACATTAATGCACAATCATAAAATGCAGCCGGGAAGGGAAGCTGAAGAGTGATATATAAGCAGGATTTTTGTCCTTATTTTCATTGAGTTAATCGACGAGTGGCCAGAGCAGGTAATCACCAAGGACAAGATTTGCAAAAAGTTGAATTCCAAAATGAACTTTAAAGCACAAGTGAGTGGTCTGTAACAGTATTTCAACAATATACGGCAATATAATGCTTTGTTTTTTCTGATATAATACTAGATTCGTAAACTAAATTATCCTAACTAGTTTCATTTAATTTAAGTTATATATTTACCTATCTACTTACATTACCTACGGCAAACTTAGAATGCAATGTTGAAGAAGTTAGAAGTAAATCTTCTATTATATATATGTTGTTAGTTAGAAATTAACGATTTTTTAAAAACATTAGGAAAAAGTATTGACTCACTTAATCGGGTCAGCAATATAATGATTCAGTAATGTTTGTCTTCAAAACATCTAAACTGATTTCTGTTGCCCCTTTCGATTTATTTCCTTATCACGATGTCACAAACTTCGTCTAGAAAAGTATAAATTGCACCTTTGATAAGCAAACCATTATCATTTATAACGCATGATGACAGAGTGTTGGAAAGAAACGGGAGAAATTAACGTCAAAAAATGATCATTCCTTGCATTATCTATTTTTAATAAAACATTTGTTTCAACAGGTAATTTTATCTGCAATTGTCGTCTTGAGTTGTTCAAGCCTGAGTATTTCCAAACCTTTCACCCTGGAGAGTCCATTACTTCGCAACCAGGCCTTCATACAGCAGTCACGTGAGCAAGAGACCCAGCACCAAGATGCTACTTTTCAACCAGAGGAGAACAGAAACCAAGAAAGTGATGTCACCAGAAGCTTGGTTGGATTTCTAGACAAGCCATCTGCGCATAATCGCACTATCAGAGACGCTACGATCCCGTGCTTTAGACCCAATATTAAATCGGAGTGGGATGAATGCCGGGGAATGCGTGTTAGTAAGGACCTGTGTTTAAGTGAACATAAGGCTTGTCTTCAAGCGATTCCCAAATACGGCAAAACACTGTGCCAGACAGTATACGGTTTCCGACATGCAAAGTACAGCAAAAATTGTACTCCTATACCGATAGATTGTCAATGTGCTGCCTAAATATACATTTTTATCTAAAGAAAAAACTGTGTTCAAGTCAATTGTATTAATGTTAAGTTAATTATCAGTGGGCAAAAAGGTAATGGCTGCATTGTCTCATTACTGTAAATGGCAGATAAGATATTCTCTTCCGAATTGAGTAAAGACAGGCTGTTTTAATTATAAAGAAAGTGTAAAAATAAAAATGATTATTCAGCGCGAATTTACTTTCCTCAAACTATTTAATTATTGAGGATGATGTGTTATTCAAAGTGACACAGACATACTCGAAAAAAAAAAAAACAAATCCGAGCGCTCCTATCAGGAGTCGAACCTAAGATCTTAGGTTCGACTCCTTATAGGAGCACTCGGATTTTTTTCCGAGTATGTCTGTGTCATATTTAATAACACATCATTCTCATTTTCTCACCAGGCTTAAAATATACCATCACATTTACTCCCTGTATACTAGGTTAGTTAAAGAACACTGAAAGAATGTCGAAGACAGGTTAATTCTGTAGTGATAAGTTAGTTTTCCTGCAACGCCTTTGCATCAGTCATGTCACGGTGCTAGTACGTAGCACCATGCCATTCGGGGATAAGCCGGCACGGGAATTACCGATAGATGTCGGGGGTGCGTGTAGTTTGTTGCGGGCAAAGGTTTTGAAGTAGACTCAAGTCCTGAGTTCATGAGAGACCAACTTGTATTGCCAGCTTCCGAAAACACAGTCTACTCCGCAAGTAGGACACCAGGATGCGTTTTACATAAGGCATAGCTCTAACACGTAGCTTATGTAACAATATTATATAATAAACACAAAGCTACGTCATCCCCCTTGTTTCAAGAAAAAAGAAGAAACAACAGAAATTATTGGTGCCTAATTGTAGACACAACTAGGGATGGAAAATCCACAACCATAACAAAACAAAAATTACAATGGCTAAACATGAATTAGTGATTACTAAGGATTGATACGAAGCATTGTTTCGAACTAGAAATGTCTTCGTCTCTGCCTATTTTTTTTCGTCACATCCTTCATAAGTCATTTTTGTGCGAATGTCATTTCCAAGATTTTAGTCATATCCGTTTTTCACTGGTGCCTTGATGATACGCCTTGGTCGAGATGCTTTGATGCTGTCTAATTGATTGTCCACTTTCTGCTTCATGGGTATCTCTGGCTCCGCATGTTGGCAAGCTAGCCGTAGCCTTGATGCTTGGCATATCCACTGGCACTGATGCACCTTCTTCAGTCTTTCGGAAGAAACTTTCGCAGTAGGTGGAGTGGAGGCATCTCCGGGAATTGGCTTGATATGGACCAGGTATCTGGAATAGTGTGTTCCGGTTGCGTCGTCTTCCACAGTGTATGATCGTTGTCCGTCCACTGAAACGATCGTCCCACTGGACCATCGGCCTTCTTTTCCTGAGGGTTCTTCATAAACATGTGACCGTTTGATGTTGCTCCAGCCTTTGTGGTTCACCTCTGTTCTCGCTTTCATTCTTTCTTTCTGCGTGCTTCATACTCCTATGGCCTGCGTTGATGCTGTTGGCGCTGTCAAACAGCTTGAGTGGTATGGTGTGGTTGCCTAGCTTATAGTTTCTAATTGAGCCTCGTAGAAAGTGTACTGATCATTTGGTCTAAAACCAGTTTTCCATTGGGTGTCGTGTTTAAACCGTCGAATGGGTTTCTTGTAAACTAGATAATATCTGCTTGGCGCTTCCAGCACCAAGTGAAAATTGTTTTACGTTTTTTCTATTTTCTTTTCTTAATTGCATATGCCCTTTACGAAAGCATCAGCCATTTAGATCTATTTTGACGCACAGCTGCCGGACTGCAGACGTGAAAGGAAATAAGGAAAAACGGATACTCGGTTTAAATGTATAGGAGATTCGTAAATGTTGCTCGATATTGCAAAATAATAAACGTATAATTAATCAGTACATTAAGGTATACTAAATTCCTAACAAAACAGATAACAAAATTTTGTGAAAATATAAAATGCACACAATCCCAAAAAAAAAAAGAAAAAAAAAAGCACACAGTAGACGCACACAACACAGTACTCAACAGAAATAACGTTCTGACTTCTGGCGATTTCATGTATATAAATTGATAATTGTTAAATATACGCAAGTTGATGAAGCGCCCGTGTGATAAATTTAATATTGGTTGAGAAACTGTTCTGTAATGGTCTCTGGGGTACTCTTTTGAGTTCCTATGTGGGGAGGCTCCATCTGCAAGGATTTCCTTTGTCACCCCCTAAAGACAGTGAACCCAAAGGGTAGCCGGAAATGAAATCAAAGTACTGGAAACGATAGCAAAATCACACGGACAGTCCAAGCCAAGTTACGATAGAACGGGAAATAATCAGTATTAATTATTAGGTCGGAACGTGACCTTTGATTGTAAGCCCGGCACGCTTCGTCCTTGGGCGCATCTTCCCGATCATTTCAACGGGTGACGCTACGTTCGGCCGAGAGTCAAGGAGGATTGGGAAGGAGGGTAAGCATGGTATTGATTTGAATAATAGTGGAAAAGAAAGCTCAAAACGTTAGAAAAAAGCCAAACCAAGTTAAAATGCATAATAAATACATCGCATCGTAAGTCCTCAATTCAAAACACTTTATTTTTCTCCTTAAGCTGCCGGCTTTAATCTTTAACAAAGTATTATTCTTGGCAAAACACTCATATGGAGAGAGGTTAACTTCTCTCCGTTAGCACTTAATTGAATTACAATGACTGGTCCGAGTCCACATCTGTTTGAGTTTAAAAAACAAAATCAGACTCACAAAGCACACTCACAGTTTATAGGAAGCATTGGACATGTTTTGTCGGAATCTGCGTGAGGAAAGCCATACCTTGGTCTACATTTGGGTGGAGCTATCACTAGACTACAGGACTTGTGTGAAGGAAAACAAAAGAACTTGTCAACGTAACGCTTTCTACAAGAATCCCATTCTCTAACAATTTTTTCAACACAGTGGGGATTCACATCTCTGGTAGTGCGATTATGCGCAGATGGTGCGTCGAGAAATCCTTTCACACTACTTGTGACTTCATTCTCTTGTTTTATGTTCTCTGGTTGGAAGGCATCGTCTTGAAGGTGGGTCTGTTGGTCACGTGACTGCTGATTGGAGTCCTCTTTCTCCAGGGGAAGAGAATTGGTACAGCTTGGGCTTAAACAGGTAAAGATGACAGCTATGTACAAAATTGTCTGCAAGAAACAAAAGTGCTCAGTTTTTTATTTTTTATTTTTATTTACCACCGAGAGAGCTATGAAAGTACATTATCAATATTGTGACAGATGCAATGTGTAAATGAATTTATCAGGTAGTTTAAAAGTACAGATTGCAATATTGCCAAACTGAGACTGACTAAACTGGTAGCATTATTTGTGGTGAGGAGGTCCCACCAGCCTGTAATGAAAAGGCCTTGTTTTATTAATTCCCGATAAATTATTACTTTATTTTACAATGGCTTCAGTACGTAAGTTGGAAGAAATTGTTAGAGGTTAGACTAGTAAAGATTCAGGAATAAAGGATCCCAAATGTTCATTTTTCAGTTTCTCATCTAAACTACTCATCTGAGAGGTGACTTTTCGAAATTTTATGATATCGAAATACTCCAGAACCAAGCAGAGATATAACCACAAAACATGTCATTAAGTATGTAGTTCTGACCATTGTTTACTAGTTCCACAATAACGATATAGCTTTTCTTTGATTGCTGTTAACTAAGTGCAGTGCTGGCGGGCGTATCATAAACGTTATGGTTGAAATTAGTAGAGAAGTTAAATTTGCTGCTAAAACAAATTAACTTAAGTCAAAACAGGAAAGAATCAGTACTCACTTGTGCTGTAAAGTTCATTTTAAAATATTCACGTTTCTGCAAATTTCGTTCTCAGTGATGATTTACTCTGGCCACTCGGTAGACTGAATTAGTCAATGAAGATGAAGGGCAAATTCTCTTGCTTATATAACACTTCTGAACTTCCTATCACGCATTTTATAAGTGTGCCTTAATAACTCTCAAATAGTTCTGTACTGTCAATGTTTAAGACTATCAGAGGCACAGGTAGCAAATAGAAATGGAAATGTCAAGTTTCCTTTAAGGAAACTACGATTCTGTCTGAGTGAACAAAACATGTTCCGGTTTTGTCAAAAACCATTTTAAGGCTAAAAAAAATTGCTTAAGTATGTTACAACAGTAAGTTTTAAAGGCGAAGAATGTTAAATATATATTTAAATTTAAGTCCATTTTCCAATAAAAAACGAGGTTAACAATGTCTTCTTAAGCAGGGGCAGAAAAGGCGAATATTTTAAATTAATTGATTTCGAAGTTGTGCGTACTTTTTGTTCTTTTAATAAGTTTGCATTTGTTTGTTTTCAAAGGGTTCGCTTTTAATGAGATACGAACATATTTTACAGTATTCAGTCTCTTACTTTCTAAATGACTTTCGAGACCTCGTTTGTAACCCAAAATAATTATGGAATGATGCTCAAGCCAATTCATTGTCATGCAATTTGAAATTTTTAATTTACTCTTACACCTGATTTGAAATAAACACCATGTTCTTTAAAATCACAAACACTTTTAATGATCGGTAGAAGGGAGTTCTTTCAAAACTTAAGGACAACCAGACCGTGAATGAGGCATAAAATTAATGAGTTGCAACAATGCAAATAACGCGTGAATTTATTAGATGATAGCGTTAATTTAAGTCAAAGAAATTTTATACCCAGTTGCTTAGTTCTCCTTGGAGGCTAAAAGCTTTTCTGGCTTTCAGATGAAAAAGGTTTCTTTTTTTTAATTATTACTTCCTCAATTTTCTTCCTAATTAATACCAAAATTCTACAAGACGAATTCTCCTGGCTGGACTCCAGGTGCTGTTTTAAGACCACATCGACACAATTTTCAACGGAAGTTATGAACATTATTTCTAGAAAAAAGAAAACATAATCTCATCCAAAGTTGATCTAATATAGAATATTATTAATTTCTTGATTGTTGTTAGGTATTGGTACTTCACACGCACAAAGCGTAATCTCGTTCTCTAAAGGGCGATTTACACGGTACGACTTTGCGTGCAACAAGCTTACGACAGGCCTACGACACGAATTGTTTCGTGTAAATCAAACCTGCGACTCGCTTACGACTGTCGTAGGATTTTAAAACATGTTTTAAGGAAATCCTACGACAGTCGAAAGTATAGGCAATATTGAATGACGAGAGTTGTGTGCGATGTTTTGCATGACGCGAGCAGCGCGCGCTCTAGAAATCGCATTCGACAGTCGTAAGCAAAAGTCGTACCGTCTAAATCGGCCTTAAGGTAATACATCAAAAACTCGTGCTTCGATCGTGCTTCATCGGGGTATCCAAACACCGTGAAAGAGATGAAAGCACGAAGCCGTAGGCCGAATGCTTTTATTGTTTCGTTGTGTCTGGATATTCCTATAGCTCTATGACTGACACCGACAGGAGGAATTGTCCCAGTTTCATACTGAGACGAATACAGAGTGACAAGAAAAAACCGTGTTGAGATCGAAAAGCCAGTTTGTAAGTCATATTGATTTAATGTAAACATCCCTTAAAGTGATGAGAATTAAAACAGGGTAAAAAAGAACTTCACTCCTATGAAGCTGACTGAACAAATACAACTTATTCTCCAACCTCGTTCCCTGGGACTTCCAGAGAGGTGGAGAGATGAAAGATCCTGGAAGCGAGGCTGCCTATTTTCTGGTTTGAATCATGCCTTCTTTTATCCCCTGGGTATTGTTTAAATCAGACAAAAGCCCACTATTTAGAAGTCCAACTTACGTAGTCAAGGAAACAATGATATTTACTCCAACCTACGGACGTATAAGCTCACCATGGTACAAGACAGGAGGGGGGGAGGGGGGGGGGGCACTCCCTTGTGTTCTTTTGCTGGTTCCGATAAAATATTTAAGCCCTTAATATCCCCCATAGGGCAAAATGTTCGCATCTCAATCATGACGTCATATGAAGTCTTGTACGCATGAGAATTAAAGCTAGAATGACGTCAGGAACAGTTCGAAACTCAGAAAGGGACGTGAAAGGTCTTTTTGTCAGGTTTAGAAAGACTTCTGCTGATGGATGTTCACAATTTCTTTCTGAGAGAATAAAATTTTCGTATGCACTTTCTGCAATTTTCATTTTCTTTAGACAACATCTGGAACATTCATGATTCTATATAATCATGAAAACTAACTGATTGTCCCTTAATTTATTTTTATTTTATTTTTTTTTTTATATTTTTTGATATGGAGACGGACTATGTAACAAGAAATTACTTAGTTCAATTTGGAAACTGGGGGTGCTTACCATTTACATGGAAAACTCGGAAATTCCAGTTTGAAAATCAAATGGTACACATCACACCATTAATTGGAGAACTTCTGAAAACTTGAGCTTCGGTTCGAAGTGATCCATTTTTATTACTCCTTTCGGGATTTACAGCTGATGTTCATACATTTTGCATGTTATCCATCTTCTTTTAAGACAAGCTAAATCATTTCATATTTATGCCGAAAATTTCCATCCGGGTGGTTTGCGTAAATGGCAAGCACCCCTGATATCGGAAATTTCAGGAGAATCCTTTTAGTTAAACTAAGCGTGTTCTATGTAAGACTCAGCCGAGATGAACAGAAGTTAAGAGGGTCAATATAATAATCCGCTCGTCAATGGAAACGTCAAAGTGATGTTCTACCAGTGCACATAAACTAGTACTTTAAAATTCTCTTTTGATGGGGCTGGCTAAGATGGAAATGGATTGAAAATAGAAAAACAGTGGGCAATTTTTTCAGCAATACCTTGAGACTACAATTTATGGCTTTATTCAAAATTTGGTTTGCTCACATTCTAAGGAGCAAAGTGGTAACTGAAGATAGTGTGGCATTCGTGTCTCGTTTATGGAAGAATTTCCACTTTCGTCTTCCCTAATTAACTTGTGTTCCTATATAAAAGAAGAAAGGAAGTGTTGGTTTTTACTGACTCACAATGCGAACACATGCCCGCGTGTTTGTTTTTCCAACCTGTTTGTAGACATTGCAATTCACCCACACAATAGAGAAAATGGCTGGTAACGTGATCCACAGGATAAAGAACTTTGAGGCATTCACAGAGGAGTTAATTTCCGAACTTTCCTTTTTCAGGGATGTCTTTACCGGCTTATCACGGAATTAAAAGCGGTCCTCTACGCGCACGGCGAAAAAGACAACCAGTTTATTTTGTTGAGCAAAGATGAAAAGAACCTCTGCTTCAAGAGCTTCGTTAGTCTATTTTGTCAAATAATTTATTCGATAAATTATTTTTCTAATGTTTGTTAGAATACGTTCCTTTTATGCTAGCAAACATGAATATCCAAACTTTTCAGATCAATTACAACGTTTAAAAATAGGTAAATTGAACAAAGAAAGTATACGACACAACGTAAATAAAGGTTCCATGACAAACGTAATAAATTATTTCCACGCAGTTATCTCTGCACATGACTTTGAAACTTTTATAGACCTAAATCGCTTCGTTGTTTTGTTGCCCCATTGCAGATCACGTGACGGTAATCTAGGGAGTAGTTTCTTTTCGAATTGGTCATATTCACGCTGGCATGAATTTTTTACTTCCAAAAAGAAAAAGAATCGACTCTCATGAGAATATCACGTGGTTTGTAATGGGCAATTGGCATATAGAGCGAATAAAGTCTATTATCCAAATTTAACTCCTTATAATAACGTGAATGGTTTAAGGATAGGTTTTGAAGGTCATCAATTGCAGCAGCTATCTGGGCATGACGTCATAATTCCTATTTTTACTCAACGATTGCGTCAATACTCAAACTAAATCATATTTTTGGAGAAAATAAAGTCCACCTTACCGGAAATCTACATTATTAAGTTTGTTGTTTGTAAATCAGCCATTTTATTGCAAAACTATAGCTAGAAGTAAAATGTAAAGGACCGGAATTTTAGGTTATAACTACAAATAAAAAGGTGTATAGATGTTTTTCAACTTTGACAAATTTCAAACGAGCAAACATTATTACGGCGGAGAGTAATTAACGGCATTATAAAGTGTTATTTTCCATCCTTAACGTTCCTTCATGAACAGCAATAGTTGAGAGTTTACAATTTAGGAAAATGTATTTCTTCCCTCATTAGTCCCAAATTAGAGTGAACCACATGCAGTCTGAAGGAGCAACAACCTTGTCGTTCCACACGAAAGGGGGTATTAAAGACGCGCATGCGCACTAGTGCAGTAGTGTGCAGCAGCTAAAGGCTTGACTCCAGTTTGTTTGAAGTGTGGGCCGTTTAAATTTTCGTCCAAACAACCTTTTCATAGCATCGTTACCTCACAAACAGAGGAAGAAGATAGAAAGATAACAATGATGTATCATTCAGTGAGTGACACTGACATACTTTAGAACTGAGGAAATCCGAGTGATCTTATCAGTAGTCGAACCTAACAACTTCCGATTACTTTAATACTAGTTCGAATGCTCTACCACTGAGCTACAGGAGACTCGTGAGAGCTAGCTAAGGATAAAAAGAGGTTTCAGCAAAAGAAAGAAAATGCATAAGAAATTGATATAAACCTAATTTGCTTTTTATACCATCGAAACTAATTTTATTCGAAGACGTCCTTTTGATGCTACCCAACAAGATTATCAAAATTGCAGATCAATTATAACTTTGACGAATAGTTCAACTGAACAAAGAAACTATCCAACAGTAAATAATCCATGACTAAATTAAGAAATTATTTCCACACAGTTTCCTCGGGACGTGACTTTAGAATAAGGTTATTAATTCAAATCTTGAAGGTCATCTATGCCAGCAGCTATCTGCGAATAACGTACGTCATAATTCCTACTTTTACTCGGCTATTGCGTCAATACTCAAACCACACTCCAAAGAAACTTATTACCGGAACTATACATTAGCTTATAGTTAACTTTGCATTTGTAGAGCAGCCATTTTGATTATTGCCAAACGGAAGTGAAATTAAAGTAAGGGAATTTTAAGTTTCATCTACAAACCAAAGCTTTGGAGATGTTTTTAAACCTTGAATTGTCTGAAAACAGTAAACATTATCACGTCGACTGAGAGTATTTAACTGATCAACAGTTTAAAAGTGGTTATTTTTCATCAGTAACTTTCCTTCATAACGACAACAATATTTAAGGGTTAACTATCGATAAAACGAATTCTTGCCTTCCTTAGTCCTAAATTAGAGTGCGCCACCGTTTGAGTTATGAAAACCCTCGTTATACCACATGGAAGGGTACTTTAAATACGCGCATGCGCACCAGTGCAGTAGTGTGCTAAAGCGAAGATTGTGGTTCTAGTTTATTTGAACAGCATGTCTCGCCCACAGTACCTTTTTATAGCGCCACAACCAAAATAACAGAGGAAGAAGATATAGAATTAAAGATGTTTGAAAAAAATAACAAGAAACGAAAAAAACTTCCCGTAATGGCGTTTTATTATGGCATTACTATAGAAGCCTTCAAAAAACGCAGTGGCAAATTTATAAAAAAAATATTAACATAAACCTAATTTCTTTCTTTATTTCATCCAAACTAACAAGAAATAGTTTTTTAATAAGTCACAATGTCATGACCATGGATTTTCTCTTAAACTTGCTCGCGATTCAACGTACGTTTTCGGTTTGACTCTAGGTTCATTGGAAAACTGCGATTTCAAAGCCAGTCAAATTTCTTTGCTAATAAAAAAACAAAAATGTTGAAGATTTTCTAGGCTGATGACACCAGGAAAAGGCTCCACGTCTCATAATGTTACCGTTTAAAAATATGAAATAAATATAAGCTTTTTCAGTTAACTTTTCCAATGATGTCATGAAACTTGATGTTCACACAGGTTATTAAGTCGTGTGTATCTCATCAAAGCCGCACATTTTTCAGTGAACTAATCAAGTTAAAAATAGGACAGAAATGATTAGACTTCCTTTCATGTAGGTGGAGTTTGCTAAAACACGTTTTATCCGGCTGCAAAGAATTTCCTTGTAGATTTTGGAATTAATTAGAAGAAAAAAGTATAAAAATCTCGGTGAAGCTGACTGAGGGCTATAACGAGTTCATTTCTTCAAGGTGAAGTAAGAAAGTTGACTTCGAAGGTAAGCAAAACCATCATAACATGTTTGAAGTTAGCTAGAAGAAGAGAATTCTCTCAAATATCATACAACTAATGTCAAACAGAGCGTATTTTGTTAAGGGCAATGCGTTCAGTCAGAACTCACTACTTCAGTAGCAGTTGCTTTATCACACGAAATGTTCGAAGCAGAGCCCTTTGAAAATTTGGTTAGCCCAGTACTGGTATTAGTAATAAAATAAAATCCGGAATGCACTTGCTAGAAGGACAGAACTAAACTAACACTGTGTTAAGAACTGTCTACGATGACAATCCAGCACAATTTTTAGCTGTTCAAAACCACTAACCCTCTAAAGGGAAAGACTGTTAAGTTGCAGAAAGAAACAGGGCAACAACAAAAGTTAGTAACGAAAGTTCCAATACAATTTACTTTTCAGACATTACTCCTTAAAAAAATAACACGTTATTGTCAATGTTAACTTATTATTTGCGTCTAACTACATGTGTTTAAGAAGCATTTCCCTTTCTAGCAAACTCTCCCTTGTGCTAATCTAATGAAGGACAATCATATGGAAGAACTACTATGAAACAAAGATAATTAAGTATAAAGTGAATTGTTTTCCATTTTTTGTTTGACTATCACAGCGATTATCACAGCGAAATTATTCAGAGAGGAAAACTTCAGGCAGACAAGATCATTTACAGGATGAGTACTACAGAGAAAGTAAGTAAAATACACGAATGTATATCTCAAACATTTGCACCGCACCTTGAAAATTTCTACCTTTGATCCGTAGAATGTAAGTTGTGCGGGCAGTACCCATGTATAAGTTACTCTTTATCAGCATTTTCAATGTCATTATGCAAGGTATAAATTTCCTTGACCAGGGTTTTGTAAAAATGGAGTTCCCTTGTCTTATCTTACTTAATTTTTTAACTTGCCTCACTTCCATCTAACCTCAAGTACAGTTTATAACAAAATCATGCAGTTTGTTGGGTCAGTTTTATTGCAAATTTAAGTTTTGAAAATTAAAGAGAATTCAGATTATTTTCGGGCAGATGTGGTTAATATCAGTTTGAAAGAAAACATATAAAAATAAAGTAAAAGGTTGTCACCGACAGCTACTAGAAATAAACGAGACTTAACATCTTCACACATAGGAGGCACATAACCTGGCTGATGGCATGTCGGAATATGTGCATGAATTGGAGTGACAGGCAGAAAACCAATTTAGAACTGCATGATCAAGAAAGAAAGTTGGTCAATACCCCTTTTGCTGTAAAGTTATTCTACACTTTAACATCATTTTATGGAATGTACTACGAAAACTTCAATCTATAAGCACTTGGAATGGTTAAAAATTATTAAATGATTGGATTGTGAATCCTCCCAGTGAACAATTTTAGTTTCATCCATGAGAAATCTCAGCTGATCCCCGTTGAAGAACATAGACTGCAACCTGCTTTGTCATGTTCAAAACATCATCACTAATAAATGCATGTAAGATATGTTCAAAGAATCCTGAAACCATGCTAAAGGGAACATTTAAATGAAAAATTAAAACAAATACATTTGAAAGCAACCTATGCCACATTTCAATAAAAGTTCTGCATCGTTGGAAATTATTCTAAAGTACTATAAGGATTAGCTATTTGTATATTACTTTAAAGCGTTGTAATGTTTTGTTCTATAAAAGCGTTACAAATGACAAAAAGAATGATTTCTTGTATTAGTTTCAACTAATTTTCGTTTTGTTTCAAACAGATAATTGTGTCAATAATTGTCATCTTGAGCTGCTGCAGTATGAGCTTCACAAAACCTCTTTTCCTGGATATGTCATTACCCCTGGATCAGATCTTCAATCAACAGGCACCTGGACAGGAGACCCAGCCACAAGGCAATGCCTTCCAACCAGAGGAGAGCATCAACCAATGGGATGATGTCACAAGTGGCATGAACCTAGGGCCCAAGCTTGAAGACGATGCTTTTAAATCAGACGAGGGCAAAAACAAAGAGAATAATGTAACAAGTGGTATGGACCAAAACACTCAGCCACAAGGTGATGCTTTCCAGCCAGAAAAGAGCATCAACCAAGAGAATGACGTCACAAGTGGTATGGACCAAGAGACCCAGCCACAAGGTGATGCTTTCCAACCAGAGAAGAGCATCAACCAAGAGAATGATGTGACAAGTGGTATGGACGCATATCTTGACAAGCCATCTGCGCACAATCGCACTGCCAGGGATGTCAGTAGTCCATGCTTTTCGCATATTGTGAGAAAGTTCGATAAGTGCAGACAAAAGTTTGTTAGCCATGTACAATGTTTAAACAGACACATTGCGTGTTATGATGCCATTAATGTATATCATTATCCGAAGTGTGAAACAGTGATTGGCTACCGACAGATCAAGTTTATTAATAAGTGTCCTCCATTACCGGTCGGTTGCCAGTGCGCTGCTTGAAGAAAATAATGTAATTGTGTTAACTTTTGTTTCTTTAATAACAGTATATTTTCATAGTAAAAAAGTGAATACACTTTTCAAAAATGAATAATAAAAACAGCTGGACTATTGTAATATTGCAGGCAATTTGGTTGAAATAAACATGATTCGGAGGATTGAGGATGGCTTTATTTTCGTTAAAGAGGTAGATGATTCTCTTCTAACCGAAGGCCCTCGATGAACAACTATACTGATCAACATGAATGCAATCTCAATAAGTCAGTGTCGTTTTACTATCTCGTGTTTGTTCTATAAAGTTTTATTGCACAATAAAACAGGCTGAATCTATATTTTCTTTTTTTCGACAATTTTATTTAATTCATCGAAATTCGTGTACGTTCACGGTTATGATGAAGCATTTTGAAGATACACGAAAACTTATCCCAACGTTGTTTTACTGGCAACAAATAACAAATAAAAAAAAAACTACCGAAAACTGATCCGCTCTGACGAGGGATTAATTAATGTTCAAAACGTCAGCAATCAAATGTCTTGATAATGGCGAAGTTATCTTATCAAATCGGTTTGTTGATAAAACCAATCATTCGTTTATACTTCCCATCCGACGCAGAAACACAATTTCTTTTATAATTTGAAACTGACCCTATTACTGAAAACCCCTTTCTAAAAATTCTTGCATGAAACTTTATAAAGCTTTAGCGAGAGAATAAAGGAGGCTTAACAATGCTCGCTCATACTTCAACTGTTGTACTACAGAGAGAATCTTTGCAGAAACTCAGACTTCCCTCACGCCTTCACTCGGACTGTTGCGCCACTAGCACTAAGGACACCAATTATGAATCAGAGAATTAACTCTGCAGTGTATATTAAAGCGCTAAATTAAAGTGAATGGCTGAACGTTAACCCTAGTAATAGGGAAATTTAGCAACGACGACGGCGACGGCAGCGAAAACGTCACTATTGAGATGAAGTCGCGTTATTATTATTATTATTATTATTATCATTATCATTATCATTATCATTATCATTATCATTATCATTATCATTATAATGTTCCTGAAAAGTCATGTCCTTACCTTTCTCATGATAATCATAAAATCGCTTGTAAAATGTGCATTTTACATGGAAAACCCCTAATTTTTTCACAAAGCAAACTTCTGGTACCATTGTTCTCTGTGCTAAAAGAACAGTAATGTTGCCTTAACTGCCACTGAGAAATGGCGTATTGAAGTTTCCAAAAGGTAAGGAAATGACGAAAATTGGGGAATCTAGGAAGAAAAATTGCTAGAACTTTGCAAATTTGCTTAACAGATGATAAAGTCATTCCCCACAGCTTCATTTGTATTCCCCACGTTATCATCCATGTTTCAGAAAAGCGACCTTTTGACGAGCAAAAAATCTAGTGCAAGTATAATGTCTAGTACAGGTTTCGAAGTCAACCTCAAGACAGAATTGCCATTTTTAAGTTAAATGTCGCTAGAGGGGCTAAAAATAGATGATAATGCCTGGTCTTTTGTGACATAATAGCTATCAATGTATGCTACATTTCGTGAAGTTAACATGTAAATGGCACAAGTATTATAGAAGTAATGAAAGTTTTAAGACCAAATCTTCAATAGGTAAGGAAATGACAGTTTCTAGAATATCGTTTCCTTCTTCAGAATGAACCTCAGATTGGATGATAAACAAGTGCCGTTTGTTTTCAAGAAAGGTTAGGACGAATGAAAGTGCCAGCCAAGAAATAAGCACTTTAGGACGTTTAACAAATTTTTGACAATTTTTTTCTTCTTTTTAAAGGTAAGGAAATGACAATTTTACTCTAAATTCAAGGAACTTTACATTTGTGTATCTTTTTTGTATTGAGCACTCAACTACTCAGACCTACCTATAAATGTAAGACTTGTTCTTGCCTATTAATACTTCATTCGTTGACACATAAGACTTAATTGTCATTAGTGCAATCCTCTCGCATTGCAAAGCACTCTAGGTGTTCAATTTTTAACCAAAAATAACTCACAAGTACAAATCCCTCCACTGTGCTGGATTTGAATCATATAAATTCACCATAGTAGGTGCTGAAAGCCAGACATACACAACTAAAGGCCATGCAAAGAAATCTAGCATTTGTCGCAAAGGAATGGCTTTTACAGCGAAGGAAAGGTAACTGTGTTTTCTGTAAAAATTGTAAGGAAATGACAATTCCTGTTGTGGTTAATATCTTTGCCCTGTGAAAGAGAACTTTGAGTTGATATCCATAATGAGTATTCACGGAAGGAGACGCAAGCTTTGCCTCAATTTCGAGGCTTCTTTTTCATTTCTGATCTTTTTACAAAAGAAATTGGTCTCAATTTAGGTAAGGAAATGACAGTTTTCAGAATATCATGGTCAGGAAGATTTTACTTTTTTTGAAAAGTCCTGTTTTTTGATATTTACTGGAATGATCTAATCGTAATTACTATGCTTCTCTGAAAAATAATCCTTCCAGGCAACTGCGGAGCTAGAATTTAGTAAAAAAATGTGAAAATTCGGTTACCATGGCAACGTCAAATGTCAAGATCATTTACTGACCATACTGATTTGTTCCGAGGCAAGTTTGCAAAATAGTTCCTAAGTTTGGTGGTGTTCGCTTGCATATTAAAAAAGTTAAAAAGGTTATAAAGGTTCAAGGTCAAAGTGGGCAGAATCCTCTCCCCCCCGGCCTGAAAAGGGTTAACAGGTGCCTAGAATAGAAACCACAGTAGGATGCCAGTTTTGAGTACTGGGGCTCGCCTCTATGTGTTTTAACAAAACTGGCATTTAACGAGAACAATGGTGTACACTTAAAGGTGCAAACATAAAAAAACCCCTTAGACCTAAAGATGGAGACATGAAATCTAAATGAAACTGACATCTTTTCAACGGGTAAGAATACCTTTGCAAAAAAAAGATGATTCTTTATTTTAACAAAGTTCAAACGTCACAGAAATGATCAAACTTCAAAACTGGCTAATTTTTGACCAAAAACCCCTGAACCTACCCCTTGGAAAAAGTCGATTTTTGGACTCAATACAAATATTCTTTTAAAGGCTTCCAATCGAATCAGTGTGCCCGAAAACGTCCCCTGAGACAGGCTTCCCAAGGGACCAGGGACAAAGAAATAGCCCTCAATAGATAAGGTCAGGGTGA
The DNA here is from genome assembly GCF_977016875.1 of Pavona decussata. NCBI lineage: Eukaryota > Metazoa > Cnidaria > Anthozoa > Scleractinia > Agariciidae > Pavona > Pavona decussata. Next base: position 2,604,299 of record NW_028145467.1, read on the forward strand.
GAGTTAAAGAGAAAAGTATTTTTCAGGGCGTTATTTGCACTTAAAAATGATTCCCAAGGGAGTTTTATGATATACCGAGATCCCTAGGAACATAAACAAGTGAAAAATGCCGACTTAAAATTTGGTAATATTTGACCAAAAACCCTGGTCCTACCCTTTGGAAAAATAAACGATTTTCGGACGCAAGAAAAATATTCTTTTAAAAGCTTCCAATGGAATCAGTGTGTCCGAAAACGTCCTCTGAGACATGTTTTAGGCCTCCCAAGGGACCAGCGACAAAAACGTAGCCCATTCTTTGTCAGTTTGCTATCTTTTTGCTCGTCTTCGTCTTCGATTGGATTCCTATATTCCTTGACTCACTTGGAAAAGCTCTCCAAGGAACGGAATTAGAGCCTGATGGTGGTTCCTTTGAGGGTTTTTTTTCTTAGTCTTGGACTGGCCCACTTGTCCCAAATGTCAAAGGACTTGTCCCGCGCTAGACAATTCAAACCTGTTCCATGTGAGTCCAACTCTTGGAGTATAATATGGACGTGCCTCGTGTTGTTAAGTGCTTGTGCGACAGGTGATTAACCACCCGCAATATGACGCTGGAACCTATAGAACTGGCGAAGGGATTTCTCTCGAAGACTGTGGTGCATTTCGGCTTGTTGGTAATAGCTAGTCCTCCCATTTAGCATTGCTTTTTCGGCTTGCTGCTTCTTCTTCAACGCCCTAAGAATCTGAGCCGAATGTTGACATGTCGTCTACGTCTATTTGATCCTTTCGAAAAACCTTTTCCTGAGCAGGGTCGTATTTAGGGTCGTCTTCGGAACTCTTTGACTTAGATTCCTAACTCTCAGAACAGTCGGTACATTCTGTTTCCGTACCAACATTGCCGTCTTTATCGCTCTTTTTCTTTCTTTTCTTGGTGAGCGCAGTGACATCAGTTAAAACCTTGCTGCCTTTCCCTTTTTTGTCAAATTTATTATTATCAGTTTCAGTAAAACAAAACCCTTCACTAAGAAGTGGGGTGTGGACACTTACGTATCCAATCTTGCAAGGTTTTCAACTGCCCGAGTGTTCGGTTCCAACTGCGACGATGCCAATATGCAATGCCCCCACTAGCATGCTTGCATTACGTTTCATTGGCTTATCTTGGCTTTACTAAATTATTTCATTCTTTTGGAGGACAAGGAAAAGATTCCACCTCAGATTGCCCTTTATAACAATTAATTGAATGCGCGGAAAAAGCCATTTAACTATCATGTTCGTATACCGGAGTAGTTTTAACTTGATTTCATTTAGGCACAGCTTTGCAATTATTATTTAGTTGTATTGTGTAAAATGTAATCAGGGGCACCCAACGACAGTTTTCTATCAGATCCTTTGAAACGCTATTTTAGGCTGTCTGGAGTACCTTTAAAGCTCTGTTCGGTCATTCTAGGGAAACTTGATTCTTTTCGAAATTACTGGGGCATTTTTTGTCCATTTTCCGAAAACCTTAGGTCTTATTTCCTTTCCGAAAATCTTAGCTGACCTTTTTTCGGTATCCGAAACGACATTTTTATCAATCCAAAAACACTTATAAGGCCTTAAATTTCCTATATCACGAACGTTCGAGGTGTAAATTCCCAACAGAAAATTGTAGGGGATTAAGGGCTTTTCAAACATATAATTTACCGAAACTATCCGTTGGGTGCCCCTGATATAATCACATCCAACGTATTTTACTATTAGTCTATATTCATTGCCAGGGCCTATAATGATATCAGCTCTTACTTTTGCCAAAAACTGAACGAGAAAACCTATTGTAAATAAAGACATCTAACTGGATGAAGGCTGACCAATCGTTCATTTGAAACGGGCCATAATTTTAACAAAAAGCACTGAATGAAGATAATGTTAGTCAGAAATTACTACAAACAGGTAAGTCTTTGCTACTTGTGTCTTTATTAATGATTCCCCATCAAAAAGAAAAAATGTTCCTGTAAGGAAATGACAATGTAAGGAGAATGCAATTTGTGGTAAGAAAATGAAATTGTCATTCCCTTACTTGTAAGGAAATGACAAAATTGAGGTAAGGAAATGACACTTTTTTGTAAGGAAATGACATTGTCATTTCCTTACTGTAAGGAAATGACAATTTTCTTGTAAGGAAATGACACTGTCATTTCCTTACTGTAAGGAAATGACAATTTTCTTGTAAGGAAATGACGAAAAGTAAGGAAATGACAGTAAGGAAATGACGGAGGAACATCATCATTATCATTATCATTATCATTATCATTATCATTATCATTATCATTATCATTATCATTATCATTATCATTATCATTATCATTATCATTATCATTATCATTATCATTATCATTATCATTATCATTATCATTATCATTATCATTATCATTATCATTATCATTATCATTATCATTATCATTATCATTATCATTATCATTATTATTATTATTATTATTATTATTATTATTATTATTATATAGTAAATATCAAATGTGGGTGAAATTTCCTGGAGATGAATTCTTGGAGACTGCACCCAAGTGTAGAAAGAGAAAGAGAAAATCTCGTCGGCGTCCTTCCTAAAACGTCCCATCTGCCACCTGTCACGTCCTAGAGACAGTGACGGCACAGAAAATAAGGTACCAAAAAGTGTTACCTGCAGAGTTGTTGTTTTGGTAATTAAGCATATTGCTTTTTTGACGTTCTCGTTTGCCGTCGCCGTCATCGTTGCTAAAACTCCCTAATGAATTGGAGATCGCACTAGACAAAGAAAAATCACCGACCTCCGTGTTACGAACCCACGAGCCACTGTCTTTATTCCATTCGGAAGAGAATATCTTATCTGCCATTTACAGTGATGAGACAATGCAGCCATTACATTTTTGCACACTGATAACTTAACATAAATACAGTTGACTTACCACAGTTTTCTTTTGAGATAAAAATGTATATTTGGCAGCACATTGACAATCTATCAGTATAGTAGTACAATTTTTGTTGTACTTGGCCTGTCGGAAACCGTACACTGTCCTGGAACAATGTTTTGCCGTATTTAGGAATCGCTTGAAGACAAGTCTTATGTTCACTAGAACACAGGTCTTTACTAACAAACATTCCCCGGCACTCGTCCCACTCAAATTTAATGTTTGGCCTAAGGCACGGGATCGTATCGTCTCTGGTAGTGTGATGGGTTGTCTAGAAAAATCCAACCAAGCCTCTGGTGTCATCTCTTTCTTGGTTTTTGTTCTCCGCTGGTTGAAAAGTGGCATCTTGGTGCTGGGTCTCTTGCTCACGTGACTGCTGCATGAAGGCCTGGTTGCGAAGTAATGGACTCTCCAGGGTGAAAGGTTCGGCAATACTCAGGCTTGAACAGTTCAGGACGACAATTGCAGATAAAATTACTTGTTGAAACAAAAGTTATATTAAAAATAGTTAATGCAAGTAATGATCATTTTTTAATTTTAGTTTCTCTCTTGTTTCTTTCCAACACTCTGTCTTCATGCATCATAAATTATAATGATTTGCTTATCAAAGTTGCAGTTCTATACTTTTCTAGACGCACTTTATGACATCGTGACACGAAAATGAATCGAGAGGGCAACAGAAATCATTTTGGATGTTTTGAAGACAGACATGACTGAATCACGACTCTAACAGAGCTGAAATGAAATAAGTGCTATAGCTGTTAAACGTTTTACTTAATTATATTGCTGAACCGATTAAGTCAGTTATAACGTTTTAAGAAATTCCTTCATTTCTTATTAACATATATAGAATAGAAGCTTTACTTCTAAATTCCTCAACATTGCATTCTAAGTTTGCCGTAGGTAATGTTAGTAGATAGGTAAATATAAAAACTAAATTACATGACATTATTGAGAATTATTAGTTTGCGAATCTAGTATTAAATAAGAAGGAACAAAGCATTATATTGCCGTGTATTATTGAAATATTGTTACAGACCACTCACTTGAGCATTAAGGTTCATTTTGAAATTCACCAGTTTCTGAAAATCTTGTCCTTAGTGATTACCTTCTCTGGCCACTCGTCGAGTGGGTTTACTCAATGAAAAAAAAAATCCTGCTTATATATCACTCTTCAGCTTCCTTTCCCGGGGCCCGTTTCTCGAACGTCCCGGTAACTTATCGGGCCCGATAAGTGAAATTGGTGATAAGCGTTTTTAACAGAAGTCAATTTATGGTAGCTTTGAATACTAAATTTTAAAATCTTACAATTCGATGAAAACGTTGGCCAAGTGCCATGTCTGTAATCACTGTGTAATCGGCGAAAAATCATTTAAAAATATACTTATCGGGCCCGGTAAATTACCGTGACTTTCGAGAAACGGGCCCCCGGCCGCATTTTGACTGTGCACAATGTTTCTGAATTATAGTTGTTTAAGATTGTTGGAGGCACAGGTAGCAGAAAGGAACTGAAATATTTTAAGAAACCACGATTTTACCCGATCGAGCCTTGCCACTGAACAAAACGTGTTCTGTTTTTGTAAAAAAATCATTTTTCAGCTGTAAAAAATAATACAACTGAAATAAAAGGTATCGGATCTTACAGAAAAAAAAACTGCATAAGTAAATACAACAGTAGGCTTTAAAGATGAAGAATGTTAAATATTGAAAAAAAAAAAAAAAAGAAAACTGACGCCCTTAGAAAATAATTTAATTTCATATCATTTCAGTCCCTACCATTTTGAAAAAAAAAAACAAAAAAACAAAAAAACAACAACAACAACAAAAAAAAAACAATAGCTCAGATGATTAGGGTATAAAAAATTACGTCAACTGACAAAAGGAGAAAAACTTTCAAAGTTGGGGTTATGTCTTTTTTAATGAGTTTGTTACAAGTTTTTACCGTTGAGAATCGAACACGCTTTGCTGTATGTAAAGTTGATCTTCAATTGGCCGCAGACACTTCTTAATGATCCCCGCCGGTCTTGAGCGAGTAAATCAACTCACCAGACGTAGTCGTAAACGTTACGTAGATTGCTTTCGAAACTGGGGCGACAAACGGCGTTAACAACGCTGAATAAAGATTTTGTTTTTAAGATCATCAAATTTATTGAGTGCAATTATAAACTACAATGCATCGATAAATTGTAGATTGCTTTTAAGTTAGGGATAAGAAGGTTTATATTGTGAACAATGTACTTTGAAACAGCTTCCATTTTCAAAATATGATATACAAGAAGAGAGTAAAAAGATAAACAAATAAAAATGAACATCAAACCAGTAGTTAGATATTTGAGGCTTTTGGAACACTTTTGAAAATATCACTGAATTCATACCTTTTTGGCCGCCATCTTGGATTTATGCACACTTTTGAAAATATCACTGAATTCATACCTGATTCAACAATGAACTCAAAAAACCTAAATCCTCGGTTTTTCAAAAACCTAAATTCTTATCCTCGGTTTTTCAAAAACCTAAATCCTCACTTTCATAAATGACACCAAACTGATCCCCAACTCACAAACAATCATCGATTAAATCCAACCAACTCATCAATCGCTGATTTGAATGATGAAGAAAAAAACCGGTTTCGAAAAATTATGTAATCTAATTTATATGAACAACCAATTTGATCACAATGATAAAACATATTTTATTCATCCAACATTTGAAAATTACGGAGCCTCAGTTTATGGTTACATAATCAATCGAAAAAGATTAGAACCTAGAAAAGGATATTTGACTGAGAATGGCTATTATATAATTTCTCCGGGACGTAACAATACATGCCCCGCTCATCGATTCGTCTATGAGGCCGTAAATCAGACACATATTTCTCCTGGATTGCAAATAAATCACATTGATTCCAATCGCCAGAACAATTCAATTGTAAATTTGCAATTGGTTACAGCCTCTGAAAATATGAAACACATGCACAAAGCCAGAAAAGAATTTTTGAACAGTTCATATAATGAAGATGAATTGAGAGTTGTCAATAGATTAATGGAATTTCCACCAATGGAAGATAATGATTGTGAGTTTACACGCACAGAAAATAGGTTAATCAATAAGATGTATTACAGAATGTGTAACGATTTGGATGACATTAATTTTCCACTTTACAATGATTAATCATCAATGAATAGAAGGGTTGTTTGACTATGTTTGATGTATTTTTGGGGTCTCATACATTTACTGTATTTTATTTTACCTTAATGGTTTAAAGCTTTGGTGATTACCGAAGGGTGTCCGAAATGAGTGGAACAAAAAAAATCGAAAACGCAAACATGAATTTTTCTGTCGGTGAAAATTCATTAACGCAAATTCCGGCAACAAACACTATTTTTCATGATGGAAAAATATATTATATACACCATAAATATGATAATTATGGATGTACAACTGATGGACATATAATTAATCGCAAGAGATTGGAACCAACAAAAGGTTATTTAAATTCAACTGGATATTACAGTTGGTCTTTTTCTGGAAAAAGTAAAGAAAAAAGAAGTTACCATGTTCATCAATTTATTTGGGAAACATTTAATCAACAAACAATAGACAAAGATATGGAAATCAATCATATTAATTTCAACAAACAAGACAATTCAATTGACAATCTTGAATTAGTAACTAGACAACAAAATATGATTCATGCTGCAAAAGCAAGACGTGGGCAAACACGGTCTAAACCACAAAATGTTCAAACAACTGATAAAATATTTTATCAACATGATATTTATACAAATTTTTCTGCTAATAAAGATGGAGAAATTTATAACATGAAAACTAAAAGATATTCTATTGGGCAAAAAATTTCAACAGGTTCTAGAATAATTGGATTATCACAACTTGGATTACCACAAAAAACAATTTTCATTCATCGGTTTGTTTATGAATGTTTTCATGGTATAATTCCTTTTGGAATGGTAATTGATCACATTAATTCAATCAGAGATGATAATCGAATCGTTAATTTACAAATGATGACTCAAAAAGAAAATTGTGTCAAATCAGGTCAAGAAACTCAAATTAGACAAATAATTGACACTGTTAATGATGAAACAGATTATGATTCACAACTTACTGCTAAACAAAAAGTTGCAATTGATAAAGCATTCAATAGAATGGTTAAACGAATTAATAAAAGAACTGATATGCATTTTTATAGAAAATAATATTGTGTAAAAATTTCCTGTGAATTCAATACGTTGGGTTTACAGGGCATGTCCCACATTAATAAAACACGAAATAGGAGCCGACTGAGTACTCCATCACCGCAAAATCTCAGTATGTTTGGTCAATTGGGTGGCCAGACATTAAGCAAAATCTCAAACGCATTCAATAAAAATAATCTATCTATAAAATATATGAACAAATCTAATTTATCTAAACTATCAAAGGATTAGTTAATAACACTTTTACTTGAAAAACAACATCCTGTTCCAAAGCCTCGAACTAAGAAAATGGTTCCAATTCCAAAGCCTAGACAATCTGTCAAACAAATGGTAAAAGATTATGAGAATACAATCATCAAGCCGCCAATGCAATTCAGAGATCGACCAATTGTTCAACCAAGAAACAACATTATTCCTCCTCCAAAACAATTTGCTGATACACCAGTCCCGAAGCCAAGGATGAAGAAAATGGCTCCAGTTCCAACACAAAGAACCCAAATCACAGAAGTTGTAAGAGCATTCAAGGGATATACAAAATCTTATGAAGTTGGAATTAAAAATGAAACAGATCCTTTGATTCAAATGAGTTCAACCAGATTAGCTATTGCTCATTTTATGAAACAATTATTAACTCAAATGAAAGGAATTAAATTTATTGAAACTTTGACAATTTATTTTGAACAACAAAAAGGAAACCAAACTGTCTCCAGAATTGGATATTTTAATAGTAAACCAAAAACAATAACTAATGCCAATGATTTTCAAGAATCTTTGGATGTTAATGTTGAACAAATTATGAATGATATTCACAAATGGATTAGTGAAGGTTCAGCTTGGATAATTAAATCAATCAATGGACATTACATTAATATTATCAAATATGAGCCTCTTACTGGAAGTTCTTATATTCAACTTCCAACTGAACTTCAACATCACAAAAGTGGATTAATTAATCTACAGAATAAAGACAATGAATGCTTTCGATGGTGTCACATCAGACATTTGAATCCACAAAATGACAATCCACAAAGAATCAAAAAAACAGATAAAGCATTTGTCAAACAATTGAATTATGATAACATTGAATTCCCTGTTTCAGTCAAACAATATAACAAAGTTGAAACACAAAACAATATTAACATCAATGTTTTCGGTTATGAAAACAAACAAACTTATCCAATTTATGTTTCAAAAGAAAAGTTTGAGAATGTGATGAACCTATTGCTAATCTCAGATGATGAAAATAAACATTACTGTCTTATCAAAGATTTTAATAGATTTATGTATCGAAAAACAAGAAATAAAAATAAGAAACATTTTTGTATGCATTGCCTTCAATGTTTCTCAAAAGAAGAAATATTATCAAAACACAAAGAAATATGCATGGAAATCAATGGAAAACAAGCTATTAAAATGCCACCAATTGGTTCCAAAATAGAATTCACAAATTATAATAAACAAATGCAAGCGCCATTCGTGATATACGCAGATTTTGAAGCAATCACTGAACCAATTCATGGTTGTAATCAATCTAACCAACAATCTTTTACTGAAGCTTATCAAAAACACACTGATTGTGGTTATGGATATAAAGTTGTTTGCTGCTATGATGACAAATATTCCAAACCAATAAAATATTATCGTGGAGAAAAAGCTGTTTACAAATTTATGCAAGCAATGCTTGATGAAGTCAAATATTGCAGACAAACTATTAAATACAAATTCAATAAACCATTAGTTATGTCTCCAGAAGATGAAGACAAATTCCAAAAAGCAACATCTTGTCATATTTGTGGTAAAAAATACAACAAAACAGATAAACGTGTCAGAGATCATTGTCATATTAATGGAGAATTCCGTGGCTCAGCCCATAATCAATGTAACAGGGATTTTACAATAACTAACAAAATCCCTGTAATATTTCATAATTTGAAAGGATATGATAGTCATTTTATAATGCAAGAAATTGGTAAAATTATTGAGACCAATACTTATGTGGATAAAAAAGGTGAAACCAGACAACACAAAATTAATGTAATCCCAAATAATATGGAGAAATACATGGCCTTCATGTTGGGTTATAATTTAGTATTTATCGACAGTCTTCAGTTTATGAATCAATCATTGGCAAATCTTGTAAAGAACCTACCAGAATATGCATACAAATATACCAATGAAGTCTTCAAAGGTGAAAAACTGCAATTAATGAAACAAAAAGGAGTTTATCCGTATGATTATATGAGTAATTTTGATAAATTCAATGATACTCAATTACCAACCAAATATGAATTTTACAGTCAAATGAATAATACACATATTACTGATGAAGAATACAGTCATGCACAAAATGTTTGGAATACTTTTAATTTGAAAAATATGGGCGAATACCATGATTTATATCTCAAATCTGATGTTTTATTGCTGGCTGATGTATTTGAAAATTTCAGGAAAACATGTTTGGAATATTATAGATTGGATCCATGTCATTATTTTACATCTCCAGGATTATCTTGGGATGCAATGTTGAAAATGACTGAAGTTAATTTGGAACTCATTACGGATATTGATATGTATCAATTTGTTGAAAAGGGAATGAGAGGCGGAATCAGTTACATTGCCAATAGATACGGTAAAGCAAACAACAAATACATGCAAAATTGGAATCCAAATAAACCCAGTAAACATATCATGTATTTGGATGCAAACAATCTATATGGATGGGCTATGTCACAACATCTTCCAACTGGGAATTTCAAATGGTTGAATAAACAACAAATAAAAAACATTAATTGGAAAACAGTTCCCAAAGATAACAAGACTGGATATTTATTGGAAGTTGATTTGGAATATCCTCATGAATTACATGACCTGCATAATGATTATCCATGTGGCGCTGAACAAATCAAAGTGACACAAGATATGCTGTCAGATTATTGTCAAAGAATTGCAGAAAAATTTGGAATCAAAAGTGGACAAGTCAATAAATTGATTCCAACATTAGCAAACAAAACAAAATACGTTTTACATTATAGAAACTTACAATTATACCGTGAATTGGGACTCAAATTAACTAAAATTCACCGTGTTCTGTCATTTGACCAATCACCCTGGTTGAAGACATATATTGATTTCAATACTCGTCAAAGAACTAATGCAAAAAATGCTTTTGAAAAAGATTTCTTCAAATTGATGAATAACTCAGTGTTTGGTAAAACCATGGAGAATATCAGAAAACGGGAAGACATTAAACTGGTGACTAATGAGAAACAATTATCGAAACTGACTTCCAAACCAACATTCATCAATAGCAAAATCTTTAATGAAAACTTGGTTGCAGTCCACAAAATCAAGGAATCATTGACTCTCAATCGACCAGCATACGTTGGTATGTGTATCCTTGATTTGAGTAAAACACTCATGTATGACTTCCATTACAATTTCGTTAAAAACAAATATGGTAACAAAGCCAAATTATTGTTCACGGATACTGATAGTTTGACATACGAAATTGAAGCCGAAGATGTGTATCAAGATTTTTGGAATAAAAAAGAAATGTTTGATAACTCGGATTATCCATCAAATCATCAATATTTTGATGCAACAAATAAAAAAGTTATTGGAAAATTCAAAGATGAAGCCGCTGGTGTACCCATTACTGAATTTGTGGGATTGAGATCCAAGATGTATTCATACATCAAAGATAACAACAATGGTGGAAAAACAGCCAAAGGAATAAAAAAAAAAAATGTGATCAAAAATGATATAAATCATGATGATTACAAAGATGTTCTGTTTAATGAAAAACAATTATTCCATCAAATGAAGACAATCCGAAGTAACAATCATCAATTGGGTAGTTACACAATCAATAAGACATCGTTGTCATGTTTTGATGATAAACGATATTTGTATCCTGATGGAATACACTCATTGGCCTATGGTCATTATGCTATCCAATGATAGTATCAACTTGTGATCAAAACATGGTAATAAAATTTGTGATTTCAATATTTTAACAATTATTTGGTTTGTTTTTTGATAAATATTTGATTTCGAAACGTTGACTCATTCTTTGTGATGAGATATTTAATTTTAATGTTTTTGGTGAATATTTGGTTTCAAGACTTTGACTCATCTTTTGTGATGTGGTATTTGGTTTGTTTTTTGTCAAATATTTGATTTCGAGACTTTGTATCATCTTTTGTGGTTTCAATATTTTTGAAAACATTTTTGTGTAACTATAATATATAATATAATTATACAAAAATGAATCAAAAATTGAGTAAAACAAAAGATGTTTCTCCGCAGGTGGAATCATCTCTGTGCCAATTCCTGCATTGCAAAGATGAATGTGAATTTTGTGGATATCATGATGAATCCAAAGTTGAAACACAACAATCAATGCCTGATTGTTGTGGATCACAGAATTTGAGAAACATGGAATGTCAAATAACGTGTGTTGCTTGTGGACAGGTTGTTGGTGAAGAATACAAAACAGAATACATCAATTTTCATGCCAATTTGTTCAAAATATACAAGAAAACAGTGTATAATAGAAAATACCATTTGTCGCATACATTAGATCAAATTATTTTGAAAAACAAAGTTGAAATCAGTTGTTCAACCAATTTCAAAATTCATAAAATATTCGTTGAAATAAACAAAATACTACCACAAATCAATGGCAAACGAAAGAGAATAATCAGTTTGAAATATCTTTTGCATAGAATATTGCAATTTATGAAAATTGATTCTTCCCACATTGAGTTGACAAAATCCAAAAAAACAATGAAATTATACAATGTTTATTGGGATAAAATTATGGACATTATTGGCCCCCAAATCATGCACATTATTAATCATACATAAGTGAATATCTGATATTTTTTATCATATTTATCACCCCATTTATCGACAATCGGCGAATTATCCAAAATGAAATCATCATTTTGAGTAAGCTTGTTTGTCAAATCATCTCTATCAAAATGTCCATTTCTCATTATTTCTTTTATTTCATTTAATAAATGTCCGTAAGTTTGAAAAGCATATTGGCATTGATACAACCTTATTTCAATATTTTTATGTTTCATATAAGCTTGAATTACGAAAGAAACTGATGATATTGCCAATAATGAAGCTCCACTGGTTGCAATTGATGATGCAATACCACCAGTTGCAAACACAATGGATGAAATATTACCAGCAAACTCCCATTTTTTTAATCTTTTGTATGCACTTTTGTACATTCACATATTTTTGTGATATGACATGTAATAAGCTTTCAATTCATCAATTTCTTCTGTTGATAATCGATTTGAAATATGATTGAAATCAATTATTAATTTCTTCTTTTGCATATATTATATGGTTATCTTATTTTTGATGCAATAATAGAGACCAGTTATTTGACCCAAAAACATGCATTTTTTCATCCAATTGAATGTTTTTTTCTCATTAATGGTGTACATGTATCCTTTATCACGATGATATCTGTTGTAAAATTGGCCATAAGCATCATGCAATATTCCATGAGACCTGATATATGGTTGCCAACCAAATAATCGATGGAGAATAGCTGTTAACCATCCATCTCCAGGTCCAATTAATCCGATTCCATCATGAATTAACTCTTTGTAAACTTCATCAGGTAAACCTGTGTTGTAATATTTTTCATGCAAATATGTGAATATTACGATACTTTTTATCTTGAATTCCTGTCTGGGCAATATTGGAAGACTCAATTTACGGTGAAAATCTATCATCGATGTTCGAATGTGTTCTTGCAATTCTGGCAATTCTTTCATTATACAATTTGATTACAATATTTTTATTCATTATTGTGAGGTAATTGTATCCTAATATATTCACCAAAATACTTCATTGTCCAGTCAGATGGATGATTGTTGAAGTAGCAGTAATAGTTTTCAAATGACACATCAAAGAAGAATTCCAATTGATCAAATGATGATGACACTAAATCGGATTTGGAATGATGATATCTGTCATTTCTCCTGATATATGTGTTTGTCACAATAATCTCTTGCAATGTATTGATTCCTTTAATGTCATCTTTACTCAATAATTTTATCCATGTGTAATTTGTTTTTGGTATTGTACCACTTTTTCTTCCTATTCTCATTGCAACTTGATTGTTGAGAAACGTTACAGCTTCCTGAGCTTGTTGAGCTTTAAACTGAGCCAGAGCTTGTTGTATTTGTGTTTCAACATATGGTTTGATGATGTCCTCATTGTTGTTAATTAATTGTTGGAGTGAAATTGCATGATTTGAATTAACTCCATCTTTTATCACCAAATGTCTGTTTTCTGTATCCAAATGACCATCATCATTCAGATGTATTGGTTCTCTAAATTTAAATCCAACTGGTAAATTTTCATGAGTTACTGTGAATTCAATTTTATTTCCATTTTCATCAAGAATATGGTTTCCATTTTCATCTTCAATGTATGGCATTATATTAATAGTGTTGATAAATAAATTTCAAAAGTTCCTGTGACTTCTTGGTTTATAGTTGGAGAAGTAAACCCTGGACGTCTTTTAAAAATCCCCATTTGAATTATCATGGGTTTGATTGTTGTATTTGTAGTTACAAAATTTCTCCCAATTTTCATATTAAATTGTATTAAATGGGAAAATAAAGTTTTACTGTTAGCAATGGCGACAAAAGAAACTTGGTATTGATTTTTTGTGTTAATTACAATATTTTTTATTTTAACCGGGCCTAATGTTCCAAATTTGAAACCATGAACATTTTCAAAAACTCCATTTTTTATGTTGCCGTTAACAACACTTGAAGTTTCAATATTTGACAACCAACTTTTATTGACAGCATGATATCTTTCAAAATAATTAGAGTATAATACTTTCAATTCAAAAGTTCCATTAACAGCAGTTCCTGCTCCAATATTATCCAATATTGACATAGAATCAATACTGACAAATTTTCTTGATTTGGGCAAATCAAATGTATTGCTTCCACTTATTATGTTTCCAATTCTGTGGTATGTGTCAGTGTTGGTTGTTTCACCTTGTTTTTTCCCATTTATCAAAATTTGTCGTTTGCAACTTGTTGATTGCTTTGGAAAACAATGGAGTATAGATTGAAAAAGTTATTTCCATCAGCAGCGATTTGAAAATTATTTGTTGGATTTGTTCTTTGGAAAACACCACTGGCAATAGTTCCAGTGTATTTCGTTTTGAATAAGTTGGTAAAATAACCCAAATTCATTGCTTCAGAATCATATATCGGATTTATTAAACCACAAATAATCTTATTATTCATATCCAAATTGACTTTCATCTCCATATCTCCATTTTTATATTCAAACATTACATTGTCCAAGCCATCATAGACTCCTGGATAAACGCTATCTGACCAATCTTTGACACCGTAAACAACCAGATGACATTGTACTGGAGTCGCTGTAGCTGTTCCATGCATCGTCAAATAGATGTAATTTGGAGTTTGTTTGCTGTTGTTATTGAATTGAACCAATAGCTTGCTATAAGCAGTGAAATCACGCTGTACAGCTTTGTGGATGTATGCTTCAGAAGCAGTACATGATAATTGAATATTAGTCATTTCTGGTGGGTAGAATTCAAACACAATTGTGTATGTTCCAATAGCAAGAGTATAAATATTGAAACCTATCCTTGATCTGTAATCATTACGTCCACTGTCTTTAATCAATGTGATATCATAAGCTTTTTTATTCTGATGTGGGGATTGATTGAAAGCAGCTATTCCATACACTGTGATATTATATTCTGAACTGCTTTCATCGGTATCTGTAAGATATTTGAATTCATTTGTTTTATGGCTGCTGACAAGATGACTTTGCTCCAATTTGTCATCAAAATATTTTTTGGTAGTAGCATCATTATCATCAGTTGGTTGAGCCATATCTTTGATTTGTTTATTATTCATATCAAGGTTTCCAGTCATTGCAACACTTCCATCTTTTTTCAAATATACACTCAAATCACTTCCAACAGATGGTATTTTAGCTATTTCTGTATCAACATATGCTTTAGTGGAAGCATCATTTGGGTTGGAAGGAATTCCAAGAACGATTATTTTATGACCTCTCATATCTAATTCACCACCAAGAGCATTGGGTGTTAACCTGTTGAGAAAGTTATGATCAACGTAGTGTTTATTAACAGCATCGTTATCATCAGTTGGTTGAGCCATATCTTTGATTTTATGATTGTCCGTATCGAGGTCACTATTGGAGACTTTTTGTAAATATTTAGTATCACAGAAACCTAAATTAACGACATCATATGTATTTTGTATATTGGCTCCAAGATTAGTAATTTGTTGATTACCCATATCCAGATTTCCAGTCATTTCAACAGTGCCATCTTTTTTCAAATATGTAGATAAATCAGGTGATGGTATTTTTTTAATCTCATCATCGACATATTTTTTATTCGCCGCTTGATCGTTATTATCAGGTTTTAAAACACTAATATCAAAAAATGTTTTCCGTCCAGTAATATGTTGTTCTGTTGATGTAACCATTATTTCACTTTTAGCTCGTCCACCATGGCCATCAAAGTTTTTCAAATCTGGTATATTAAGATGAATGTTTTCATAAGACTGATGCTCAGTCAATAATCGAACATCATTGGAGCTGCCAGCAACGTCTGGTGTGTCTTGTAGATAGATACTATTGGTATGAACACTTCCACTGTTGCTGTAAATTACTGCTTTATTAGCTCGCACATCACCAGGAGCATTATCCAACAATTGTATTTGGCTCTTTGTGACAACATCATTGGGATCAGCTCCTTGTTTAACATTAACAAGTTTTTTGTTTTGTATATCATAATTGCCATTTTGGGTCAATTTAAACCCTATTCCTTGAGGCCCAGCGGCTCCTTGAAGAGGAACCGTTGTGAAAGAAGACGATGAACTATGTTCGTTGAATATTCCCATTTATATCATTTGGTTATATTGTTCCATAAAAATTCCTGTTAATTCTTTTCATGGGTTTATCAACATATAGAAATGAAAATGGCTCTTTGGTTGCTTTAATGTATTTATCCTTGTCGACACCCAACTCACGGGATATCAGACCTCTTTCATTGCTGCTAGGAAAGTCATAGACACAGAAATGAGAGCAATTGAGTCGAATATCTTCTGGTGTTTTGTAGAACGATTGGCTCAGATAAATAACAGAGCAGTTCTTGTGTCTGCCACGAATGAAATAATCAATCAATGGTTTCTGTTTTTTTTTTCACAAATAAAGTCATCAAATATTACTATCTTCTGGGCATCTTCATCCTTCAATTCCTCTACTGGAATTATATCATCATTGCTACAAACAAGGACATTATACCCGACACTATTTGATATATCAGTCAATGTTTGAATCATATCCTTGTATTTTTGTTGCTCCAAATTTTTGGCATATAAATGTATTCTATCATAACACAAAAGTGGTTTCATCAGCATATGGTACAATAAATTTGTCTTTCCAGATCCTGAATTACCACATATTAACATCCGAAACGTGTCACTTGGCATGTAACCATACAATCTTTTGAAATTAGTGTTTTTATCATGTCTATCATAATTTGGGATTTCCATGTATATCAATACATTATATAAGTTAATAATATAATGGATTTACAGAGATTAAAACAACTATCTGAAGCCAAGATTAAGGCTGGAACAATAACAAAACAAGTTAGAGATACATTGAAGGAATACAAGCATGATAAACAAGATTTACAACAAGGTTTATCAGAAACTTTCAAACCAATTATTAAAGCTCAAGAGGAAACAAAACAAACAATCGATGAAAAACAAGACAAACTGATTGAACAATTGGAGAAAAACCAAAAAGCGTTGACTTCAGGTTTGGAAGACATTGCTATGTTAACTTATCAACCAGAAACAAAACCACAACCACAATCACCAGACGCAAAGCTACCAACTGGCTATCAACCAGCAATGTCAAATTTGGATGCTGGTTTTGATGATGATGAGTTCCAAAAATTGATTCAATACGATCTTACACCTCCGAGTTCTGTTCTCCAAGCTTCTATGCAAGGAGATATTGACATCAAGGATTACGATGCTAATATTGGCAAGATGTTGAAAAAACTTGGAACAAAGAAGGGCCCCTTATCCAAGGGGCAAGGAAAGACCAAGAATAAAGACAAAATTGATAAAATAGATGAAGATATAAAATTATTGCAATAATACAGAGGGCGCATTAAAATAATCCCAGAAGGAATGAAAACCATCAAAAAAGGTTCTGGTTATACTCAACCAAAGAGAAATGCATACAAAATGTCATCTTCTGGGAAATATGGTGGACTGATGATTGATATTCCAAAATTAATGGGACATCTCAGACTTGTGGCAACAAAAGATAAACGCAAAGTAATGGACAAAAAGGTTGATTTCGATACAATCGATTTATTGACCAAGAGATTTAATTCAAAGAAGAAATACAGTGATATTGCCAAAATGGTATTCGATGAATTGAACCAACTCAGTGAGATACCAATCCATAAATCCAGCAAAAAATTCAAGAAATTGGGCTCTGGTGTTGTTTATTTCAATGATGCTAATGATTTGATTGACAGAATGGAATTGCTTGGTGGATCCATTTTGGCTGGCAATAATGGAGTCAAAGAGGAATTTTCACAAATAGCCCATAAATTGAATCAACTTGGCTTGATAAACAATAAACAACTCATTGATTTATTGCAACAATATATAATGTAATGATATATGCAAGAAAGGGCGATACATATTTCATCTGTTAACCGACAGAAAATAGGCCGAAGTCGGCCTGAAGACTTTATTATCAAATTTGATCCACCATTGAAGCTTGACACAACAATGAGACATGAGCTAGCTGTTGATCGAGTGTCAATGACATATTCATGGCATAATGTCAATACAGGATACAACAATAATACAATAAAATACAGCCCAGATAATGGTACAAAATGGAAGACAATCACATTTGTTGATGGAATGTATTCATATGATGATCTTGATGATTATATCACTCAATCAATAATTCAAAATGGAGATAAACCATCTTCCAGCAAGGGCATCAATCTATATTTTGTGCTTTCATCATATAGAGTTGTCATTGAGCTAGACAACCAATGGAAGCTTGATATTAGAAACTCTAATTTTGGAGCACTTATTGGATTTGAACCAAAGTTAATTAGCCAAACTGAACATGGGACAAAATTGCCAAATATTACCAATGATATTGACGTTTTGAACATTAATTGTGATATAATAACTGATAGCCTCAGTGATGGACGATTCACAAATACACTGATAATGATACCCACTGACAATTTAACAAGGAGTTATCCATTTACTTTTGAGCCAAAAAGAGCATTATTCAGCCCAGTTTCCAAATCAATTATTTCAGAAATGGGGATAACAGTGACTGACGCTTTGGGTCGGCCAATTGACTTGAATGGCATTGACTGGTTCATGAGCTTGATTTTCAGGTCTGGTTTAATATAATATATCAATATATGGTACGACAAAGTGAATTTAAGCCACGTTTTGACCCAGAATTGGGTCGTTATGCGATGAAACATATCCATGGCGAAGGATTATGGATGTTTTCAGATCAGTTGGATCAAAACTTTTCGGAAAAACAGCAAAAGAATTAGCTAAGAAAGGAGCCAAAACTGCAGCTGAAAAAGCAGTCACCAAAACTGGTGAGTTTGCTGGTAATAAAGCAGGTGATAAAATAATTCAATTATTGAGCAAAAAACAACCTTCTAAAACAAAATCAGTGACAATGAGCCAACCAAAAATGGAGCAGCCACTGACTGATTTTCAAATAGCTGAGAGAGTCAATCAGATGATATCCGGTGGAAAACTCAAAAGAAGGAGAAAATGAAAATAATGTAACATATCTGTATAAATGAAATCGTTCAGAAATCCAAAATACATTGAGAGATATGAAGATGTCTTCTTCCAATTGGAGACACCATTGAATACTGGTAATCCAGGAAATGATAGGTCACAAAAGAAAGATGGTTATCGTTTTGTTGTTGACAACACAGGAGAAGTAACACCATTTGATTGGTATAATGCAAGAATATCAGTTGGTTTTAAAGTCCAAACAATGCAAAATGCAAATATAGCAGCTGAAGACCATAATGGTATTGTAAATGGTTCACACAGTCTTATACATGATTTCGATGTAAGATTAAATGGTAAAATGGTATATGATTGTAATGATGCAAATCATTGTGTTAATATTAAGAATCTATTGGAATATAGTCCAGGATATGCTCAATCGACAGCAACAAATGAGTTTTTCTATCTGGATAGAGGCACTAATCGACAGTTTTATTGCACTGGGGTGATACTTTTTAACAAACTTGACAATTTTTTCGTTGTTTCTGCTGACAATCAAACATTTTTGAGTTTTGAAATGACAGCAAATTTTCGTGATACTTCCCCTTTAACTTGACTTATTTAGGAACACTAAAAAATGATTTACTTTTTAACAAGAGAAACTCACGCACGTTTCTATCAACTCTAAATTGCGTTCATCTTTGCATCATGAAAACAGACCGGCTATTGAACAAAATCAATACGGAAGAGAATACTTAATCTACCTCCATTTACAGTGATGCAAGCATACATTCATTGCATTTTGTGCACTGATAGCTTAACATCAGTAAATGCGGTTAACTTGACACAAGTTTCTCACTGATTTAGGCAGCACATTGACAGTCTATCGGTATACTGGTACAATTTACACTGTACTTGGCCTCTCGGAAACCAAACACTGTGCGACACAGCGGTTTGCCGTATTTGGGAATCGCTTGAATACAAGCCTTGTGTTCACCTAAACACTGGGCTTTATTGACAAACTTTTTTCGACAATGATCCCACTTCCGGTCAATTTGCAAAACGCAAGGGCGACCAGCGGCCCTGGCTGTTCGATTATGCGCAGATGGCATGTTCAAAAATCCAACCACGCCTCTTGTTACATCACTTTCTTGGTTTCTGCTCTCGTCTGATTGAAAAGCGGCGTCTTCAGGCTCGGTCTCTTGTTCACGTGACTGCAGTGTGAAGGCCTGGTTTCGAGTTAAAGGATTCTTCAGCGAAAAAGGTTTGGCAATACTCAGGCTTGAACAATTCAAGACGACAATTACAGATAAAATGACCTGTTGAAACAAAGGACACATAGAAATGATTTTGTAATGCAAGTAATAAACATTTTCTAAGTTTAACTTTTGCTCTAGCAGTTTTTGTTCATGCCTTCTGACGAAAATGGTCAGTCGCAAAATACAAACAACGTTTTTTTCCTCTTTGACTAAAAGGTTCCTATCTAAGCGATTCGATTTTTTCGGTTGTTCATAAGTTTACGATGTCCTTACTTTACGAAATTCGTCTAGATTTCTGTTACTGATAACATAGAATCGAAAGATCTACTTCAGTACATTCCTCAACGTTGTTAATATTCTAAGCTTGAGAAAAGCCGGTAGATAGATAATATAAGTTATGGAAATTAGATCAGAGAATCATCTGTTTGTAAATTCACCGCTAACTGAGAAAGAAAAACAAAAAAGGAACAGCATTTTGAATTGTAATGCTGGCATACTGTTACAGGCCACTTACTTGTGCTTTAAAGTTCATTTTGAAATTCTCCTTCTGCAATTCTTGTTTTTAACGAAGTATTCAGTTTACTCTGGCTACTCTGACCACTCAATGAAAATAAAGAGGAAAATTCTTCTTATATACACTTCCATTCCAGAATTTTACTACTTGCATTAATTGTTCTAAAATAGTTCTGCATTATTAGTGTTTAAGACTGTCAGAGGCGCAGTTAGGGGTAAAGGGAAATAATTTACATTTTAACATGAACGCAGACCAAAAAATTCACTTGGCGTGATTCGTAATGTAACTTAACAGATTTAAGTATTTATTTAAGTCAGTAAATGAAGAATACAAAGCTTAAAATTGATTTTGAAGATTTTTAAAGTTTTGCGCAATTTCTGTACTTTATTTAATGACTTTTCTATTTGCAGTGAGAAACGAACACATTATACAGTAACGAGCCTGGTCCTAACATCCCAAATGACGTGTGGGACGGTTCGAAACTCAAGCTTATGACGTAAAAGATGCTCATTTCAGGTGGTAGTTGCCTTTATTTATAGCACTGTGTTTAGACATTAGATCGTAATTAGGTTTCAAACACTGTCAAAAGATTATTTCGTGTTATTAAAGTAGTATCAATTTAATACTTTCATCTTTCGACTGTTTCGAAATAGAGACCATCCAGGCAACTCAGACATATCCAATGCGTTTACATTTAAAATCAAATAATTTTAAAATCCAGTTGTTTAGTTCAGGTTATTCAAAGTAGTATCAAATACTTCCATCTTTTGAATGTTCCTAAATGAAAGCGCATGCAACCATGAAATTGTTCATAACATTGATGAGTTCGGCAAGGCAACTCAGACATATACAATGCCGACGATTACATTAAAAGTCAAACAATTTTAATATCTAGTAAAGGTTATTAAAGTAGTATTAGACACTTTTGACTGTTTCAAAATAAAAGAGCAATTGCAACCAAAATTTTTAATAAAATCGATGAACTCAACAAGGCAACTCAGACATTTAAACAATGTGATTACATTTAACTCAAGGAGGTTAAATATCAAGTTACTTACTTCACCTGTGAGGCTTGAAGTCAGTTCTGGTTTCAGCTGAGTGTGAAAAGATTTCAATTTTTCTTTTTTCATAATTAATGCTTAAATTTTTTACCGGTTACAAGTTACTTTGATCATGGACATAGTTTTTAACACGTTTGGACATCAAGTTTCATGAGTTCACTACAAAATCTAATATATATATATATATATATTTAGCCAAGCCTAAAAGCGGAGCTCCAATTTCATTCATAGCATTTATCGAAATCTGCTTATCGCTTATCTGCTCAACCTTACAAGTTCCTCATCCTTTCTGTAGTTATATATATTTTTAGTGCATATGCAGGAAACTGCCCATCAACAATAACAATAACAATGTAGAATGTTGTATAATTCAGTAATGACACGGACGGCAAACTCGGAAAAAGAAATTCCGAGAGATTACTAGCTGGGATGCTCTACCACTGAGCTACAGGAGACTCGTGGGAGCTAAGGCCATTAAACTAGGTTCATAGGACAAACATCCTGCTTACTGCTCGGATTGGAATGTCAATGAGTGGCATATGCGCAACGAAAGAAAATGTGATGTAATATTTTAAGCCTGGTGAACAAACGAGAATGATGTATTATCAAACTCGGAAAAAGAAATTCCGAGTGCTCCTATCAGGAGTCGAACCTAAGACTTTCCGTACCGTACAGAGGTACAGAGGGCAAAATTACTGAATGCCGATTTGATGTAACAGAGAACATTTTTTCTTAATTTTCCTTTCACCGAGGGTAAAATTACTTACTCCTTACTCCTCCTCGCGCGGCGAAAATACTCGCCCCTTATTGGCTGAGAACGCCAGTTCTACATTTTGTTGGTTTCTTTATTTTGGGCTCAAAATGTACAAGTTCTTTGAGGTTCTTTGGAGTTTTGACTTTTTAAGCCGGGTTGTTTGTAACAAAAAAAAAAAACCAAAAACAACAACAACAACAACAACAACAACAACAAAAAAAAACATGAAAATCAAGTGCTGCAGCTAGTCAAGAAAGGAAATTCCTAAAGGTTACGTTTCCCTGTCTTTTACAAGAAACAGTAAGAGATTATTTATGTCAAAGCTAAAACTTGGATCGGATTGATATTTGTTTGGCTGAGAAACTGAAATCAGTCACTGGACTCACGGCAACCATTAGTGCTTTCACTTCGCTACTTCTTCTTACAACAAATGATAACCGAGTATAACGGTGTCCTTTTGATGGGAAGAAGGAGCAGGTGAAATTCACTGGTAGAAATTACCCCACTGTTTGCTATTTTATGTTCCTGTAATTTTCAAGTTGTAGGAAGCTTCACAGCACAAGTGAACAATTAATTGATGCCTAACATTAGGTTTTATCGTTGTTAGCTTGCTCCTGTATTAAAAATTGTACTCTCTCTTAATTACATCCGTTAATGGTAACTATTCTCGTCAGTTTTGTTTGTTTTGTACACTACGATAAAATAATTTGTTTGTTTGCTACGTTGAAAGTTAGCATTTTAAGCTTCCAAGTTGCAGTGTCAACACTGCAAAAAAAAAAATATATATATATATATATCTGGCATAATAATATACATACAAAAATTTCTGCAATCTGATTGGTGGAGAGCGGCTCAATTTATACTAAATGTAGTGCAGAAATGTGAAATTGAGTGCAGAAAGTTGAAATTAGTGCAACAAAGGTGAAATTAAAATGATTGACAGGTACGGAAATTTGCAAATCGGCTGTCTCCAAAGAAAATGGCGAACAGGTTTGAAGAGGGTAACAGCATTTTAATTCGAAGTTTAAAGGAAAATGCAAAGAAACTCAACAAAGCACAAACAACAGGCTAAAAGTGTGGAGGTCTTGGACAACACTTGTAAAAGGGCTACGACCAAAATATTGAAAACTATGAACCGGAGGCAGTCAACAAAATTCTCGAGGATTTCCACGCAACAGTGCGTAAAGAAGACGGGAAAGACTATACGAGCATGACAGTCTTCGTACTGCAATTGAACGTTACCTAAGGAGGTAAGGTTACAAATACTCCACAATTAGAAACCGAGAGTAAAAAGGTTCGAAGCAAGTTCTTGAAGGTAAAGCTCGACTACTGCGACAACAAGGTTAGCTTAAAGTCAAGCGGCCGAACAAGTCTTGGAAGTCTGACAAACACTGAGTTAAATGAGCTGTTGAAAAGTAAAACGCTTTGAAGCACAAGTCCTGGTACAAACGGTTTTGTAGCTCCGACTCAATATCTTGGCGTAGAGCATCATGCTGAAGATTTCCATGTCGGCTTGGACGTAAACAAACGTTGAATTCATTGAGAACCAGACTAAAACACGTCAGTCTGGACTATATGCAAAGCCCCGGCTCCTGAAATCCAGTCAGTTCGAAAACATGCCGAGGACGGTGATTGACTTCAGACTTCTTTTATTCTTTTAACATTGACTTAAAATTATGCTTTGTGATTTGAAAACTTGCTCTTTTTAGAGTGATGGTATTTTTAGCATGTTTTCCGTATGTATGAACATGTATGTCAATCAAGCTTGTCATTTTTGAAACCAATCAAAGACATGTAGGCGGAGTATTAGCTGACGAACAAGAAATGAACAAAAGCTCATTTGAAATTTTTGTATGTATATTATTAACAAGTAATCACATGATTTTTCTCGTGCAATTTGGAATAAATAAGCACTTTGAAAATTTTAAAAGACCACAAATTGCACTCGCCCTGCGGGCTCGTGCAGTTTTGTCAGTCTTTTAAAATTTTACTCGTGCTTATTTATTCCAAATTGCACTCGGAATCATGTGATTACCTATACAAACAGCAAGGTTTTGTCAACAAAGTCATATGAAAATACTCGCTTCTTTGGAGGATAACCAGTCCTTTTATTCCATTGCTGATTTTTTCGTTCGTTTTACAACGTTAAGTGAGCGAAACGTTTCACTTTAAGAGGAAAAATCCAACGTTTTGTCGCTCCGGGTCAAAGAAAAATGATTTCAGTTAAGATTCTGTTGAGTGTCCCGCCGAACACTAGGACACAGGCGCATTAACATTGTGGGATTGGGTACGGACGGTCGGGCGGACGGAAGTGATAACGATCTCCATCCCTGTTTATGGCCCCTGAATAAGCTTAATATTTATAATAATTCGCAAAATGCTTCAGAACTTAAAAGCTGAAGAGGTGAAACAAAACTAGCATACAAACGACAAGTTTTCATACATGTCTGCGGGAGTGAAAAGAAATATTAACTTTACATATTGTCTATGTTATGTATCCCAAAAGCACTCAAGCATACAGTGTCGCTGGGGCTTCCCCCTGGGTAACTCAATAAGGATATACAATATTTCTTTAGATTTTTATCGGCCTCTCAAAAAATCAAACAATTATTGATCACATTGTACATGTACAACACAGAAGCTAGCCTACAACGATTTAAATGTTTGCCCAAGCCTTTTCACTTGCATCTCAGTGAAATAGAGCCTACCTAACCTTTTCAAAATTCAGTAAAACAATGTCCTATAATTTGGGAAAAGTAAACAGTAATATCGGTTAATCTATTATAGTGCTTGGCCTCAATTAATTATGTCATAACATTTTCCATAGATCCTTTGAAGAACGCTTGAATCTATGTACGAGTGATACCTGAAAAATTCTTCCGTCCTGTGTATGTAATCCGTACATCCCTATCTGTGGACCAGGTTGCTAAGTTGATCTTGAATTGGCGGCACGTGCACTGCTTAATTATCTCCGCCGGTCTTGAGCGAGTAAAAAATCAACTGACCAGACGAAATCGTAATGGTTAGGTTGATTGCTTTCGAAACTGTGGCGACAAACAGCGTTAACAATGCTGAATAAAGATTTTTTTAGGATCGTCAACTTTATTGAGTGCAATTATAAATTAAAGTGCAATGATAAATTGTAGATATACTTTTAAGTTAAGGATAAGAAGGTTTACGTTGTGAACAATGAACAGTTTCCGCTTTCAAAATATTGTGATAAACAAGAAGAGAATAAATAGATAAATAAATAAAAATGAACAACAAACCGAATTATTTCTTTGGATAATAGTCTTTCGTGTTAATTTTCCTTTCTGTTCCGTAGTAAAGAACAATTTGGCTCTTAAAGCCTAGCAATTGTCGGAATAATTTGGCTTCTTCTTGCAGTCCCACAAAAACAGTTTTCCGACAACATTAGATTAAGTAAATTAAGTAAAGGGCATTGTTCCGTATAAAACATTTTCCAGCAAAAGGTATACCCATTAATTCGATAAAAAATACCAGTAAGACTTAAAGGCAGTCCAGGAACTGCCTGGAATGAGAAAACTGATGATAAATGTAGCTTATAGTTTCTGATTGAGCCTCGTAGAAAGTGTACTGATCATTTGGTCTAAAACCAGTTTTACTTTGGGTGTCCTGTTTGATTAAAATAAAAGCATCATCCATTTAGATCTATTTTGACGTACAGCTGCCGGACCGCAGACCTGAAAGGAAATAAGGAAAGACGGATACTCGGTTTAAATGTAAAGAGATTCGTAGCTGTTGCTCGATATCGCAAAATAATAAATGTAACTAGACAGTAACAAAACAGATAACAAAATTATGCGAACATATAAAATGCACACAAGCCAAAAAAAAAAAATAAATAAAAAAAATAAAATAAAATAATAATAATAATAATAATAATAATAATAATAATAATAATAATAATAATAATAATAATAATAATAATAATAATAATAATAATAATAATAATAATAATAATAATAATAATAATAATAATAATAATACTAAAATACGAGGGCACACAGTACATACACACAACACAGTACTCAACAGAAATAACGTTCTGACTTCTGGCGATTTCATGTATATAAATTGATAATTATTAAAAATATGCATGTTGATGCAGCGCCCATTTGATAAATTTAATATGGGTGGAGAAACTGTCCTGTAATGGTCTCTGGGGTACTCCTTTGAGTTCCTATGCGGGAAGGCTCCATCTGCAAGGGTTTCCTTTGTCACCCCCTAAAGACAGTGAACCCAAAGGGGAAGCCGGGAATGAAATAAAAGTACTGGAAACGAAAGCAAAATCACACGGACAGTCCAAGCCAAGTTACGATAGAACGGGAAATAATCAGTACTGAATTATCAGGTCGGAACCTGACCTTTGATTGTAAGCGCGACACGCTTCCTCCTTGGGCGCATCTTTCCGATCATATCAACGGGTGACGTTACGTTCGGCCGAGATTCAAGGAGGATTGGGAAGGAGGGTAAGCACGGTATTGATTTAAATAACAGTGGGAAAGAAAGCTCAAAACGTTAGAAAAAAGCCAAAACAAGTTAAAATGCATAATGGATACATCGCATCACAAGTACTCAATTCAAAACACTTTATTTTTCTCCTTAAATTGCCGGCTATAATCTTTAACAAAGTATTATTCTTGGAAAAACACTCATATGGAGCGAGGTTAACTTCTCTCCGTTAGCACTTGATTGAATTACAATGACTGGTCCCAGTATTCATCTGTTTGAGTTTAGAAAAAAAAAAAAAAAAAAAAAAAACAGACTCACAAAGCACACTCACAGTTTATAGGAAGCATTGGACATGTTTTGTCGGAATCTGCGTGAGGAAAGCCATACTTTGGTCTACATTTGGGTGGAGCTATCACTAGACTACAGGACTTGTGTGAAGGAAAACAAAAGAACTTGTCAACGTAACGCTTTCTACAAGAATCCCATTCTCTAACAATTTTTTCAACACAGTGGGGATTCACATCTCTGGTAGTGCGATTATGCGCAGATGGTGCGTCGAGAAATCCTTTCACACTACTTGTGACTTCATTCTCTTGTTTTATGTTCTCTGGTTGGAAGGCATCGTCTTGAAGGTGGGTCTGTTGGTCACATGACTGCTGATTGGCGTCCTTTTTCTCCAGGGGAAGACAATTGGTACAGCTTGGGCTTGAACAGGTAAAGATGAGAGCTATGTACAAAATTGTCTGCAAGAAACAAAAGTGCTCAGTTTTTTATTTTAGTGTTTTGTTTTTATTTACCACAGAGAGAGCTATGAAAGTATATTGTCAATATTGTCACAGATGCAATGCCGTGTAAATGAATTTATCAGGTAAGTTAAAAGTAGATATTATAATATTGCCAAACTGAGACTGACTAAACTGGTAGCATTATTTGTGGTGAGGAGGTAATGAAAAGGCCTTGTTTTATTAATTCCCAATAAATTATTACTTTATTTTACATTAGCGTAAGTACGTAAATTGGAAGAAATTGTTAGAGGTTAGACTAGTAAAGATTCAGGAATAAAGGATCCCAAATGTTCATTTTTCAGTTTCTCAGCTTCTTAACTATCAGTCCACCTGCATGATTAATTAATCTTTCTATCGCCAAAAGGGTTTTTTTTTTCTAAACTACTCATCTGAGAGGTGACTTTTTGAAATTTTATGATTTCGAAATACTCCAGAGCCAAGCAGAGATATAACCACAAAACATTTCATTAAGTCTAGTTCTGATCATTGTTTACTAGTTCCTTAATAGCGATATAAGTTTTCTTTAATTGCTGTTAACTAAGTGTAGTGCTGGCGGGCGTATCATAAACATCACTGGGGAAATTAGTAAAGAAGTTAAATTTGCTAGCATTAAATTCGCTGCTAAAACAAACTAACTTAAGTCAAAACAGGAAAGAACCAGTACTCACTTGTGCTGTAAAGATCATTTTGAAATATTCACGTTTCTACAAATTTCGTCCTCAGTGATGATTTACTCTGGCCTCTCGGTAGACTGAGTTAGTCAATGAAGATGAAGAGCAAATTCTCTTGCTTATATAACACTTCTGAACTTCCTGCCGCGCATTTTATAAGCGTGCCTTAATAATTCTCAAATAGTTCTGTACTGTCAATGTTTAAGACTATCAGAGGCACAGGCAGCAGATAGAAATGGAAATGTCAAGTTTCCTTTAAGGAAACTACGATTCTGTCTGAGTGAACAAAACATGTTCCGGCTTTGTCAAAAACCATTTTCAGCTAAAAAAAATGCATATAAGTATGTTACAACAGTAAGTTTTATAGGCGAAGAATATTAAATAAATATTTAAATTTAAGTCCATTTTCTGATAAAAAACGAGGTTAACAATGTATTTTTAAGCAGGGGCAGAAAAGGCGAATATTTTAAATTAATTGATTTCGAAGTTATGCGTACTTTTTGTTCTTTTTATAAGTTTGCATTTGTTTGTTTTCAAGGGGTTCGCTTTTAATGAGATACGAACATATTTTACAGTATTCAGTCTCTTACTTTCTAAATGACTTTCGAGAACTCGTTTGTAACCCAAAATAATTATGGAATGATAGTCAAGCCAATTCATTGTCATGCAATTTGAAATTTTCAATTTACTCTCACACCTGATTTGAAATAAACACCATGTTCTTTAAAATCACAAACACTTTTAATGATCGGCAGAAGGTATTTCTTTCAAAACTTAAGGACAACCAGACCGTGAATGAGGCATAAAATTAATGAGTTGCAACAATGCAAATAACGCTTAAATTTATTAGATGACAACATTAATTGAAGTCAAAGAAATTTTATACCCAGTTGCTTAGTTCACCTTGGAGGCTAAAAGCTTTTCTAGCTTTCAGATGAAAAAGGTTTCTTTTTTTTAATTATTACTTCCTCAATTTTCTGTCTAATTAATAGCAAAATTCTACAAGACGAATTCTCCTGGCTGGTGCTCTCCAGGTGCTGTTTTAAGACTACATCGACACAATTTTCAACGGAAGTTATAAACATTATTTCTAGAAAAAAGAAAACATTATCTCATCCAAAGTTGATCTAATGTAGAATATTATTAATTTCTTGCTTGGATTATTACATAGTTACTTTAGGTATTGGTACTGCACACGCACAAAGCGTAATCTCGTTCTCTAAAGGGCGATTTACACGGAACGACTTTGTCGCGCATGCAAGAAGCTTACGACAGGCCTAAGACACGAATTGTTTCTGTAAATCAAAGCTGCGACTCGCTTACGACTGTCGTAGGATTTTAAAACATGTTTTAAGGAAATCCTACGACAGTCGTAAGTATAGGCAATATTGAATGGCGAGAGTTGTGTGCGATGTTTTGCATGACGCAAGCAGCACGCGCTCTAGAAATCGCATTAATACATCAAAAACTCGTGCTTCGATCGTGCTTCATCGGGGTATCCAGACACCGAGAAAAAGATGAAAGCACGAAGCCGTAGGCCGAATGCTTTTATTGTTTCGATGTGTCTGGATATTCCGATAGCTCTATGACTCACACCGATAGGAGGATTAGTCCCAGTTTAATACTGAGACGAATACAGAGTGACAAGAAAAAACCGTGTTGAGATCGAAAAGCCAGTTTGTAGGTCATACTGATTTAATGTAAACATCCCCTAAAGTGATGAGAATAAAAACAGGGTAAAAAAGAACTTCACTCCTATGAAGCTGACTGAACAAATACAACTTATTCTCCAACCTTGTTCCCAGGGACTTCCAGAGAGGTGGAGAGATGAAAGATCCTGGAAACGAGGCTGCCTATTTTCTTGTTTGATGCCTTCTTTTATCCCCTGAGTATTGTTTAAATCAGACAAAAGCCCACTATTTAGAAGTCCGACTGACGTAGTCAAGGAAACAATGATATTCACTCCAACGTACGGACGTATAAAGCAAAGTCTTAACCTCACCATGGTACAAGACAGGTGGGGGAGCTAGGGAGGGGGAGCCACTCCCTTGTGTTCTGCTGCTGGTTCCGTTAAAATATTTAAGCCCTTTATATCCCCCATAGGGCAAAATGTTCGCATCTTAATCATGACGTGATATGAAGTCTTGTACACATGAGAATTAAAGCTAAAATGACGTCAGGAACAGTTCGAAACTGAGAAAGTGACGTGAAAGGTCTTTTATATATTCAGTTTTTTTATAGACTCTGAACGTGCTTTCAGCTTTGTTCAAAGTCAAACATATTGTCAGGTTTGGAAAGACGTCTGCTGATGGCTGTTCACAATTTCTTTCTGAGAGAATAAAATTTTCGTATGCATTTTCTGCAGTTTTCATTTTCTTTAGACAACATCTGAAACATTCATGATTCTTGCTATATAATCATGAAAGGTTAATGATTGTCCCTTAATTTATTTTTACTTCATTTTTTTTTATATTTTTGATATGGAAACGGACTATGTAACAAGAAATTACTTAGTTCAATTTGGAAACTAGGGGTGCTTACCATTTACATGGAAAACTCGGAAATTCCAGGCTTAAAATCAAACGGTACACAACACACCATTAATTGAAGTACTTTTGAAATTATGGGCTTCGGGTCAAAGTGATCCATTTTTATTACTCCGTTTGGGATTTACAGCTGATTTTCATACATTTTGCATGTTATCCATCTTCTTTTCAGACCAGCTAAATCATTTCATATTTATGCCGAAAATTTCCATCCGGGTGGTTTGCGTAAATGGCAAGCACCCCTGATTTCGGAATTTTCAGGAGAATCCTTCTAGTTGCACTAGGCGTGTTCCATGTAAGACTTAGCTGAGATGAACAGAAGTTAGGAGGGTCAATATGATAATCCGCTCGTCAATGGAAACGTCAAAGTGATGTTCCAGTTTTATTAACAATGACTCTACTAGTGCACATAAACTAGTACTTTAAAATTCTCTTTTGATGGGGCTGGCTAAGATGGAAATGGATTGAAAATAGAAAAACAGTGGGGAATTTTTTTCAGCAATGTCTTGAGGCTACAATTTATGGCTTTATTTAAAATTTGGTCTGCTCACATTCTAAGGAGCAAAGTGGTAACTGAAGATGGTGCGCGCATTCGTGTCTAGTTTACAGAAGAATTTCCACTTTCGTCTTCACTAATTAACTTGTGTTCCTACATAAAAAAGAAAGGAAGTGTTGGTTTTTACTGACTCACAATGCGAACACATGCCTGCGTGTTTGTTTTTCCAACCTGTTTGTAGACATTGGAATTCACCCACACAATAGAGAAAATGGTTGGTAACGTGATCCACAGGATAAAGAACTTTAAGGCATTCACAGCGCAGTTAATTTCCGAGCTTTCGTCTTTCACGGATGTCTTTTCCGGCTTATCCCAGAATTAAAAACGGTCCTCTACGCGCACGGCGAAAAAGACAACCAGTTTATTTTGTTGAGCAAAGATGAAAAGAACCTCTGCTTCAAGAGCTTCGTTAGCCTATTTTGTCAAATAATTTATTCGATAAATCATTTTTCTAATGTTTATTCGAATACGTTTTTTTTATGCTAGCTAACATGAATATCCAAACTTTTCAGATCAATTACAACGTTTAAAAATAAGTAAATTGAACAAAGAAAGTATACGACACAACGTAAATGAAGGTTCCATGACTAACTTAATGAATTATTTCCACGCAGTTATCTCTGTACATGACTTTGAAACGTTTATAGACCTAAATCGCTTCGTTGTTTTGTTGCCCCATTACAGATCACGTGACGGTAATCTAGGGAGTAGTTTCTTTTCGAATTGGTCATATTCACGACGGCATGAATTTTTTACTTCCAAAAAGAAAAAGGATCGACTATCACGTGGTTTGTAATGGGCAATTAGCATATAGAGCGAATAAAGTCTATTATCCAAATTTAACTCCTTAGAATAACATGAATGGTATAAGGATAGGTTTTGAAGATCATCAATTGCAGCAGTTATCTGGGCATGACGTCATAATTCCTATTTTTACTCGGCTATTGCGTCAATACTCAAACCAAATCATATTTTTGGAGAAAATAAAGTCCACCCTACCGGAACTCTACGTTATTAAGTTTGTTGTTTGTTAATCAGCCATTTTATCGTAAACTATAGCTAGAAGTGAAATGTAAAGGACCGGAATTTTAGGTTTTAACTACAAATAAAAAGGTTTGTAGATATTTTTCAACTTTGACAAATTACAAATTTCAAAAGAAAAAACATTATTACGGCGGAGAATAAATAACTGCATTATAAAGTGGTTATTTTCCATCCTTAACGTTCCTTCATGAACAGCAATAGTTGAGAAATTACAATTTATGAAAATCTATTTCTTCCCTCATTAGTCCCAAATTAGAGTGAACCACATGCAGTCTGAGGGAGCAACAACCTTGCCATTCCACACGAAAGGGGGGTATAAAACACGCGCATGCGCACTAGTGCAGTAGTGTGCAGCAGCTAAAGGCGTGACTCTAGTTTGTTTGAACTGTGGGCCGTTAAAAATTTTCGTCCACACAATATTTTCATAGCATCGTTACTTCACAAACAGAGGAAGAAGATAGAAAGATAACAATGATGTATCATTCAGTGAGTGACACTGACATACTTGAGAACTGAGGAAATCCGAGGGATCTTATCAGGAGTCGAACCTAACAACTTCCGATTGTTGTAACACTAGTTCGAATGCTCTACCACTGAGCTATAGGAGACTCGTGAGAGCTAGCTAAGGTTAAAAAGAGGTTTTAGCAAAAGAAAGAAAATGCATAAGAAATTGATATAAACCTAATTTGTTTTTTATACCATCGAAACTAATTTTATTCGAGGACGTTCTTTTGATGCTACCCAACAAGATTATCAAAATTGCAGATCAATTATAACTTTGACAAATAGTTCAAATGAACAAAGAAACTATCCAACCGTGAATAATCCATGACTAAGTTAAGAAATTATTTCCACACAGTTTCCTCGGGACGTGACTTTAGAATAAGGTTAATAATTCAAATCTTGAAGGTCATCAATGCCAGCAGCTATCTGCGAATAACGTACGTCATAATTCCTACTTTTACTCGGCTATTGCGTCAATACTCAAACCACACTCCAAAGAAACTTATTACCGGAACTATACATTAGCTTATAATTAACTTTGCATTTGTAGAGCAGCCATTTTGATTATTGCCAAACGGAAGTGAAATTAAAGTAAGAGAATTTTAAGTTTCATCTACAAACCAAAGCTTTGGAGATGTTTTTAAACGTTGAATTGTCTGAAAACAGTAAACATTATCACGTCGACTGAGAGTATTTAACTGCTCAACATTTAAAAGTGGTTATTTTTCATCAGTAACGTTCCTTCATAACGACAACAATATTTAAGGGTTAACTATCGATAAAACGAATTCTTGCCTTCCTTAGCCCTAAATTAGAGTGCGCCACCGTTTGAGTTATGAAAACCCTCGTTATACCACATGGAAGGGTACTTTAAATACGCGCATGCGCACCAGTGCAGTAGTGTGCTAAAGCGAAGATTGTGGTTCTAGTTTATTTGAACAGCATGTCTCGCCCACAGTACCTTTTTATAGCACCACAACCAAAATAACAGAGGAAGAAGATATAGAATTAAAGATGTTTGAAAAAAATAACAAAAAACGAAAAAAACTTCCCGTAATGGCGTTTTATTATGGCATTACTATAGAAGCCTTCAAAAAACGCAGTGGCAAATTTATAAAAAAAATATTAACATAAACCTAATTTCTTTCTTTATTTCATCCAAACTAACAAGAAATAGTTTTTTAATAAGTCACAATGTCATGACCATGGATTTTCTCTTAAACTTGCTCGCGATTCAACGTACGTTTTCGGTTTCACTCTAGGTTCATTTGAAAACTGCGATTTCAAAGCCAGTCAAATTTCTTTGCTAATAAAAAAACAAAAATGTTGAAGATTTTCTAGGCTGATGACACCAGGAAAAGGCTCCACGTCTCATAATGTTACCGTTTAAAAATATGAAATAGATATAAGCTTTTTCAGTTAACTTTTCCAATGATGTCATGAAACTTGATGTTCACACAGGTTATTAAGTCGTGTGTATCTCATCAAAGCCGCACATTTTTCAGTGAACTAATCAAGTTAAAAATAGGACAGAAATGATTAAACTTCCTTTCATGTAGGTGGAGTTTGCTAAAACACGTTTTATCCGGCTGCAAAGAATTTCCTTGTAGATTTTGGAATAAATTAGAAGAAAAAAGTATAAAAATCTCGGTGAAGCTGACTGAGGGCTATAATGAGTTCATTTCTTCAAGGTGAAGTAAGAAAGTTGACTTCGAAGGTAAGCAAAACCATCATAACATGTTTGAAGTTAGCTAGAAGAAGAGAATTCTCTCAAATATCATACAACTAATGTCAAACAGAGCGTATTTTGTTAAGGGCAATGCGTTCAGTCAGAACTCACTACTTCAGTAGCAGTTGCTTTATCACACGAAATGTTCGAAGCAGAGCCCTTTGAAAATTTGGTTAGCCAAGTACTGGTATTAGTAATAAAAGAAAATCCGGAATGCACTTGCTAGAAGGACAGAACTAAACTAACACTGTGTTAAGAACTGTCTACGATGACAATCCAGCACAATTTTTAGCTGTTCAAAACCACTAACCCTCTAAAGGGAAAGACTGTTAAGTTGCAGAAAGAAACAGGGCAACAACAAAAGTTAGTAACGAAAGTTCCAATACAATTTACTTTTCAGACATTACTCCTTAAAAAAATAACACGTTATTGTCAATGTTAACTTATTATTTGCGTCTAACTACATGGGTTTAAGAAGCATTTCCCTTTCTAGCAAACTCTCCCTTGTGCTAATCTAATGAAGGACAATCATATGGAAGAACTACTATGAAACAAAGATAATTAAGTATAAAGTGAATTGTTTTCCATTTTTTGTTTGACTATCACAGCGATTATCACAGCGAAATTATTCAGAGACGAAAACTTCAGGCAGACAAGATCATTTACAGGATGAGTACTACAGAGAAAGTAAGTAAAATACACCAATGTATATCTCAAACATTTGCACCGCACCTTGAAAATTTCTACCTTCGATCCGTAGAATGTAAGTTGTGCGGGTAGTACCCATGTATAAGTTACTCTTTATCAGCATTTTCAATGTCATTATGCAAGGTATAAATTTCCTTGACCAGGATTTTGTAAAAATGGAGTTCCCTTGTCTTATCGTACTTCATTTTTTAACTTGCCTCACTTCCATCTAACCTCAAGTACAGTTTATAACAAAATCATGCAGTTTGTTGGGTCAGTTTTATTGCAAATTTAAGTCTTGAAAATTAAAGAGAATTCAGATTATTTTAGGCCAGATGTGGTTAATATCAGTTTGAAAGAAAACATATAAAAATAAAGTAAAAGGTTGTCACCGACAGCTACTAGAAATAAACGAGACTTAACATCTTCACACATAGGAGGCACATAACCTGGCTGATGGCATGTCGGAATATGTGCATGAATTGGAATGACAGGCAGAAAACCAATTTAGAACTGCATGATCAAGAAAGAAAGTTGGTCAATACCCTTTTTGCTGTAAAGTTATTCTACACTTTAACATCATTTTATGGAATGTACTACGAAAACTTCAATCTGTAAGCACTTGGAATGGTTAAAAATTATTAAATGATTGGATTGTGAATCCTCCCAGTGAACAATTTTAGTTTCATCCATGAGAAATCTCAGCTGATCCCCGTTGAAGAACATAGACTGCAACCTGCTTTGTCATGTTCAAAACATCATCACTAATAAATGCATGTAAGATATGTTCAAAGAATCCTAAAACCATGCTAAAGGGAACATTTAAATGAAAAATTAAAACAAATACATTTGAAAGCGACCTATGCCACATTTCAATAAAAGTTCTGCATCGTTGGAAATTATTCTAAAGTACTATAAGGATTAGCTATTTGTATATTACTTTAAAGCGTTGTAATGTTTTGTTCTATAAAAGCGTTAGAAATGACAAAAAGAATGATTTCTTGTATTAGTTTCAACCAATTTTCGTTTTGTTTCAAACAGATAATTGTGTCAATAATTGTCATCTTGAGCTGCTGCAGTATGAGCTTCACAAAACCTCTTTTCCTGGACATGTCATTACCCCTGGATCAGATCTTCAATCAACAGGCACCTGGACAGGAGACCCAGCCACAAGGCAATGCCTTCCAACCAGAGGAGAGCATCAACCAATGGGATGATGTCACAAGTGGCATGAACCTAGGGCCCAAGCTTGAAGACGATGCTTTTCAATCAGACGAGGGCATCAACAAAGAGAATAATGTAACAAGTGGTATGGACCAAAACACTCAGCCACAAGGTGATGCTTTCCAGCCAGAAAAGAGCATCAACCAAGAGAATGACGTCACAAGTGGTTTGGACCAAGAGACTCAGCCACAAGGTGATGCTTTGCAGCTAGAGAAAAGCATCAACCAAGAGAATGATGTGACAAGTGGTATGGACGCATATCTTGACAAGCCATCTGCGCACAATCGTACTGCCAGGGATGTCAGTAGTCCATGCTTTTCGCATATTGTGAGAAAGTTCGATAAGTGCAGACAAAAATTTGTTAGCCATGTACAATGTTTAAACAGACACATTGCGTGTTATAAAGCCATTAATATATATCATTATCCTAAGTGTGAAACAGTGAACGGCTACCGACAGATCAAGTTTATAAATAAGTGTCCTCCATTACCGGTCGGTTGCCAGTGCGCTGCTTGAAGAAAATAATGTAATTGTGTTAACTTTTGTTTCTTTAACAACAGCATATTTTTGTAGTAAAAAATTAAATACACTTTTCAGAAATGAATAATAAAAACAGCTGGACTATTGTAATGTTACAGGCAATTTGATTGAAAATAAACATGATTCGGAGGATTGAGGATGGCTTTATTTTGACAATTTTACTAAAATCGTCGAAATTCGGTGTTGTGATGAAGCATTTTGAAGATATACGTAAGCTGATCCCAACGTTCTTTTACTGGCAACAAATAACGAATCAAACTAAACTACCGAAAACTGATTTACTCTAAAGCGGGACTAATTAATGTTTAAAACGTCAGCAATCAAATGTCTTTATGCTGGCGAAGTTACCTTATCAAATCGGTTTGTTGATAAAACCAATCATTCGTTTATACTCCCCATCGGACGCAGCACCACAATTTCTTTTATAATTAGAAACTGACCCTATTACCGAAAACCCCTTTCTAAAAATTCGTGCATGAAACTTTATAAAGCTTTAGCGAGAGAATAAAGAAGGCTTAACAATGCTCGCTCATACTTCAACTGTTGTACCACAAAGAGAATCTTTGCAGAAACTCAGACTTCTCCCACGCCCCCACTCGGACTGTTGCGCCGCTAGCACTAAGGACACCAATAATGGATCAGAGAATTAACTCTGCAGTGTTTATTAAAGTGCTAATTTAAAGTGAATGGCTGAGTGTTAACCTTAGTAATAGGGAATTTTAGCAACGACGATGGCGACGTCAGCGAAAACGTCACTATCGAGATGAATTCGCGTTATTATTATTATTATTATTATTTTTATTATTATTGTTATTATTGTTATTATTATTATAATTATTATTATTATTATTATTATTATTATTATTATTATTATTATTATTATTACTATTATTATTATTATTATTATTATTATTATCATCATATAGTAAATATCAAATGTAGGTGAAATTTCCTGGAGATGAATTCTTGGAGACTGCACCCAAGTGTAGAAAGAGGAAGAAAAATTCGTCGTCTTCCTGCCTAAAACGTCCCATCTGCAACCTGTCACGTCCTAGACATGCAGTGACGGCACAGAAAATAACGAAACCAAAAAGTGTAATGCATGCACCTGCAGAGTTGTTGTTTTGGTAATTAAGCATATTGCTTTTTTGACGTTCTGGTTGCCGTCGCCGTCATCGTTGCTAAAACTCCTTAATCCTAAGCCTAAGCCTCCCTAAGCCTCTGGTGTCATCTCTTTCTTGGTTTCTGTTCTCCGCTGGTTGATAAGTAGCATCTTGGTGCTGGGTCTCTTGCTCACGTGACTGCTGTATGAAGGCCTGGTTGCGAAGTAATGGACTCTCCAGGGTGAAAGGTTCGGCAATACTCAGGCTTGAACAATGCAAGACGACAATTGCAGATAAAATTACTTGTTGAAACAAAAGTTATATTGAAAATAGTTAATGCAAGTAATGATCATTTTTTAACTTTAGTTTCTCTTTTGTTTCTTTCCAACACTCTGTCTTCATGCCTCATAAATTATAATGATTTGCTTATCAAAGGTGCAGTTCTATACGTTTCTAGACGCACTTTATGACATCGTGATAAGAAAATGAATCGAGAGGGCAACAGAAATCATTTTGGATGTTTTGAAGACAGACATTACTGAATCGCGACTCTAACTGAGCTGAAATGAAATAAGTTCTATTAATAGGTGTTGAACGTTTTACTTAATTATATTGCTGAACCGATTAAGTCAGTTATTTCTTTTTTCCTGAAGTTTTAAGAAATTCCTTCATTCCGTATTAACCGGAACATATATAGAATAGAAGCTTTACTTCTAAATTCCTCAACATTGCATTCTAAGTTTGCCGTAGGTAATGTTAGTAGATAGGTAAATACTAAATTAAATGACATTATGGGGAATTATTAGTTTGCGAACCTAGTATTAAATAAGAAGGAACAAAGCATAATATTGCCGTGTATTATTGAAATGCTGTTACAGACCACTCACTTGAGCTTTAAAGTTCATTTGGAAATTCACCAGTTTCTGTCCTTAGTGATTACCTCTGGCCACTCGTCTAGTGGGTTTACTTAATGAAAATAAAGACAAAAATCCTGCTCATATATCACTTTTCAGCTTCCTTTCCCGGAGCCCGTTTCTCGAACGTCCCGGTAACTTATCGGGCCCGATAAGTGAAATTGGTGATGAGTGTTTTTAATAGAAGTCAATTTGTGGTAGCTTTGACTACTAAATTTTAAAATCTTACAATTCTATGAAAACGTTGGCCAAGTACCATGTCTGTAATCACTGTGTAATCGGCGAAAAAACGTTTAAAAATATACTTATCAGGCCCGGTAAATTACCGCGACTTTCGAGAAACGGGCCCCGGCCGCATTTTGACTGTGCACAATGTTTCTGAAATATAGTTGTTTAAGATTGTTGGAGGCACAGGTAGCAGAAAGGAACTGAAATATTTTAAGAAATCACGATTTTACCCGATCGAGTCTTGCCACTGAACAAAACGTGTTCTGTTTTTGTAAAAAAAATCAGTTTTCAGCTGTAAAAAAAATACAACTGACATAAAAGGTATCTAAGGGACCGTTCATTTTTTATGAGCATGGGGGGGCTGGTGGGATTTGGTTAATTGCCACTACGAAACTGTATGACCCCCCCCTTGCATGCAATTTTTTCCACATGGCCCCCCCCCCCCCCAGCAGAAACTATTTTTTCTGATGACCCCCCCCCCCCTCCCGCCCAACCAGAAACAAATCATACTCCTAACTTTAACAAAACGCTTATGTACTGTTTATATCAAAGATAAATGTAATTGTTACTGTGATTTCTTTACAGTACTATTAAAAAGTTACCGTTCTCTGCTTAGGTACAGATTTCTCTTGTTTAAAAAAACGTTTTATAGATAGGAACACGTTTACGGCTACGGCAAACCCTAAATTTCCATTTAGATTCTCAAAGGAACTATAAAAATTAATCAAGCAAATGGTTAACGTGAAATTACTCCTCTTCGAGTGGAAACAATTAATACACGTACAGATCTGACTAACAAAATACAGATTGAAGCATACCAATCAACGATTACGAGTCATATTAAACAGAAAAAAACAGCGGACACAGATAACAGGCGCGTAGGTAAGGGTTAGATAGGGGTGTTTGTTGAGCCCCAAATCTTGCTGGAGCCGGAGGCGCTCTTACTAGGGGGGTCAGGGGGCATGCTCCCCCGGAAATTTTTGAAAATCTAGGTTCCCAGAAACCTCATTTCCTGCATTTTGAGACCCATTTTAGGCAAATCACAAATTTGTTTTACAGCAGCTTTTTAAGCTATATACATCATTTCTACAGCATAATTGTTTCAATTTAAACAAGAAAGTTCAATGTACATTCCGCGCCCTGTCAAGTTCTGATAACTATTCAATCTGCTGATAGTCATACACCAAGCTGGTAAACTGCATCATTCACGGGTGTAGGCCTTCGAACAAATTGGCTATCTCGTCAAGATTGACAGGCATATCATATTTGATATGCATTAGAACTAGGGCGGACATTCTACTCTCTCGCATGGTACACCTCATGTAGTTGTTCAACCTCCTCATTGTGCTTTTTCTTCCGCCATTATTGATCTTCAAAGGGGGTTCGTTCGAACCCCTCGAACCCCCCCTCCTACGCGCCTGGATATTAAAGTACTGCTATTAAAAATGACAGTTACAAGCTTTTCTGAAGATGGCCTACGGCTCAGATTTACCATCAACTAAAGTCACCAACAACAGTTCTATTATTAAAAACTAATCTGGATGTTCACACTATATAGGCATACTACTGAGTCTACTGATACTCCTGGGTTCAAATAATTTACTTATCAACAGTCTTTATAAAAGTAAGTACTATTAAACAGAACATTAAGCAATCTATTGATATAGTTTTGAGTACAACCACTTTGTAGAAAACTACTCCCCCACGGATGATTCAATAGTGAGACTGCTACGTTTTTATATTAATTTGAACTTGTACAAACATAGGTGTCTACTTCAGTTTATATTCATTATTGCTTTTCCAACAGATATGCTTCATTTCCTCAGTTGTTGTTGATATAAAATGCAGATTTCGACCTCAGTATGTACAAATTAAAACAAATTAAAAGTGGTTAGGAAAATCGTATTAAATAACATTGAAATAATATTCAATTTCTTCATCCGTTTCTGTGTTGAGCCACTTTCAATTTCCCCTACTAGCCAATTATTTCTGGTGACCCCCCCCCCTCTTTCACTCAATTTTTTTGGTAGCCCCCCCCTTTAGTGCCATTTTTTTTCTCGTGGCCCCCCCCCCCCCCCCCAAATCCCACCAGCCCCCCCATGCGCATAAAAAATGAACGGTCCCTAATCTTACAGAAAAAAACTGCAATAGTAAGCTTTAAAGGTGAAGAATATTAAATAATAATAATAAAAAAAAAAAAACAGAAAAAAAAAAACTGACGATCTTAGAAAATAATTTAATTTCATATCATTTCAGTCCATGCCATTTTGAAAAGAAATAAAAAAAGCAATGGTTCAGATGATTAGGGTATTCAGAGTCCCGGTTGCCAAGACCAAGCGTTTTGCCGAGTCATTCATTATGAAAGGAGCGCAACTCGCATAGGCCCTCGCTAAACTAGTGAAACTAAGAAGATGTGTAAATAGCTTAGTTTTATATATTTTGATTATTGATTTTTAGTATATACATTTGTAAATAGTCTGTAATTTTTTCTCTACGCAATTCAGTTTATACTGCCATGTAGTGTCTTAATAAACGTATCTTCTCTCTCTTCTCCTAAAGAAATTACGTCAACTGTCAAAAGGAGAAAAACTTTCAAAGCTGGGGTTATGTGCTTTTTTTAATGAGTTTGTAACAAGTATTTACCCTTGAGAAACGAACACGCTTTGGTGTATGCAAAGTTGATCTTGAGTTGGCCGCAGACACTGCTTAATGATCTCCACCGGTCTTGAACGAGTTAATCAACTCACCAGACGTAGTCGTAATCGTTACGTAGATTGCTTTCGAAACTGGGGCGACAAACGGCGTTAACAACGCTAAATAAAGTTTGTTTTTAAAATCATCAACTTTATTGAGTGCAATTATAAACTACAGTGCATTGATAAATTGTAGATTACTTTTAAGTTAGGGATAAGAAGGTTTATATTGTGAACAATGTACTTTGAAACAGCTTCCATTTTCAAAATATGATATACAAGAAGAGAGTAAAAAGATAAATAAATAAAAATGAACGTCAAACCGAACCATTTCTTTGCATAGTAGTCTCTTTTGTTAATTTTCGTTCCTGTTTCGTATTTGAGAACAGTTTTGCTCTTAAAGCCGGTAATTTCCAGGCCTGTGTCACTGACTGATCAAAATACATCTATCATTTATTCACCAGGGTTAAAACATAACATCGCATTTTTTTTCACATATAGAGCGTTTATTTATTTTCATTTCAAACAACGCGTTCAATTTGATTACACTGAAGCTGAAAGGAGACCAAACTTCAACTGCCATATCAGCTTCCGAGATTTAAAGTTGTGTTTTAACTCACAAGGAAATCTGTTCATGTTGTCCTTCAGCAGCATGGTTAAAAACATATAAAAACTGTTCAATTGAGGCCTTAATTGAACAGTTTTCATATATTCCACAAGGAAATATTGTAAACCCTTGATTAATCCGAATGGCATAGCGCTACATAGCATCTTAACTCATGAAATCTCCCCGCCGTTTGCTGAAACACATTTGAGAAGCACTAGTTTTTCTGATTAAATACAGAAAGAACTTTTTCCGATATTCCTTGAAGGGA
This sequence comes from Pavona decussata, assembly GCF_977016875.1. Lineage (NCBI taxonomy): Eukaryota > Metazoa > Cnidaria > Anthozoa > Scleractinia > Agariciidae > Pavona > Pavona decussata. The sequence goes on from NW_028145467.1 coordinate 2,647,479, forward strand.
AAGTATCATGGGTTTTTTGATATCTTTTGTTAAAAATGATGAAATAAGACCTTTAATCACCTGCCAATAATTCTGAAATGACGAGAGGAACGAAATCAACTCAATTCTAGAAAGAAACAACTCGTGATCTGTTCTACTGCATTTTGGAAACAAAAATGCGAGAACTTGAAAAACATTAGCCTAATATTTTTCAAGTTTTAATCCAAACCGGCCTACTTTGTCTCTGGCCAGAGGCACTAATCGACAGTTCTATTGCACTGGGGTGATACTTTTTAACAAACTTGACAATTTTTTTTGTTGTTTCTGCTGACAATCAAACATTTTTGGGTTTTGAAATGACAGCAAATTTTCGTGATACTTCCCCTTTAACTTGACTTATTTAGGAACATTAAAAAATGATTTACTTTTTAACAAGAGAAACTCACGCACGTTTCTATCAACTCTAAATTGCGTTCATCTTTGCATCATGAAAACAGACCGGCTATTGCACAAAATCAATACGGAAGAGAATACTTAATTTGCCTCCGTTTACAGTGATGCAAGCATACATTCATTGTAATTTGCGCACTAATAGCTTAACATCAGTAAATGCGGTTAACTTGACACAAGTTTCTCACTGATTTAGGCAGCACATTGGCAGTCTATCGGTATACTGGTACAATTTACACTGTACTTGGCCTCTCGGAAACCAAACACTGTGCGACACAGCGGTTTGCCGTATTTGGGAATCGCTTGAATACAAGCCTTGTGTTCACCTAAACACTGGGCTTTATTGACAAACTTTTTTCGACAAGGATCCCATTTCCGGTCAATTTGCAAAATGCAAGGGCGACCAGCGGCCCTGGCTGTTCGATTATGCGCAGATGGCATGTTCAAAAATCCAACCACGCCTCTTGTTACATCACTTTCTTGGTTTCTGCTCTCGTCTGATTGAAAAGCGGCGTCTTTAAGCTCGGTCTCTTGTTCACGTGACTGCAGTGTGAAGGCCTGGTTGCAAGTTAAAGGACTCTTCAGCGAAAAAGGTTTGGCAATACTCAGGCTTGAACAATTCAAGACGACAATTACAGATAAAATAACCTGTTGAAACAAAGGACACAGAGAAATGATTTTGTAATGCAAGTAATAAACATTTTCTAAGTTTAACTTTTGCTCTAGCAATTTTTGTTCATGCCTTCTGACGAAAATGGTTAGTCGCAAAATACAAACAACGTTTTTTTGCTCTTTGACTAAAAGGTTCCTATCTAAGCGATTCGATTTTTTCGGTTGTTCATAAGTTTACGATGTCCTTACTTTACGAAATTCGTCTAGATTTCTGTTACTGATAACATAGAATCGAAAGATTTACTTCAGTACATTCCTCAACGTTGTTAATATTCTAAGCTTGGGAATAGCCGGTAGATAGATAATATAAGCTATGAAAATTAGACCAGAGAATCATCTGTTTGTAAATTCATCTGTTTGTAAATTCACCGCTAACTGAGAAAGAAAAACAAAAAAGGAACAGCATTTTGAATTGTAATGCTGGCATACTGTTACAGGCCACTTACTTGTGCTTTAAAGTTCATTTTGAAATTCTCCTTCTGCAATTCTTGTTTTTAACGAAGTATTCAGTTTACTCTGGCCACTCTGACCACTCAATGAAAATAAAGAGGAAAATTCTTCTTATATACACTTCCATTATTCCAGAATTTTACTACTTTGCATTAATTGTTCTAAAATTGTTCTGCATTATTAGTGTTTAAGACTGTCAGAGGCGCAGTTAGGGGTAAAGGGAAATAACTTACATTTAAAAATGAACACAGACCAAAAAATTCACTTGGCGTGATTCGTAATGTAACTTAAAAGATTTAAGTATTTATTTAAGTCAGTAAATGAAGAATACAAAGCTTAAAATTTATTTTGAAGATTTTAAAGTTTTGCGCAATTTCTGTACTTTATTTAATGACTTTTGTATTTGCAATGAGAAACGAAGACATTATACAGTAACGAGCCTGGTCCTAACATCCCAAATGACGTGTGGGACGGTTCGAAACTCAAGCTAGAGACGTAAAAGATGCTCATTTCAGGTGGTAATTGTCTTTATTTATAGCGCTGTGTTTAGACATTAGATCGTAATTAGGTTTCAAACACTGTCAAAAGATTATTTCGTGTTATTAAAGTAGTATCAATTTAATACTTTCATCTTTTGACTGTTTCGAAATAAAAGAGCTACCAGTATACATAAAATTGAAGAGCCCAGACTCAGACATATCCAATGCGTTTACATTTAAAATCAAAGAATTTTAAAATCCAGTTGTTTAGTTTAGGTTTTTCAATTAGTATCAAATACTTCCATCTTTTGAATGTTTCTAAATGAAAGCGCATGCAACTATGAAACTGTTTATTACATTGATGAGTTCGGCAAAGCAACTCAGACATATACAATGCCGACGATTACATTAAAAGTCAAACAATTTTAATATCTAGTAAAGGTTATTAGAGTAGTATTAGACACTTTTGACTGTTTCAAAATAAAAGAGCAATTGCAACCAAAATTTTTAATAAAATCGATGAGCTCAACAAGGCAACTCAGACATTTAAACAATGTGATTACATTTAACTCGTGGAAGTTAAATATCAAGTTACTTACTTCACCTGTGAGGCTTGAAGTCAGTTCTGGTTTCAGCTGAGTGTGAAAAGATTTCAATTTTTCTTTTTTCGTAATTAATGCTTAAATTTTTTACCGGTTACAAGTTACTTTGATCATGGACATAGTTTTTAACACGTGTGGACATCAAGTTTCATGAGTTCACTATAAAATCTAATATATATATATATATATTCAGCCAAGCCTAAAAGCGGAGCTCCAATTTCATTCATAGCATTTATCGAAATCTGCTTATCGCTTATCTGCTAAACCTTACAAGTTCCTCATCCTTTCTGTGGTTATATATATTTTTAGTGCATATGCTGGAAACTGCTCATCAACAATAACAATAACAATGTAGAATGTTGTATAATTCAGTAATGACACAGCCGGCAAACTTGGAAAAAGAAATTCCGAGAGATTACTAGCTGGGATGCTCTACCACTGAGCTACAGGAGACTCGTGGGAGCTAAGGCCATTAAACTAGCTTCATAGGACAAACATCCTGCATACTGCTCGGATTGGAATGTCAATGAGTGGCATTTGCGCAATGAAAGAAAATGTGATGTTATATTTTAAGCCTGGTGAACAAACGAGAATGATGTATTATCAAACTCGGAAAAAGAAATTCCGAGTGCTCCTATCAGGAGTCGAACCTAAGACTTTCCGTACCGTACAGAGGTACAGAGGGCAAAATTACTGAATGCCAATTTGATGTAACAGAGAACATTTTTTCTTAATTTTCCTTTCACCGAGGGCAAAATTACTTACTCCTTACTCCTCCTAGCGCGGCGAAAATACTCGCCCCTACGCCAGTTCTACATTTTGTTGGTTTCTTTATTTTGGGCTTAAAATGTACAAGTTCTTTGAGGTTCTTTGGAGTTTTGACTCTTTAAGCCGGGTTTTTTGTAACAACCCCCCCCCCCCCCCCAAAAAAAAAAAAAAAAAAAAAAAAAAACATGAAAATCAAGTGCTGCAGCTAGTCAAGAAAGGAAATTCCTAAAGGTTACGTTTCCCTGTCTCTTACAAAAAACAGTAAGAAATTATTTATGTCAAAGCTAAAACTTGAATCGGATTGAAAAATAATAATAATAAAATAATTTGTTTGTTTGCTAAGTTGAAGTTAGCATTTTAAGCTTCCAAGTTGCAGTGTCAACACTGCAAGAAAAATAATATCTTGCAAAACAGCAAGGTTTTGTCAACAAAGTCATATGAAAATACTCGCTTCTTTGGAGAATAACCAGTCCTTTTATTACATTGCTGATTTTTTCGTTCGTTTTACAACGTTAAGTGAGCGAAACGTTTCACTTCAAGAGGAAAAATCCAACGTTTTGTCGCTCTGGGTCAAAGAAAAATGATTTCAGTTAAGATTCTGTTGAGTGTCCCGCCGAACACTAGGACACGGGCGCATTAACATTGTGGGATTGTGTACGGGCGGTGGGGCGGACGGAAGTGATGACGATCTCCATCCCTGTTTATGGCTCCTGAATAAGCTTAATATTTATAATAATTCGCAAAATGCTTCAGAACTTAAAAACTGAAGAGGTGAAACAAAACTAGCATACAAACGACAAGTTTTCATGCATGTCCGCGGGAGTGAAAAGAAATATTAAGTTTACATATTTTCTATGTTATGTATCCTCAAAGCACTCAAGCATACAGTGATGCTGGGGCTTCCTTCTGGGTAACTCAATAAGGATACACAATATTTCTTTAGATTTTTATCGGCCTCTCAAAAAATCAAACTATTGATCACATTATACATGCACAACACAGAAGTTAGCCTACAACGATTTAAATGTTTGCCCAAGCCTTTTCACTTGCATATCAGTGAAATAGAGCCTACCTAACCTTTTCAAAATTCAGTAAAACAATGTCCTATAATTTGGGAAAGTCCTATAATTTGGGAAAAAGTAAATAGTAATATTCGTTAATCGATTGTAGTGCTTGGCCTCAATTAAGAGTGCCTGACTGTAACTTTCGAGAATCGCTGGCCAAGCTTGAAAAATCGAAACTCCTGATAATTTGCCTGAAGTTTACTTTTGGGGAACTATCTTCGAAAATATTATTTGCATGTTCTGGAAATTTTTAGTTTTCGAGAATTTTGGAGAAAACGAAATAACGGGTTTTGCCTCGTTAATTATGCAAAAATCTCACTCAAAATTAGCCAAGTTCAATACGCTTGTGTTGAAACAGTACGCAACGCTAGAAAGCGAGGTCGGTTTTGAATAAGAGCATAACTCACCTACTTTCTTTCAATGGGGCCTATGTAAACTTTTGTAGAACTTTGGAGGGTTTTATGGTTCTTTGAAAAATTGACATTTTGAGGACTTCGCGATGAGGCGAAAATTGAGTAAGTTTGAAGGTTTAAAATGCATCTTGGTATGTCAGGTATCGACTCGAGAGGAACATTGTGATAAAGCTGGGTCTTCGTCTTTAATAATACGAAATAAAAAATCTGGGCAATCAATGCACGCGCTGACGAAAACCAAAGTTAGCGAGGCTTCGTTAACAAATTTGCATAATTCGCAACTGTTGAGAAAATGCTATGTTGTGGCGACTCGGTGAAAACATTGACCCAGGCTATCTTCAAATGGTTATTTTACCCCACATTGCATTTGTCTGTTTCTCTTTCTTGTTTTAATAAGGTGTTAGAAAAGGTCGGGAAAAAAATGCGTGATCGGAAAAGAAAATATTCGTCAAATTCTGGTGGGAAATTTGCATAATGCAAATCTTCCAATAAATCTTTCTGCAAAGGAATCTGATTGGGAAGGTTTCGTTAAGAGACCATTTGACCGAAACACCCCACATAAAAGGAGTCAAAACAACGTTTAATAATTCGATTTTAACCAATTATTGTCGAATCTTAACCTTTAAATTAATAGTGCCAAAGTGATACTCGCTATTGCGTTATCTGCGTCACGTCAGTAGCTGTCGATAAGTCTTAGAATATAATGCCCACAAACCTGAACTTGTGCTGCGAAATTGCCAATTACAACAACTAGAAAAAAGACCTTTATTACTGGCATATGAGTGGTTTTGATAAAAATAAAACGTTCACATGACACTTGAATCACGTTTAAAAGATACATGCTTGTCAAATGAGATGCGAAAGTTGGACACAGGGTCGGTCAAAGTGAATATTTTTCATTAAATCAAGTTTGTTTACTGGAATGCATGCTTTTTCAAATAGCTAGTCCAACCTTCTTCAGTGGCCTTCCAAATAATGATCACCCAGAATTGGGTCAGTCAAAAAAGCTCTCAATTCGTGTTGTTTGATACTGTACCTTTGCAAGTGACTGAAAAACAATGTCAGCTGGCACGCCATATTTTCACGTAATTACTGGTATGAAATGTCACACATGCACGGATACACGCTTCAAAAAAACCTGTGTGCCAATTTCCGTTTAACAAAATAATAACCTACCTACAGTCCACATTGGCTGTAGGGCATGCATTTATCTTTGTCGAATGTCAACAACAGAAACACGGGTATCTCAGTGACACTGTATACACGCAATGTCTACTGCATACATCACAGTTAGCCGAAGCTCTATGACCTTTGTTTGACCTTTATATTTTGAGGTCACGATGAGTGTTACGCAATGGCGTAAATTATAAGGGTTTGTATGGGAATTTACGAATGTGTTTTGGAGTCGAAAGTAAAGGACATGAATTGAACAAAAATTGCTTACCTTGTCTCCTTGATCTCTTGCCAGTGTTTGTGCGCCATATTTTGGCCATTTAGTACGATTCCAGTGGGTTTTTAAAGGTTTGCTGAAAATTTTCCTCTCTATATACGATATCCCACTATAGATATATATCCCCAAAATCGTGGTCACTTTGGTAGCAATAGTATTCTTTGAAATAAATTGCAACGTTAACAACGCGGTCATTATAAAACACGGGTCGCAGACGAAGAACTGCGGACCACGGGGTGGGCATAAAGCTCGTATTACGATAGGAGGACTTTGGACTACGGACTATGGACTGACTGCACGCCCTACAGCTTACATTGGCTATAGGGCATGCATTTATCTTTGTCGAATGTCAACAACAGAAACACGGGTATCTCAGTGACACCGTATACACGAAATGTCTACTGCATACATGTCTATGTACGACATCTAGATGATTGTGCACGTGGGCTCATTGGCTGATCACGATCATGATCATCAAACATCCTTTTCCAATTTTGATTACGCCAGTTTTCACCATATCGAACCCTGAGATGAATGCTTAAAACTAAAATGACGGCTCTCTTCAGCGCGTATTTAAAATCCAGCTGTTTCGCTGAGATAAATCAAGATTTTACGTTTGCACTGTCGATCCTCACTATTTTATTCCAAGTCCTTGTTTTGTTCCTAAAAAAAAAAAACAATAAAGGGACAAAAACAACTACCGAAACTTGATTTGATACATATTAAACTTACTGAGAATGAATACAAGAAAAATATGATTTTCAGACTTCAGTTCTCCTTTAATCCCAGTCCGTAGTCCGTAGTCCGTAGTCCGTAGTCCGTAGTCCGTAGTCCGTAGTCCGAAGTCCTCCGCTTACTTTAGTTTCTCTTTTATACCAAGTCCGTGGTCCGCAGTCCTTTGTCTGCGACTCAGACTTTGTACTGACCTCATTGTTGACGTTGCAACGAAAACTATTGCTACTGAAGTGACCAACCTTTTGGGGACACATATAGCAGGATATAGAGCGAGGAAAATGTTCAACAAACCTTTAAATACCCACTGGAATCGTACTAAATGGCCAAAATATGGCGCACAAACACTGGCAAGAGATCAAGGAGACAAGGTAAGCAATTTTTGTTCAATTCATGTCCTTTACTTTCGACTCCAAAACACATTCGTAAATTCCCATACAAACCCTTATAATTTACGCCATTGCGTAACACTCATCGTGACCTCAAAATATAAAGGTCAAACAAAGGTCATAGAGCTTCGGCTAACTGTGATGTATGCAGTAGACATTGCGTGTATACAGTGTCACTGAGATACCCGTGTTTCTGTTGTTGACATTCGACAAAGATAAATGCATGCCCTACAGCCAATGTGGACTGTAGGTAGGTTATTATTTTGTTAAACGGAAATTGGCACACAGGTTTTTTGAAGCGTGTATCCGTGCATGTGTGACATTTCATACCAGTAATTACGTGAAAATATGGCGTGCCAGCTGACATTGTTTTTCAGTCACTTGCGAAGGTACAGTATCAAACAACACGAATTGAGAGCTTTTTTGACTGACCCAATTCTGGGTGATCATTATTTGGAAGGCCACTGAAGAAGGTTGGACTAGCTATTTGAAAAAGCATGCATTCCAGTAAACAAACTTGATTTAATGAAAAATATTCACTTTGACCGACCCTGTGTCCAACTTTCGCATCTCATTTGACAAGCATGTATCTTTTAAACGTGATTCAAGTGTCATGTGAACGTTTTATTTTTATCAAAACCACTCATATGCCAGTAAATAAAGGTCTTTTTTCTAGTTGTTGTAATTGGCAATTTCGCAGCACAAGTTCAGGTTTGTGGGCATTATATTCTAAGACTTATCGACAGCTACTGACGTGACGCAGATAACGCAATAGCGAGTATCACTTTGGCACTATTAATTTAAAGGTTAAGATTCGACAATAATTGGTTAAAATCGAATTATTAAACGTTGTTTTGACTCCTTTTATGTGGGGTGTTTCGGTCAAATGGTCTCTTAACGAAACCTTCCCAATCAGATTCCTTTGCAGAAAGATTTATTGGAAGATTTGCATTATGCAAATTTCCCACCAGAATTTGACGAATATTTTCTTTTCCGATCACGCATTTTTTTCCCGACCTTTTCTAACACCTTATTAAAACAAGAAAGAGAAACAGACAAATGCAATGTGGGGTAAAATAACCATTTGAAGATAGCTTGGGTCAATGTTTTCACCGAGTCGCCACAACATAGCATTTTCTCAACAGTTGCGAATTATGCAAATTTGTTAACGAAGCCTCGCTAACTTTGGTTTTCGTCAGCGCGTGCATTGATTGCCCAGATTTTTTATTTCGTATTATTAAAGACGAAGACCCAAGCTTTATCACAATGTTCCTCTCGAGTCGATACCTGACATACCAAGATGCATTTTAAACCTTCAAACTTACTCAATTTTCGCCTCATCGCGAAGTCCTCAAAATGTCAATTTTTCAAAGAACCATAAAACCCTCCAAAGTTCTACAAAAGTTTACATAGGCCCCATTGATAAAAAGTAGGTGAGTTATGCTCTTATTCAAAACCGACCTCGCTTTCTAGCGTTGCGTACTGTTTCAACACAAGCGTATTGAACTTGGCTAATTTTGAGTGAGATTTTTGCATAATTAATGAGGCAAAACCCGTTATTTCGTTTTCTCCAAAATTCTCGAAAACTAAAAATTTCCAGAACATGCAAATAATATTTTCGAAGATAGTTCCCCAAAAGTAAACTTCAGGCAAATTATCAGGAGTTTCGATTTTTCAAGCTTGGCCAGCGATTCTCGAAAGTTACAGTCAGGCACTCTTAATTAATTCATAACATTTTGCATAGATCCTTTGAAGAACGCTTAAATTTATGTACGACTGATACCTGAAAAATTCTTCCGTCCTGTGTATGTAATCCGCACATCCCTATCTGTGGCCCAGTATGCTAAGTTGATGTTGAATTGGCGGCACGAGCACTGCTTAAAAATCTCCGCCGGTCTTGAGCGAGTGAAAAATCAACTGACCAGACGTAATCGTAATCGTTACGTTGATTGCTTTCGAAACTGTGGCGACAAACGGCGTTAACAATGCTGAATAAAGATTTTTTAGGATCATCAACTTTATTGAGTGCAATTATAAATTAAAGTGCAATGATAAATTGTAGATATACTTTTAAGCCCGGCACGCTTCGTCCTTGGGCGCATCTTCCCGATCATTTCAACGGGTGACGTTACGTTCGGCCGAGAGTCAAGGAGGATTGGGAAGGAGGGTAAGCATGGTATTGATTTCAATAACAGTGGTTAAGAAAGCTCAAAACGTTAGAAAAAAGCCAAACCAAGTTAAAATGCATAATTAATACATCACATCGTAAGTCTTTAATTCAAAACACTTTATTTTTCTTCTTAAGCTGCCAGCTTTAATCTTTAACAAAGTATCATTCTTGGAAAAACACTCATATGGAGAGAGGTTAACGTCTCTCCGTTAGCACTTGATTAAATTACAATGACTGGTCCGAGTCTACATCTGTTTGAGTTAAAGAAAAGAAAAGAAAAAAAAAAAAAAAAAACAGACTCACAAAGCACATTCACAGTTTATAGGAAGCATTGGACATGTTTTGTCTGAATCTGCGTGAGGAAAGCCATACTTTGGTCTACATTTGGGTGGAGCTATCACTAGACTACAGGACTTGTGTGAAGGAAAACAAAAGAACTTGTCAACGTAACGCTTTCTACAAGAATCCCATTCTCTAACAATTTTTTCAACACAGTGGGGATTCACATCTCTGGTAGTGCGATTATGCGCAAATGGTGCGTCGAGAAATCCTTTCACACTTCTTGTGACTTCATTCTCTTGTTTTATGTTCTCTGGTTGGAAGGCATCGTCTTGTAGGTGGGTCTGTTGGTCAGGTGACTGCTGATTGGAGTCCTTTTTCTCCAGGGGAAGAGAATTGGTACAGCTTGGGCTTGAACAGGTAAAGATGACAGCAATGTACAAAATTGTCTGCAAGAAACAAAAGTGCTCAGTTTTTTATTTTTTATTTTTATTTACCACCGAGAGAGCTATGAAAGTACATTATCAATATTGTGACAAATGCAATGTGTAAATGAATTTTATCAGGTAGTTTAAAAGTACAGATTGTAATATTGCCAAACTGAGACTGACTAAACTGGTAGCATTATTTGTGGTGAGGAGGTCCCACCAGCCTGTAATGAAAAGGCCTTGTTTTATTAATTCCCGATAAATTATTACTTTATTTTACAATGGCTTCAGTACGTAAGTTGGAAGAAATTGTTAGAGGTTAGACTAGTAAAGATTCAGGAATAAAGGATCCCAAATGTTCATTTTTCAGTTTCTCATCTAAACTACTCATCTGAGAGGTGACTTTTCGAAATTTTATGATATCGAAATACTCCAGAACCAAGCAGAGATATAACCACAAAACATGTCATTAAGTATGTAGTTCTGACCATTGTTTACTCGTTCCACAATAACGATATAGCTTTTCTTTAATTGCTGTTAACTAAGTGCAGTGCTGGCGGGCGTATCGTAAAAACGTTATGGTTGAAATTAGTAGAGAAGTTAAATTTGCTGCTAAAACAAATTAACTTAAGTCAAAACAGGAAAGAACCAGTACTCACTTGTGCTGTAAAGTTCATTCTGAAATATTCACGTTTCTGCAAATTTCGTCCTCAGTGATGATTTACTTTGGCCACTCGGTAGACTGAGTTAGTCAATGAAGAAGAAAAGCAAATTCTCTTGCTTATATAACACTTCTGAACTTCCTGCCGTGCATTTTATAAGCGTGCCTTAATAACTCTCAAATAGTTCTGTACTGTCAATGTTTAAGACTATCAGAGGCACAGGCAGCAGATAGAAATGGAAATGTCAAGTTTCCTTTAAGGAAACTACGATTCTGTCTGAGTGAACAAAACATGTTCCGGTTTTGTCAAAAACCATTTTCAGCTAAGAAAAATGCATAAGTATGTTACAACAGTAAGTTTTAAAGGCGAAGAATATTAACCATATATTTAAATTTAAGTCCATTTTCTAATAAAAAACGAGGTTAACAATGTTTTTTTAAGCAGGGGCAGAAAAAGCGAATATTTTAAATTAATTGATCTCGAAGTTGTGCGTACTTTTTGTTCTTTTAATAAGTTTGCATTTGTTTGTTTTCAAGGGGTTCGCTTTTAATGAGATACGAACATATTTTACAGTATTCAGTCTCTTACTTTCTAAATGACTTTCGAGACCTCGTTTGTAACCCAAAATAATTATGGAATGATAGTCAAGCCAATTCATTGTCATGCAATTTGAAATTTTTAATTACTCTCACACCTGATTTGAAATAAACACCATGTTCTTTAAAATCACAAACACTTTTAATGATCGGTAGAAGGTATTTCTTTCAAAACTTAAGGACAACGAGACCGTGAATGAGGCATAAAATTAATAAGTTGCAACAATGCAAATAACGCATAAATTTATTAGATGACAACATTAATTTAAGTCAAAGAAATTTTATACCCAGTTGCTTAGTTGACCTTGGAGGCTAAAAGCATTTCTGGCTTTCAGATGAAAAAGGTTTCTTTTTGCTAAGTATTACTTCCTCTATTTTCTTCATAATTAATACCAAAATTCTACAAGACGAATTCTCTGGCTGGACTCCAGGTGCTGTTTTAAGACCACATCGACACAATTTTTAACGGAAGTTATAAACATTATTTCTAGAAAAGAGAAAACATTATCTCATCCAAAGTTGATCTAATATAGAATATTATTAATTTCTTGATTGGATTGTTACATAGTTACTTTAGGTATTGGTACTTCACACGCACAAAGCGTAATCTTGTTCTCTAAAGGGCGATTTACACGGTACGACTTTGTCGCGCATGCAGGCCCGTAACCAGGGGGGGTGCATGGGGTGCGTTCGCACCCCCCCAGAGGCCCCAAAGGTCCGCACTTTGGTACTCAATATCCAAGTTAAGGAGTGTAGTCCGTTAAAATGGAGTTTAAAACTTAACAGTGATATTTAAACAAAGCCAAAGAGTGGAAAAAGCAGTAATGTATTCACTGGTAAACTAAAACCAGCTGCACTCTAGTAGCCCGAGCCATTCAGATCAGAGCATTTCAATAAGCGCACAGATGCCCGAGCTTATCTAAATGAATAATGAAGTTATGGGTAGGAGAAAACAGGAAAATAGAAAGAGGAAGGCTGCAGCTAAATCTTGCCAGTCTCTCGATACATGGGTCAGACGCTGACAATGACAGTGTAGTCTGCGACGACAGCCAGCTGAAACCACGACTTCAGATCTATCTCAGTTAACTACAGTTTTACAGCGAGATATAGAAGGTAAATCACACTTATTTTCTTGATCCCATTATTATGCTCTGAGATTTAGTCGCTATTCCTCAATATGAAACAAACTTACATCGCTTAATAAAAAGCCAGTGAGGGAACACAGAGTAACAATTCGGAGAAGGACTGGGGGAGGGTTAATCCAAAGCAGCGCCTTCTGGAAATCCACAGGCATCACAAACCATCAAAATAGAAGTTTTCGAGACACAAAGAGTTTTATGTTTCTCTTTGTCTCTTATCGTCATTTCCTGATGCATGTCAATATTCTATGAAAAGCCGATGTGTACTTTCTTAACAATTCTGCAATTATGTATAAATTGTAGAGACATTGCAAGCTCCAGTACCTGAAAATGCTGATGACAATCTAACGCGGCATCAATTAGAACCAATAATGCAACAAGAAATAAATGACATCGGGAAGTTTTCGACGACCTCTGAGAAATTTGGTTCTTCCGCAAATAAGCTGCTAGTTGGTCAGAAGTATCGATTGATTAAAAGTCATTTTGTGCCACCGATTAACTCGACAAGTTTCCAAAGCGATTTCTTTATTAGTGCCGAAGAGGGTTTCAGTCACGATACCACAGTGAGTACTCGTGGATGGTCTACAGCCCTTCAGTAGATGGAGTATTCTGTAAACACTGTGCTTTGATGACACCTATGCATTGCAGGAAAGACAAGGGCGCTTTCATAAACTGGCATAAGATTCAATAAAAGGCAAAAAGACATGAGAAAATGAAGTACTATCACGACGCAATGATCGCTACCGATCCTTCCTTAATTCGGTTGAAAACCCAGAGCAAAACGTGAACAACCGAATAGATGACGAAAATCAAGGCTTACAACAACAAATTACACAAATGGGTAAGTGAGAGATAACAGTACATATTGTTTCTTATTTCTTTCAGATACTCCTCAAAATCGAAGGAAGACAGGCCAAATAAAGCAGCCAAAGCTCTTTAGGAGATCACGTTTCCAAATATATATGCGCGCCTAAAGATATGCGCCTGCAACGAGCTGTGAATGCGAAAGAAGTGCGAGTTGTTTAAGGCGGCTGCATACATATAACAGTGCATGCATGGGCCAGGAAACGCTGTCGTCCCTCGCACTAATGCACATTCATTATCAAGTTAAAATTGTTTTTGATGAGGTCTAAATCTGTTTGCCACCAAACACCCACGGGAAGCTGGAGCTCGGGACAATTCTGAGGGATTAGTTCCAGAGTATTTTGTAAATGTAATATTCCGTTCCTACCGTGTACTTTGCTGTTACAATTTCTCATGTATTACTACTTTCCTAAAAAAAAACGGATCAGACAATAAAAAATACATTTTGGTATTTTGGTCCACTTTGGCCTCGTTAGCACCTCCCCACATAAAATCCTGGTTACGGGCCTGGCATGCAAGAAGCTTACGATAGGCCTAAGACACGTATTGTTTCTGTAAATCAAACTTGCGACTCGCTCACGACTGTCGTAGGATTTTAAAACATGTTTTAAAATCCTACGACAGTCGTAAGTATAGGCAATATTGAATGACGAGAGTTGTGTGCGATGTTTTGCATGACGCGAGCAGCGCGCGCTCTAGAAATCGCATGCGGCAGTCGTAAGCAAAAGTCGTACCGTCTAAATCGGCCTTAAGGTAATACATAAAAAACTCGTGCTTTTATCGTGCTTCATCGGGGTATCCAAACACCGAGAAAAAGACGAAAGCACGAAGCCGTAGGCCGAATGCTTTTATTGTTTTGATGTGTCTGGATATTCCGATAGCTCTATGACTCACACCGACAGGAAGATTGGTCCCACTTTCATACTGAGACGAATACAGAGTGACAAGAAAAAACCGTGTTGAGATTGAAAAGCCAGTTTGTAAGTCATATTGATTTAATGTAAACATCCCCTAAAGTGATGAGAATTAAAACAGGGTAAAAAAGAACTTCACTCCGATGAAGCTGACTGAACAAATACAACTTATTATCCAACGTCCTTCCCAGGGACTTCCAGAGAGGTGGAGAGATGAAAGATCCTGGAAGCGAGGCTGCCTATTTTCTGGTTTGAATCATGCCTTCTTTTATCCCCTGAGTATTGTTTAAATCAGACAAAAGCCCACTATTTAGAAGTCCGACTTACGTAGTCAAGGATACAATGATATTCACTCCAACCTACGGACGTATAAGCAAAGTCTCAACCTCACCATGGTTCAAGACAGGTGGGGGAGGGAATTTCTTTCTAAGAGAATAAAATTTTCGTATGCAGTTTCTGCAGTTTTCATTTTCTTTAGACAACATCTGAAACATTCATGATTCTATATAATCATGAAAGCTGAATGATTGTCCCTTAATTTATTTTTATTTTATTTTTTTTATATATTTTTGATATGGAAACGGACTATGTAACAAGAAATTACTTAGTTCGATTTGGAAACTAGGGGTGCTTACCATTTACATGGAAAACCCGGAAATTCCAGTTTGAAAATCAAATGGTACACATCACACCATTAATTGCAGTACTTCTGAAATTATGGGCTTTGGTTCAAAGTGATCCATTTTTATATTACTCCTTTTGGGATTTACAGCTGATGCTCATACATTTTGCATGTTATCCATCTTCTTTTAAGACAATCTAAATCATTTCATATTTATGCCGAAAATTTCCATCCGGGTGGTTTGCGTAAATGGCAAGCACCCCTGATATCGGAATTTTCAGGAGAATCCTTCTAGTTGAACTAAGCGTGTTCTATGTAAGACTCAGCCGAGATGAACAGAAGCTTAGAGGGTCAATATGATAATCCGCTCGTCAATGGAAACGTCAAAATGATGTTCCAGTTTTATTAACAATAACTCTACTAGTGCACATAAACTAGTACTTTAAAATTCTCTTTTGATGGGACTGGCTAAGATGGAAATGGATTGAAAATAGAAAAACAGTGGGCAATTTTTTCAGCAATGTCTTAAGAGTACAATTTATGGCTTTATTCAAAATTTGGTCTGCTCACATTCTAAGGAGCAAGGTGGTAACTGAAGATGGTGCGTTCATTCGTGTCTAGTTTACGGAAGAATTTCCACTTTCGTCTTCCCTAAATAACTTGTGTTTTTATATAAAAAAGAAAGGAAGTGTTGGTTTTTACTGACTCACAATGCGAACACATGCCCGCGTGTTTGTTTTTCCAACCTGTTTGTAGACATTAGAATTCACCCACACAATAGAGAAAATGGTTGGTAACGTGATCCACAGGATAAAGAACTTTGACACGTTGACAGAGGAGTTAATTTCCGAACTTTCCTTTTTCAGGGATGTCTTTCCCGGCTTATCCCAGAATTAAAAGCAGTCCTCCATGCGCACGGCGAAAAAGACAACCAGTTTATTTTGTTGAGCAAAGATGAAAAGAACCTCTGCTTCAAGAGCTTCGTTAGTCTATTTTGTCAAATAATTTATTCGATAAATTATTTTTCTAATGTTTGTTCGAATACGTTCCTTTTATGCTAGCCAACATGAATATCCAAACTTTTCAGATCAATTACAACGTTTAAAAATAGGTAAATTGAACAAAGAAAGTATACGACACAACGTAAATGAAGGTTCCATGACTAACTTAATAAATTATTTCCACGCAGTTATATCTGTACATGACTTTGAAACTTTTATAGACTTAAATCGCTTCGTTGTGTTGTTGCCCCATTGCAGACCACGTGACGGTAATCAAGGGAGTAGTTGGTCATATTTACGCTGGCATGAATTTTTTACTTCCAAAAAGAAAAAGGATCGACTCTCATGTGAGTATCACGTGGTTTATAATGGGCGATTAGCATATAGAGCGCATAAAGTCTATTATCCAAATTTAACTCCTTTTAATAACATGAATGGTCAAAGGGTAGGTTTCCAAGGTCATCAATTGCAGCAGCTATTTGGGCATGACGTCATAATTCCTATTTTTACTTGGCTATTGCGTCAATACTAGAACCAAATCATATTTTTGGAGAAAATAAAGTCCACCTTACCGGAAATCTACATTATTAAGTTTGTTGTCTGTTAAACAGCCATTTTATTGCAAACTATAGCTAGAAGTGAAACGTAAAGGACCGGAATTTTAGGTTTTAACTACAAATAAAAAGGTTTGTAGATGTTTTTCAACTTTGACAAATCAAATTAGAGTGAACCACATGCAGTCTGAAGGAGCAACAACCTTGTCATTCCACACGAAAGGGGGTATTAAAGACGCGCATGCGCACCACTGCAGTACTGTGCAGCAGGTAAAGGCCTGACTCTAGTTTGTTTGAACTGTGGGCCGTTTAAATTTTCGTCCAAACAACCTTTTCATAGCATCGTTACCTCACAAACAGAGGAAGAAGATAGAAAGATAACAATGATGTATCATTCAGTGAGTGACACTGACATACTTTAGAACTGAGGAAATCCGAGGAAATCCAACTTCCGATTACTATAACACTAGTTCGAATGCTCTACCACTGAGCTACAGGAGACTCGTGAGAGCTACCTAAGGATAAAAAGAGGTTTCAGCAAAAAAAAAAAAAAAAAAAAAATGCATAAGCAATTGATATAAACCTAATTTGTTTTTTATACCATCGAAACTAATTTTATTAGAGGACGTTCTTTTGATGCTACCCAAAAAGATTATCAAAATTGCACATCAATTCTAACTTTGACAAATCGTTCAACTGAACAAAGAAACTATCCAACCGTGAATAATCCATGACTAAATTAAGAAATTATTTCCACACAGTTTCCTCGGGACGTGACTTTAGAATAAGGTTAATAATTCAAATCTTGAAGGACATCAATGCCAGCAGCTCTCTGCGGATGACGTACGTCAAAATTCCTACTTTTACTCGGCTATTGCGTCAATACTCAAACCACACTCCAAAGAAACTTATTACCGGAACTATACATTAGCTTATAACTAACTTTGCATTTGTAGAGCAGCCATTTTGATTATTGCCAAACGGAAGTGAAATTAAAGTGAGAGAATTTTAAGTTTCATCTACAAACCAAAGCTTTGGAGATGTTTTTAAACCTTGAATTGTCGGCTGAAAACAGTAAACATTATCACGTCGACTGAGAGTATTTAACTGCTCAACATTTAAAAGTGGTTATTTTTCATCAGTAACGTTCCTTCATAACGACAACAATATTTAAGGGTTAACTATTGATAAAACGAATTCTTGCCTCCCTTAGTCCTAAATTAGGGTGCGCCACCGTTTGAGTTAACAAAACCCTCGTTATACCACATGGAAGGGTACTTTAAATACGCGCATGCGCACCAGTGCAGTAGTGTGCTGGAGCGAAGATTCTGGTTCTAGTTTATTTGAACAGCATGTCTCGCCCACAGTACCTTTTTATAGGACCACAACCAAAATAACAGAGGACAAAGATATAGAATTAAAGATGTTTTAACAAAAAAACAAAAAACGAAAAAAACTTCCCGTCATGGCGTTTTATTATAGCATTACTATAGAAGCCTTCCAAAAACGCAGTGGCAAATTAATAAAAAAAATAACAAAAACCTTATTTCTCTCTTTATTTCATCGAAACTAACAAGAATTAGTTTCTTAATAAGTCACAATGCCATGACCACGGATTTTCGGTCAAATTTGCTCGCGATTCAACGTACGTTTACGTTTTGACTCCAGGTTCACTTGAAAACTGCCATTTCAAAGAAAGTCAAATTTATTTGCTAATAAAAGAAGAAAAATGTTGAAGATTTTCTAGGCTGATGACACCAAGGAAAGGCTCCACGTCTCATAATGTTACCGTTCAAAAATATGAAATAGATGAAATATACAATGATGTCATGAAACTTGATGTTCACACAGGTTATTCCGCGGTGTGTATCCCACCAAAGCCGCAGATTTTTCAGTGAACTAATCAAGTTAAAAATAGGACAGAAGTGATTAAACTTCCTTTCATGTAGGTGGAGTTTGCTACAACACGTTTTATCAAGCTGCGAAGTATTTCCTTGTAGATTTTGGAATTAATTAGGGGAAAAAAGTATAAAAATCTCGGTGAAGCTGACTGAAGGCTATAACGGGTTCCTTTCTTCAAGGTGAAGTAAGAAGGTTGACTTCGAAGGTAAGCAAAACCATCAGAACATGTTTGAAGTTGGCTAGAAGAAGAGAATTCTCTCAAATTTCATACAACTAGTGTCAAACAGAGCGTATTTTGTTAAGGGCAATGCGTTCAGTCAGAACTTACTACTTCAGTAGCAGTTGTTTTATCACACGAAATGTTTGAAGCAGAGCCCTTTGAAAATTTGGTTAGCCCAGTACTGGTATTAGTGATAAAAGGAAATCCGGAATGCACTTGCTAGAAGGACAGAACTAAACTAGCACTGTGTTAAGAACTGTCTACGATGACAAACCAGCATAATTTTTAGCTGTTCAAAACAACTAACCCTCCAAAGGGAAAGACTGTTAAGTAGCAGAAAGAAACAGTGCAACAACAAAAGTTAGTAACGAAAGTTCTAACACGATTTACTTTTCAGACATCACTCCTAAAAAAAATAACACGTTATTGTCAATGTTAACTTATTATTTGCATCTAACTACATGAGTTTAAGAAGCATTTCCCTTTCTAGCAAACTGTCTCTTGTGCTAATCTAATGAAGGACAATCATATGGAAGAACTACTATGCGACAAAGACAATCAATGATAAAGTGAATTGTTTTCCATTTTTTGTTTGACTATCACAGCGATTATCACAGCGAAATTATTCAAAGACGAAAACCTCAGGCAGACAAGATCATTTACAGGATGAATACTACAGAGAAAGTAAGTAAAATACACCAAAGTATATGTCAAGCATTTGCACTGCATCTTGAAAATTTCTAACTTCGATCTGCAGAATGTAAGTCGTGTGGGCAGTACCCATGTATAAGTTACTCTTTACCAGCATTGTCAATGTCATTATACAAGGTATAAATTTCCTCGATCAGGATTTTGTAAAAATGGAGTTCCTTTGTCTTATCTTACTTAATTTTTTAACTTGCCTCACTTCCATCTCACCTCAAGTACAGTTTATGACAAAATCATGCAGTTTGTTGGGTCAGTTTTATTGCAAATTCAAGTTTTGAAAATTAAAGGGATTCCAGAGAAAACACATCAATATGAAGTAAAAGGTTGTTACCGACAGCTACTAGAAATAATCGAGACCTAACATCTTCACACATAGGTGGCACATAACCTGGCTGATGGCATGTCGGAATATGTGCATGAATTTGAGTGACCGGCAGAAAACCAATTTAGAACTGCATGATCAAGAAAGAAAGTTGGTCAATACCCTTTTTGCTGTAAAGTCATTCTACACTTTAACATCCTTTTATGGAATGTACTACGAAAACTTCAACCTATAAGCCTTTGGAATGGTTAAAAATTAATAAATGATTGGATTGTGAATTCTCCCAGTGACCAAATTTGGTTTCGTCTATGAGAAATCTCAGCTGATCCCCGTTGAAGAACATAGACTGCAACCTGCTTTGTCATATTCGAAACGTCATCACTAATAAATGCATGTAAGATGCGTTCAAATAATCCTAAAACCATGCTAAAGAGAACGTTGAAATGTTAAATTAAAACAAATTTATTTGAAAGCAACCTATGCCACATTTCAATAAAATTTCTGTGTCGTTGGAAATTATTCTAAAGTACTATAAGGTTTAGCTATTTGCATAGCACTTTAAAGCGTTCTAATGTTTTATCCTATAAAAGCGTCAGAAATGACAAAAAGAATGTTTTCTTGTATTAGTTCCAACTAATATTTTCGTTTTGTTTCAAACAGATAGTTGTGTCAATAATTGTCATTTTGAGCTGCTGCAGTCTGAGTTTCACAAAACCTCTTTTCCTGGATATGTCATTACCCCTGGATCAGATCTTCAATCAACAGGCACCTGGACAAGAGACCCAGCCACAAGGTGATGCCTTCCAGCCAGAGGAAAGCATCAACCAATGGGATGATGTCACAAGTGGCATGAACCTACGGCCCAAGCTTGAAGATGATGCTTTTCAACCAGAGGAGGGCATCAACAACGAGAATAATGTGACAAGTGGTATGTACCAAAACACCCAGCCACAAGGTGATGCTTTCCAGCCAGAAAAGAGCATCAACCAAGAGAATGACGTCACAAGTGTCATGGACCAAGAGACCCAGCCACAAGGTGGTGCTTTCCAGCCAGAGAAGACGTTCAACCAAGAGAATGATGTGACAAGTGGTATGGACGCATATCTTGACAAGCCATCTGCGCACAATCGCACTGCCAGGGATGTCAGTAGTCCATGCTTTTCGCATATTGTGAGAAAGTTCGATAAGTGCAGACAAAAGTTTGTTAGCCATGTACAATGTTTAAACAGACGCATTTCGTGTTATAAAGCCATTAATATATATCATTATCCCAAGTGTGAAACAGTGATCGGCTACCCACAGATCAAGTTTATCAATAAGTGTCTTCCATTACCGGTCGGTTGCCAGTGCGCTGCTTGAAGAAAATAATGTAATTGTGTTAACTTTTGTTTCTTTAATAACAGCATATTTTTGTAGTAAAAAAGAAAACACACTTTTCAGAAATGAGTAATACAAACAGCTGGACTATTGTAATGTTGCGGGCAATTTGATTGAAAATAAACATGATTCGGAGGATTGAGGATGGCTTTTTTTTTTCGTTAAAGACGTAGATGATTCTCTTCTAACGAAAGGCCCTCGATGAACAACTACACTGATGAACATGAAAGCAATCTCAATAAGTCAGTGTCTTTTTACTATGTCGTGTTTGTTCTATGAAGTTTTATTGCACAATAAAACAGGCTGAATCTATATTTTCTTTTTTTTTTTGACAAGTTTATTTAATTCATCGAAATTCTTGTACGTTCACGGTTATGATAAAGCATTTTGAAGATACACGAAAACTGATCCAAACGTTGTTTTACTGGCAACAAATAACGAATCAAACTAAACTACCGAAAAACGATTCGCTCTGACGAGGGCCTAATTAATGTTCAAAACGTGAGCAATCGAATGTCTTTATGGTGGCGAAGCTACCTTATCAAATCGGTTTGTTGATAAAACCAATCATTCGTTTATACTCCCAATCCGACGCAGCACCACAATTTCTTTTATAATTAGAAACTGACCCTATTACCGAAAACCCTTTCTAAAAATTCTTGCATGAAACTTTATAAAGCTTTAGCGAGAGAATAAAGGAGGCTTAACAATGCTAGCTCATACTTCAACTGTTGTACTACAGAGAGAATCTTTGCAGAAACTCAGACTTCCCCCACGCCACCACTCGGACTGTTGCGCCGCTAGCACTAAGGACACCAATTATGGATCAGAGAATCCTAAGCCTAAGCCTCCCTAAGCCTCTGGTGTCATCTCTTTCTTGGTTTCTGTTCTCTGCTGGTTGAAAGGTAGCATCTTGGTGCTGGGTCTCTTGCACACGTGACTGCTTTAGTCACGTGACTAGACTGCTTTAACTTTAGTTTCCCTTTTGTTTCTTTCCAACACTCTGTCTTCATGCCTCATAAATTATAATGATTTGCTTATCAAAGGTGCAGTTCTATACGTTTCTAGACGCACTTTATGACATCGTGATAAGAAAATGAATCGAGAGGGCAACAGAAATCATTTTGGATGTTTTGAAGACAGACATTACTGAATGGCGACTCTAACTGAGCTAAAATGAATTAAGTTCTATAGGTGTTGAACGTTTTCCTTAATTATATTGCTGAACCGATTAAGTCAGTTATTTTTTTTTTCCTAAAGTTTTAAGAAATTCCTTCATTCCGTATTAACCGGAACATATATAGAATAGAAGCTTTACTTCTAAATTCCTCAACATTGCATTCTAAGTTTGCCGTAGGTAATGTTAGTAGATAGGTAAATATATGAACTAAATTAAATGACATTATGGGGAATTATTAGTTTGCAAATCTAGTATTAAATAAGAAGGAACAAAGCATTATATTGCCGTGTATTATTGAAATCAGGCTGTTACAGACCACTCACTTGAGCATTAAAGTTCATTTTGAAATTCACCAGTTTCTGAAAATCTTGTCCTCACTGTTAGTGATTACCTTCTCTGGCCACTCGTCGAGTGGGTTTACTCAATGAAAATAAAGACAAAAATCCTGCTCATATATCACTCTTCAGTTTCCTTTCCCAGGGCCCGTTTCTCGAACGTCCCGGTAACTTATCGGGCCCGATAAGTGAAATTGGCGATAAATGTTTTTAACACAAGTCAATTTGTGGTAGCTTTGAATACTAAATTTTAAAATCTTACAATTCTATGAAAACGTTGGCCAAGTACCATGTCTGTAATATCTGTGTAATCGGCGAAAAAACGTTTAAAAATATACTTATCAGGCCCGGTAAATTACCGCGACTTTCAAGAAACGGGCCCCGGCCGCATTTTGACTGTGCACAATGTTTCTGAAATATAGTTGTTTAAGATTGTTGGAGGCACAGGTAGCAGAAAGGAACTGAAATATTTCAAGAAAACACGATTTTACCCGATCGAGTCTTGCCACTGAACAACACGTGTTCTGTTTTTGTAAAAAAAAACCATCAGTTTTCAGCTGTAAAAAATAATACAACTGACATAAAAGGTATCTGATCTTACAGAAAAAAACTGCAACAGTAGGCTTTAAAGGTGAAGAATATTAAATATTAAAAATAAAAAAAGAAAAAGAAAACTGACGCCCTTAGAAAATAATTTAATTTCATATCATTTCGGTCCATTCCATTTTGAAAAAAAAAAAATGGTTCAGATGATTAGGGTTTAAAGAAATTGCGTCAACTGTCAAAAGGAGAAAAACTTTCAAAGCTGGGGTTATGTGCTTTTTTTAATGAGTTTGTAACAAGTATTTACCGTTGAGAAACGAACACACTTTGGTGTATGCAAGACACAGACACTGCTTAATGATCTCCGCCGGTCTTGAGCGACTGGTTAATCAACTCACCAGACGTAGTCGTAATCGTTACGTAGATTGCTTTCGAAACTGGGGCGACAAACGGCGTTAACAACGCTAAATAATTTTTAAAATTTTTAAAATTTTTAAAAGGGTTATCCAGTGAGCAGCACTTCTGCGAACTACTTGTGTAGTAAAACTTTTTTATTTTCTCCTACGCGTTTCGTGTGACTAGCGCACACTTCATCAGGGAGTTTTACAAAACTAACAAGTATGCCTATATTTATACCTAGCACAAATAAAGGAATTTTACAAATGATAAAAACACACCTACGGATATGCGTGGCAAAGCTACGCCTGTATTTGCGTCCAGGAAATAGGCGGCAAGAATTTAAAATGCGTGACATATTTTGAGCGTTACATAACTGGTTGGGGTCCAGAGTTTTAGCTAAAACTCTGGACCCCAAAAATTTACTTACATAGATTAGCTAGAGTAACAGTAGATTTGTAACAAACAGTGCAATCTAGATCTGGGAGTATCTGGTTAATAGCGTTCTTAATACGTGCGTGACTACAGTTGAAAGTGGTCTTAAAGACAATAGTCCTATTATCCTTACGTATACTTTTCGGATTAAGCCAGCGCTTCCTGTCACTGTTTCTAATTTCGCGAAACAGCGGGAGCAATTATAAACTACAGTGCATTGATAAATTGTAGATTACTTTTAAGTTAGGGATAAGAAGGTTTATATTGTGAACAATGTACTTTGAAACAGCTTCCATTTTCAAAATATGATATACAAGAAGAGAGTAAAAAGATAAATAAATAAAAATGAACGTCAAACCGAACCATTTCTTTGTATAATAATCTCTCTTGTTATATTTCCTTTCTGTTTCGTATTTGAGAACAATTTTGCTCTTAAAGCCGGTAATTTCCAGGCCTGTGTCACTGACTGACCAAAATACATCTATCATTTATTCACCAGAGTTAAAACATAACATCGCATTTCTTTCACATATAGAGCGTTTATTTATTTACATTTCAAACAACGCGTTCAATTTGATTACACTGAAGCTGAAAGGAGACCAAACTTCAACTGCCATATCAGCTTCCGAGATTTATAGTTGTTTTAACTCACAAGGAAATGTTGTAAGCCCTTTATTAATCCGAATGGCATAGCGCTACATAGCATCTTAACTCATGAAATCTCCCCGCCGTTTGCTGAAACACATTTGAGAAGCACTAATTTTTCTGATTAAATACAGAAAGAACTTTTTCCGATATTTCTTAAAGGGAAAGTATCATGGGTTTTTTGATATCTTTTGTTAAAAATGATGAAATAAGACCTTGAATCACCTGCCAATAATTCTAGAATGACGAGAGGAGCGAAATCAACTCAATTCTAGAAAGAAACAACTCGTGATCGGTTCTAGTGCATTTTGGAAACAAAAATGCGAGAACTTGAAAAACATTAGCCTAATATTTTTCAAGTTTCAATGCAAACCGGCCTACTTTGTCTCTGGCCAGAGGCACTAGTTGACAGTTTTATTGCACTGGGGTGATACTTTTTAACAAACTTGACAATTTTTTCGTTTTTTTTTTTTGCTGACAATCAAACATTTTTGGGTTTTGAAATGACAGCAAATTTTCGTGATACTTTCCCTTTAACTTGACTTATTTAGGAACATTAAAAAATGATTTACTTTTTAACAATAGAAACTCACGCACGTTTCTACTAACTCTAAATCGCGTTCATCTTTGCATCATGAAAACAGACCGGCTATTGCACAAAATCAATACGGAAGAGAATACTTAATCTGCCTCCGTTTACAGTGATGCAAGCATACATTCATTGTAATTTGCGCACTAATAGCTTAACATCAGTAAATGCGGTTAACTTGACACAAGTTTCTCTTTAAATATACTGATTTAGGCAGCACATTGACAGTCTATCGGTATACTGGTACAATTTACACTGTACTTGGCCTCTTGGAAACCAAACACTGTGCGACACAGCGGTTTGCCGTATTTGGGAATCGCTTGAATACAAGCCTTGTGTTCACCTAAACACTGGACTTTATTGACTAACTTTTTTCGACAATGATCCCACTTCCGGTCAATTTGCAAAACGCAAGGGCGACCAGCGGCTCTGGCTGTTCGATTATGCGCATATGGCATGTTGAAAAATCCAACCACGCCTCTTGTTACATCACTTTCTTGGTTTCTGCTCTCGTCTGATTGAAAAGCGGCGTCTTCAAGCTCGTTCTCTTGTTCACGTGACTGCTGTGTGAAGGCCTGGTTGCGAGTTAAAGGATTCTTCAGCGAAAAAGGTTTGGCAATACTCAGGCTTGAACAATTCAAGACGACAATTACAGATAAAATGACCTGTTGAAACAAAGGACACATAGAAATGATTTTGTAATGCAAGTAATAAACATTTTCTAAGTTTAACTTTTGCCCTAGCAGTTTTTGTTCATGCCTTCTGACGAAAATGGTTAGTCGCAAAATACAAACAACGTTTTTTTCCTCTTTGACTAAAAGGTTCCTATCTAAGCGATTCGATTTTTTCGGTTGTTCATAAGTTTACGATGTCGTGACTTTACGAAATTCGTCTAGATTTCTGTTACTGATAACATAGAATCGAAAGATCTACTTCAGTACATTCCTCAACGTTGTTAATATTCTAAGCTTGGGAATAGCCGGCAGATAGATAATATAGGCTATGGAAATTAGACCAGAGAATTATCCGTTTGTAAATTCACCGCTAACTGAGAAAGAAAAACAAAAAAAGAACAGCATTTTGCATTGTAATGCTGACATACTGCAGTTATAGGCCACTTACTTGTGCTTTAAAGGTCATTTTGAAATTCTCCTTCTGCAAATCTTGTTTTTAACGATATATATTCAGTTTACTCTGGCCACTCTGACCACTCAATGAAAATAAAAAGGAAAATTCTTCTTATATACACTTCCATTCCAGAATTTTACTACTTTGCATTAATTGTTCTAAAATAGTTCTGCATTATTAGTGTTTAAGAATGTCAGAGGCGCAGTTAGGGGTGAAGGGAAATAATTTACATTTTAAAATGCACGCAGACCAAAAAATTCACTTGGCGTGATTCCTAATGTAACTTAAAAGATTTAAGTATTTATTTAAGTCAGTAAATGAAGAATACAAAGCTTAAAAGTGATTTTGAAGATTTTAAAGTTTTGCGCAATTTCTGTACTTTATTTAATGACTTTTGTATTTGCAATGAGAAACGAACACATTATACAGTAACGAGCCTGGTCCTAACATCCCAAATGACGTGTGGGACGGTTCGAAACTCAAGCTAATGACGTAAAAGCTGCTCATTTCAGGTGGTAGTTGCCTTTATTTATAGTACTGTGTTTAGACATTAGATCGTAATTAGGTTTCAAACACTGTCAAAAGATTATTTCGTGTTATCAAAGTAGTATCAATTTAATACTTTCATCTTTTGACTGTTTCGAAATAAAAGTGCTACCAGACTTATACATAAAATTGAAGAGCCCAGCCAGGCAACTCAGACATATCCAATGCGTTTACATTTAAAATCAAAGAATTTTAAAATCCAGTTGTTTAGTTCAGGTTATTCAAGTAGTATCAAATACTTCAATCTTTTGAATGTTTCTAAATGAAAGCGCATGCAACCATGAAACTGTTCATAACATTAATGAGTTCGGCAAGGCAACTCCGACATATACACTGCCGACGATTACATTAAAAGTCAAACAATTTTAATATCTAATAAAGGTTATTGAAGTGGTATTAAACACTTTTGACTGTTTCAAAATAAAAGAGCAATTGCAACCAATATTTTTAATAAAATCGATGAGCGCAACAAGGCAACTCAGACATTTAAACAATGTGATTACATTTAACTCAAGGAATTTAAATATTAAGTTACTTACTTCACCTGTGAGGCTTGAAGTCAGTTCTGGTTTCAGCTGAGTGTAAAAAGATTTCAATTTTTCTTTTTTCGTAATTAATGCTTAAATTTTTTACCAGTTAAGATTCTGTTGAGTGTCCCGCCGAACACTAGGGCACGGGCGCATTAACATTGTGGGATTGTGTACGGACGGTCGGGCGAACGGAACTGACGACGATCTCCATCCCTGTTTATGGCTCCTGAATAAGCTTAATATTTATAATAATTCGCAAAATGCTTCAGAACTTAAAAACTGAAGAGGTGAAACAAAACTAGCATACAAACGACAAGTTTTCATGCATGTCCGCGGGAGTGAAAAGAAATATTAAGTTTACATACTGTCTATGTTATGTATCCCCAAAGCACTCAAGCACACAGTGATGCTGGGGCTTCCCCCTGGGTAACTCAATAAGGATATACAATATTTCTTTAAATTTTTATCGGCCTCTCAAAAAATCAAACAATTATTGATCACATTGTACATGTACAACACAGAAGCTAGCCTACAACGATTTAAATATTTGCCCAAGACTTTTCACTTGCATCTCAGTGAAATAGAGCCTACCTAACCTTTTCAAAATTCAGTAAAACAATGTCCTATAATTTGGGAAAAGTAAATAGTAATATCGGTAAATCGATTATAGTGCTTGGCCTCAATTAATTAATTCATAACATTTTCCATAGATCCTTTGAAGAACGCTTGAATTTATGTACGAGTGATACCTGAAAAATTCTTCAGTCCTGTGTATGTAATCCGTACATCCCTATCTGTGGACCAGGTTGCTAGGTTGATCTTGAATTGGCGGCACGTGCACTGCTTAATAATCTCCGCCGGTCTTGAGCGAGTGAAAAATCAACTGACCAGACGTAATCGTAATCGTTACGTTGATTGCTTTCGAAACTGTGGCGACAAACGGCGTTAACAATGCTGAATAAAGATTTTTTTAGGATCATCAACTTTGTTGAGTGCAATTATAAATTAAAGTGCAATGATAAATTGTAGTTATACTTTGAAGCCCATCACGCTTCGTCCTTGAGCGCATCTTCCCGATCATTTCAACGGGTGACGTTACGTTCGGCCGCGAGTCAAGGAGGATTGGGAAGGAGGGTAAGCATGGTATTGATTTCAATAACAGTGGTTAAGAAAGTTCAAAACGTTAGAAAAAAGCCCAACCAAGTTAAAATGCATAATAAATACATCGCATCGTAAGTCTTTAATTTAAAACACTATATTTTTCTTCTTAAGCTGCCAGCTTTAATCTTTAACAAAGTATCATTCTTGGAAAAACACTCATATGGAGAGAGGTTAATGTCTCTCCGTTAGCACTTGATTAAATTACAATGACTGGTCCGAGTCTACATCTGTTTGAGTTAAAGAAAAGAAAAGAAAAAAAAGCAGATTCACAACGCACATTCACAGTTTATAGGAAGCATTGGACATGTTTTGTCGGAATCTGCGTGAGGAAAGCCATACTTTGGTCTACATTTGGGTGGAGCTATCACTAGACTACAGGACTTGTGTGAAGGAAAACAAAAGAACTTGTCAACGTAACGCTTTCTACAAGTATCCCATTCTCTAACAATTTTTTCAACACAGTGGGGATTCACATCTCTGGTAGTGCGATTATGCGCAAATGGTGCTTCGAGAAATCCTTTCACACTACTTGTGACTTCATTCTCTTGTTTTATGTTCTCTGGTTGGAAGGCATCATCTTGAAGGTGGGTCTGTTGGTCACGTGACTGCTGATTGGAGTCCTTTTTCTCCAGGGGAAGAGAATTGGTACAGAATGGACTTGAACAGGTAAAGATGACAGCTATGTACAAAATTGTCTGCAAGAAGCAAAATTCCTCAGTTTTTTATTTTAGTTTTTTGTTTTTATTTACCACAGAGAGAGCTATGAAAGTATATTATCAATATTGTCACATATGCAATGCCGTGTAAATGAATTTATCAGGTAGTTTAAAACTAGAGATTGCAATATTGCCAAACTGAGACTGACTAAACTGGTAACATTTTTTGTGGTGAGGAGGTCCCACCAGCCTGTAATGAAAAGGCCTTGTTTTATTAATTGCCAATAAATTATTACTTTATTTTACAATGGCTTAAGTACGTAAGTTGGAAGAAATTGTTAGAGGTTAGACTAGTAAAGATTCAGGAATAAAGGATCCCAAATGTTCATTTTTCAGTTTCTCAGCTTCTTAACTATCAGTCCACCTGCATGATTAATTAATCTTTCTATCGCCAAAAGGTTTTTTTTTTCTAAACTTCTCATCTGAGAAGTGACTTTTTCATAGTTTTATGATATCGAAATACTCCAGACCCAAGCAGAGATATAACCACAAAACATGCCATTAAGTATGTAGTTTTGACCTTTGTTTACTAGTTCCACAATAACGATATAGGTTTTCTTTAATTGCTGTTAACTAAGTGTAGTGCTGGAGGGCGTATCATAAACATTACGGTTGAAATTAGTAGAGAAATTAAATTTGCTAGCATTAAATTCGCTGCTAAAACAAATTAACTTAAGTCAAAACAGGAAAGAACCAGTACTCACTTGTGCTGTAAAGTTCATTCTGAAATATTCACGTTTCTGCAAATTTCGTCCTCAGTGATGATTTACTTTGGCCACTCGGTAGACTGAGTTAGTCAATGAAAATGAAGACAAAATTCTGTTGCTTATATAACACTTCTGAACTTCCTATCACGCATTTTATAAGTGTGCCTTAATAACTCTCAAATAGTTCTGTACTGTCAATGTTTAAGACTATCAGAGGCACAGGCAGCAGATAGAAATGGAAATGTCAAGTTTCCTTAAAGGAAACTACGATTCTGTCTGAGTGAACAAAACATGTTCCGGTTTTGTCAAAAACCATTTTCAGCTAAAAAAAAATGCATAAGTATGTTACAACAGTAAGTTTTAAAGGCGAATAATATTAACCATATATTTAAATTTAAGTCCATTTTCTAATAAGCAGGGGCAGAAAAGGCGAATATTTTAAATTAATTGATCTCGAAGTTGTGCGTACTTTTTGTTCTTTTAATAAGTTTGCATTTGCTTGTTTTCAAGGGGTTCGCTTTTAATGAGATACGAACATATTTTACAGTATTCAGTCTCTTACTTTCTAAATGACTTTCGAGACCTCGTTTGTAACCCAAAATAATTATGGAATGATAGTCAAGCCAATTCATTGTCATGCAATTTGAAATTTTTAATTAACTCTCACACCTGATTTGAAATAAACGCCATCTTCTTTAAAATCACAAACACTTTTAATGATCGGTAGAATGTATTTCTTTCAAAACTTAAGGACAACCAGACCGTGAATGAGGCATAAAATTAATGAGTTGCAACAATGCAAATAACGCATAAATTTATTAGATGACAACATTAATTTAAGTCAAAGAAATTTTATACCCAGTTGCTTAGTTCACCTTGGAGGCTAAAAGCTTTTCTGGCTTTCAGATGAAAAAGGTTTCTTTTTGCTAAGTATTACTTCCTCCATTTTCTTC
Organism: Pavona decussata; assembly: GCF_977016875.1. Classification (NCBI taxonomy): domain Eukaryota; kingdom Metazoa; phylum Cnidaria; class Anthozoa; order Scleractinia; family Agariciidae; genus Pavona; species Pavona decussata. The sequence goes on from NW_028145467.1 coordinate 2,678,549, forward strand.
AAAATTAATACCAAAATTCTACAAGACGAATTCTCTGGCTGGACTCCAGGTGCTGTTTTAAGACCACATCGACACAATTTTCAACGGAAGTTATAAACATTATTTCTAGAAAAGAGAAAACATTATCTCATCCAAAGTTGATCTAATATAGAATATTATTAATTTCTTGATTGGATTGTTACATAGTTACTTTAGGTATTGGTACTTTATACGCACAAAGCGTAATCTCGTTCTCTAAAGGGCGATTTACACGGTACGACTTTGTCGCGCATGCAACAAGCTTACGACAGGCCCACGACACGAATTGTTTCGTGTAAATCAAACCTGCGACTCGCTTACGAATGTCGTAGGATTTTAAAACATGTTTTAAGGAAATGCTACGACAGTCCTAAGTATAGGCAATATTGAATGGCGAGAGTTGTGTGCGATGTTTTGCATGACGCGAGCAGCGCGCGCTCTAGAAATCGCATTCGACAGTCGTAAGCAAAAGTCTTACCGTCTAAATCGGCCTTAAGGTAATATATCAAAAACTCGTGCTTCGATCGTGCTTCATCGGGGTATCCAAACACCGGGAAAAAGATGAAAGCACGAAGCCGTAGGCCGAATGCTTTTATTGTTTCGATGTGTCTGTATATTCCGATAGCTCTATGACTCACACCCATAGGAAGATTTGTCCCAGTTTCATACTAAGACGAATACAGAGTGACAAGAAAAAACCGTGTTGAGATCGAAAAGCCAGTTTGTAAGTCCTACTGATATAATGTAAACAGCCCCTAAAGTGATGAGAGTTAAAACAGGGCAAAAAAGAACTTCACTCCTATGAAGCTGACTGAACAAATACAACTTATTATCCAACGTCCTTCCCAGGGACTTCCAGAGAGGTGGAGAGATGAAAGATCCTGGAAGCGAGGCTGACTATTTTTTGGTTTCTGAATCATGCCTTCTTTTATCCCCCGAGTATTGTTTAAATCAGACAAAAGCCCACTATTTAGAAGTCCGACTTACGTAGCCAAGGAAACAATGATATTCACTCCAACCTACGGACGTATAAGCAAAGCCTCAACCTCACCATGGTACGAGACAGATGTGGGAGGGAGGGGGGGGGGGGGGGCACTCCCTTGTGTTCTGCTGCTGGTTCTGTTAAAATATTTAAGGTGGCCGAACACAGTTTGTGCGCGCTTTACAGATTCTGTTAGTGATGCTATTAAGCGCGCGCTAGGGTTGTGGTAAGCAAATACTATCGATCCCTCGATTTTATACCAAATGGGTGACACAGGTAAGTTTTGCTCTTAAAATAACTCAGTTTGTCGTTTTTGAATCAATCTTCATTTATCGCCGAACAAAGAAAGTGAGTTCGCAATGAGCTAAGCCTTCTTGTACGCTTTTCATCTTTGCTGAGAAAACCAAATTAAAGGCCACGCACGCGCATTTGAGGAGAAAATTGCAACTGGTTGTTTTAATGGAAATGAACTGTTTTCTAAGGAACCGCTAGTTAGAATTTCGTGAAATTTGACAAAACAGTAGTTTTCTAAAAGCGTAACTCGTCTACAAACCAAAAACAAAATCTAACAGAGGGTTACTTCAAAAAACATTAAAGTGCAAAACCAACATTTGCAGGACATCTCTCTGTTAAAATAACACGATAGCAGCATCACTGTCAGTACTTTGTGAGTTTTTCTGGATACAAAAAATGGAAAAAAAATCTAACGAATGCATTTTTTAAAAATTAAGGAAAACCATTAGTTGTGGACGGTTAATAGCTTGCTCTGTTGTCATGGCAACGGCATCTTGCTCAACAAGAAGTATCAAAATTTATTCCTTCTTTGTTAATCTTGCACCATGATAATTTTGGGTTCTCAGAAGTACGTAGTTTTCAAATAATGTTTACCAACCCCTGTATACTAGAAAACTGTGTTCGGCCACCTTAAGCCCTTTATATCGCCCCATAGGGCAAAATGCTCGCATCTCAATCATGACGTCAAATGAAGTCTTGTACGCATGAGAATTAAAGCTAGAATGACGTCAGGAACAGTTCGAAACTCAGAAAGTGACGTGAAAGGTCTTTTATATACTAGTTCATTTTCTATTCGGTTTTTTTTTATAGACTCTGAACGTGCTTTCAACTTTGTTCAAAGACAAACATATTGTCAGGTTTGGAAAGACGTCTGCTGATGGATGTTCACAATTTCTTTCTGAGAGAATAAAATTTTCGTATGCACTTTCTGCAGTTTTCATTTTCTTTAGACAACATCTGAAACATTCATGATTCTATATAAACATGAAAGCTAAATGATTGTCCCTTAATTTATTTAAATTTTATTTTTTTTATATATTTTTGATATGGAAACGGACTATGTAACAAGAAATTACTTAGTTCAATTTGGAAACTAGGGGTGCTTACCATTTACATGGAAAACCCGGAAATTCCAGTTTAAAAATCAAATGGTACACATCACACCATTAATTGGAGTACTTCTGAAATTATGGGCTTTGGGTCAAAGTGATGCATTTTTATTACAGTAACTTCTTTTGGGATTTACAGCTGTTCATACATTTTGCATGTTATCCATCTTCTTTTAAGACAAGCTAAATCATTTCATATTTTTGCCGAAAATTTCCATCCGGGTGGTTTGCGTAAATGGCAAGCACCCCTGATTTCGGAATTTTCGGGAGAATCCTTCCAGTTAAACGAAGCTTGTTCTATGTAAGACTCAGCCGAGATGAACGGAAGTTTAGACAGTTAATATGATAATCCGCTCGTCAATGGAAACGTCAAAATGATTTTCCAGTTTTATTAACAAAAAAATTCTACTAGTGCACGTAAACTAGTACTTTAAAATTCTCTTTTGATGGGGTTGGCTAAGATGGAAATGGATTGAAAATAGAAAAACAGTGGGCACTTTTTTCAGCAATGTCTTGAGACTACAATTTATGGCTTTATTCAAAATTTGGTCTGCTCACATTCTAAGGAGCAAGGTGGTAACTGAAAATAGTGCGTTCATTCGCGTCTAGTTTACGGAAGAATTTCCACTTTCGTCTTCCCTAATTAACTTATGTTCCTATATAAAAAAGAAAGGAAGTGTTGGTTTTTACTGACTCACAATGCGAACACATGCCCGCGTGTTTGTTTTCCCAACCTGTTTGTAGACATTGGAATTCACCCACACAATAGAGAAAATGGTTGGTAACGTGATCCACAGGATAAAGAACTTTGAGGCATTCACGGAGGAGTTAATTTCCGAATTTTTCTTTTGCAGGGATGTTTTTCCCGGCTTATCCCAAAATTAAAAGCGGTCCTCTACGCGCACGGCGAAAAACAACAACCAGTTTGTTATGTTGAGCAAAGATGAAAAGAACCTCTGCTTTAAGAGCTTCGTTAGTCTATTTTGTCAAATAATTTATTCGATAAATTATTTTTCTAATGTTTATTCGAATACGTTCTTTTATGCTAGCCAACATGAATATCCAAACTTTTCAGATCAATTACAACGTTTAAAAATAGGTAAATTGAACAAAGAAAGTATACGACACAACGTAAATAAAGGTTCCATGACTAACTTAATAAATTATTTCCACGCAGTTATATCTGTACATGACTTTGAAACTTTTATAGACCTAAATCGCTTTGTTGTTTTGTTGCCCCATTGCAGATCACGTGACGGTAATCTAGGGAGTAGTTTCTTTTCGAATTGGTCATATTCACGCTGGCATGAATTTTTTACTTCAAAAAGAAAAAGGATCGACTCTCATGAGAATATCACGTGGTTTGTAATGGGCAATTAGCATATAGAGCGAATAAAGTCTATTATCCACATTTAACTCCTTATAATAACATGAATGGTCTAAGGGTAGGTTTTGAAGGTCATCAATTGCAGCAGCTATCTGAGCATTACGTCATAATTCCTATTTTTACTCGGCTATTGCGTCAATACTCAAACCAAATCATATTTTTGGAGAAAATAAAGTCCACCTTACCGGAAATCTACATTATTAAGTTTGTTGTTTGTTAATCAGCCATTTTATTGCAAACTATAGCTAGAAGTGAAATGTAAAGGACCGGAATTTTAGGTTTTAACTACTAATAAAAGGTTTGTAGGTGTTTTTCAACTTTGACAAATTTCAAAAGAGCAAACATTATTATGGCGGAGAGTAATGAACTGCATTATAAAGTGGTTATTTTCCATCCTTAACGTTCCTACATGAACAGCAATAGCTGAGAGTTTAAAATTTGTAAAAATCTATTTCTTCCCTCATTAGTCCCAAATTAGAATGAACCACATGCAGTCTGAAGGAGCAACAACCTTGTCATTCCACACGAAAGAGGGTATTAAAGACGCGCATGCGCATTAGTGCAGTAGTGTGCAGCAGCTAAAGGCCTGACTCTAGTTTGTTTGAACTGTGGGCCGTTTAAATTTTCGTCCAAACAACCTTTTCATAGCATCGTTACCTTACAAACAGAGGAAGAAGATAGAAAGATAACAATGATGTATCATTCAGGGAGTGACACTGACATACTTGAGAACTGAGGAAATCCGAGTGATCTTATCAGAAGTCGAACCTAACAACTTCCGATTACTATAATACTAGTTCGAATGCTCTACCCTTGAGCTATAGGAGACTCGTGAGAGCTAGCTAAGGATAAAAAGAGGTTTCAGCAAAAGAAAGAAAATGCATAAGAAATTTATATAAACCTAATTTGTTTTTTATACCATCGAAACTAATTTTACTCGAGAACGTTCTTTTGATGCTACCCAAAAAGACGATCAAAATTGCAGATCAATTATAACTTTGACAAATAGTTTAACTGAACAAAGAAACTATCCAACCGTGAATAATCCATGACTAAGTTAAGAAATTATTTCCACACAGTTTCCTCGGGACGTGACTTTAGAATAAGGTTAATAATTCAAATCTTGAAGGTCATCTATGCCAGCAGCTATCTGCGAATAACGTACGTCATAATTCCTACTTTTACTCGGCTATTGCGTCAATACTCAAACCACACTCCAAAGAAACTTATTACCGGAACTATACATTAGCTTATAATTAACTTTGCATTTGTAGAGCAGCCATTTTGATTATTGCCAAAATGAAGTGAAATTAAAGTAAGAGAATTTTAAGTTTCATCTACAAACCAAAGCTTTGGAGATGTTTTTAAACCTTGAATTGTCTGAAAACAGTAAACATTATCAGGTCGACTGAGAGTATTTAACTGCTCAACATTTAAAAGTGGTTATTTTTCATCAGTAACGTTCCTTCATAACGACAACAATATTTAAGGGTTAACTATCGATAAAACGAATTATTGCCTTCCTTCGTCCTAAATTAGGACGAATGATGAAATGAAGCGAAGATTCTGGTTCTAGTTTATTTGAACAGCATGTCTCGCCCACAGTACCTTTTTATAGCACCACAACCAAAATAACAGAGGAAGAAGATATAGAATTAAAGATGTTTTAACAAAACAACAAACAAAAAAAAAAAACGAAAAAAACTTCCGTTAATGGCGTTTTATTATGGCATTACTATAGAAGCCTTCAAAAAACGCAGTGGCAAATTTGTATAAAAAAATTAACATTAACCTAATTTCTTTCGTTATTTCATCGAAACTAACAAGAAATAGTTTCTTAATAAGTCACAATGTCATGACCATGGATTTTCTCTCAAATTCGCTCGAGATTCAACGTACGTTTACGGTTTGACTCTAGGTTCACTTGAAAACTGCGATTTCAAAGCCAGTCAAATTTCTTTGCTAATAAAAGAAGAAAAATGTTGAAGATTTTCTAGGCTGATGACACCAAGGAAAGGCTCCACGTCTCATAATGTTACCGTTTAAAAATATAAAATAGATATAATCTTTTTCAGTTAACTTTTCCAATGATGTCGTGAAACTTGATGTTTACACAGGTTATTCCGCCGTGTGTATCTCAACAAAGCCGCACATTTTTCAGTGAACTAATCAAGTTAAAAATAGGACAGAAGTGATTAAACTTCCTTTCATGTAGGTGGAGTTTGCTATAACACGTTTTATCCAGCTGCAAAGAGTTTCCTTGTAGATTTTGGAATTAATTAGAAGGAAAAAGTATAAAAATCTCGGTTAAGCTGACTGAAGGTTATAACGAGTTCATTTCTTCAAGGTGAAGTTAGAAAGTTGACTTTGAAGGTAAGCAAAACCATCGTAACATGTTTGAAGTTGGCTAGAAGAAGAGAATTCTCTCAAATATCAGACAACTAATGTCAAACAGAGCGTATTTTGTTAAGGGCAACGCATTCAGTCAGAACTTACGACTTCAGTAGCAGTTGTTTTATCACACGAAATGTTCGAAGCAGAGCCCTTTGAAAATTTGGTTAGCCCAGTACTGATATTAGTAATAAAAGAAAATCCGCAATGCACTTGTTAGAAGGACAGAACTAAACTAGCACTGTGTTAAGAACTGTCTACGATGACAAACCAGCACAATTTTTAGCTGTTCAAAACCACTAACCCTCCAAAAGGAAAGATTGTTAAGTTGCAGAAAGAAACAGTGTTAGTAACGAAAGTTCCAATACAATTTACTTTTCAGACATAACTCCTTAAAAAAAATAACACGTTATTGTCAATGTCAACTTATTATTTGCGTCTAACTACATGGGTTTAAGAAGCATTTCCCTTTCTAGCAAACTGTCCCTTGTGTTAATATAATGAAGGACAATCATATGGAAGAATTACTATGAGACAAAGATAATCAAGTATAAAGTGAATTGTTTTCCATTTTTTGTTTGACTATCACAGCGATTATCACAGCGAAATTATTCAGAGACGAAAACTTCAGGCAGACAAGATCATTTAAAGGATGAATACTACAGGGAAAGTAAGTAAAATACACCAAGGTATATGTCAAGCATTTGCACCGCATCTTGAAAATTTCTACCTTCGATCCGTAGACTGTAAGTTGTGCGGGCAGTACCCATGTATAAGTTACTCTTTATAATAATAATAATAATAATAATAATAATAATAATAATAATAATAATAATAATAATAATAATAATAATAATAATAATAATAATAATAATAATAATAACTACTTATATAGCGCTTATCCAGTTCTGTTCTAAGCGCTTTACAAAGTAAAAATCATATTTATCAGCATTTTCAATGTCATTATACAAGGTACAAATTTCCTCGAGCAGGATTTTGTAAAAATAGAGTTCCTTTGTCTTATCTTACTTCATTTTTTAACTTGCCTCACTTCCATCTAACCTCAAGTACAGTTTATAACAAAATCATGCAGTTTGTTCGGTCAGTTTTATTGCAAATTTAAGTTTTGAAAATTAAAGAGAATCCAGATTATTTTCGGCCAGATGTGGTTAATATCAGTATGAAAGAAACATATCAATATGAAGTAAAAGGTTGTCACCGACAGCTACTAGAAATAAACGAGACTTAACATCTTCACACACAGGAGGCACATAACCTGGCTGATGGGATGTCGGAATATGTGCATGAATTGGAGTGACCGGCAGAAAACTAATTTAGAACTGCATGAAGAAAGAAAGTTGGTCAATAGCCTTTTTGCTGTAAAGTTATTCTACACTTTAACATCCTTTTATGGAATGTACAACTTCAATCTTCAATCTATAAGCCTTTGGAATGGTTAAAAATTAATAAATGATTGGATTGTGAATCCTCCCAGTGAACAAGTTTGGTTTCGTCCATGAGAAATCTCAGCTGATCCCCAATGAAAAACATAGACTGCAACCTGCTTTGTCATGTCCAAAACATCATCACTGATAAATGCATGTAAGATGTGTTCAAAGCATTCTAAAACAATGCTAAAGGAAACATGTAAATAAAACATTAAAACAAATACATTTGAAAGCAACCTATCCCACATTTCAATAAAAGTTCTGCATCGTTGGAAATTATTCTAAAGTACTATAAGGTGTAGCTATTTTTATATTACTTTAAAGCGTTGTAATGTTTTGTTCTATAAAAGCGTTAGAAATGACAAAAATAATGATTTCTTGTATAAGTTCCAACTAATATTTTCGTTTTGTTTCAAACAGATAATTGTGTCAATAATTGTCATCTTGAGCTGCTGCAGTCTGAGTTTCACAAAGCCTCTTTTCCTGGATATGTCATTACCCCTGGATCAGATCTTCAATCAACAGGCACCTGGACAAGGGACCCAGCCACAAGGCAATGCCTTCCAACCAGAGGAGAGCTTCAACCAATGGGATGATGTCACAAGTGGCATGAACCTAGGGCCCAAGCTTGAAGACGATGCTTTTAAATCAGACGAGGGCATCAACAAAGAGAATAATGTCACAAGTGGTATGTACCAAAACACCCAGCCACAAGGTGATGCTTTCCAGCCAGAAAAGAGCATCAACCAAGAGAATGACGTCACAAGTGGTATGGACCAAGAGACCCAGCCACAAAGTGATGCTTTCCAACCAGAGAAGAGCATCAAACAAGAGAATGATGTGACAAGTGGTATTGACGCATATCTTGACAAGCCATCTGCGCACAATCGCACTGCCAGGGATGTCAGTAGTCCATGCTTTTCGCATATTGTGAGAAAGTTCGATAAGTGCAGACAAAAGTTTGTTAGCCATGTACAATGTTTAAACAGACACATTGCGTGTTATAAAGCCATTAATATATATCATTATCCTAAGTGTGAAACAGTGATCGGCTACCGACAAATCAAGTTTATCAATAAGTGTCCTCCATTACCGGTCGGTTGCCAGTGCGCTGCTTGAAGAAAATTATGTAATTGTGTTAACTTTTGTTTCTATAATAGCAGCATATTTTTGTAGTAAAAGAGTAAATAAACTTTTCAGAAATGAGTCATAAAAACAGCTGGACTATTGTAATGTTACAGGCAATTTGATTGAAAATAAACATGATTCAGAGGATTGAGGATGGCTTTATTTTCGTTAAAGACGTAGATGATTCTCTTCTGGGAAGGCCCTCAAAGAACATGACTGCAATCTCAATAAGTCAGTGTCTTTTTACTATCTCGTGTTTGTTCTATGAAGTTTTATTGCACAATAAAACAGGCTGAATCTATATTTTCTTTTTTTTTTTTTTGACAATTTTATTAAATTCATCGAAATTCGGTGCACATTCACGGTTATGATGAAGCATTTTGAAGATATACGTAAACTGATCCCAACGTTCTTTTACTGGCAACAAATAACGAAACAAACTAAACTACCGAAAAACGATTCGCTCTGAGGAGGGCCTAATTAATGTTCAAAACAGCAGCAATCAAATGTCTTTATGGTGGCAAGGTTACCTTATCAATTAATGAAGAACAAAATCTGATCGCTTAAGTTTGACTGATCTTGGAACTTTTTTCCATCCGATTCTTAGCTCTTAGCTTTCACAGTTTTTATACCATGAATTGCTGTTCATTTTTAGTTTCTAATTTTTAGTATATACTTGGCCGTAGATTACTTGTGAATTAGCTGTTTCAGTTGAGCGTAAATCCCACGTTAAATAAAGTATCGTGTCGTATCGTATCGTAACTCTGTTTTTTGATAAAACTAATCATTCGTTTCTAGTACTCCCCGTCCGACGCAGCACCACAGTTGCTTTTATAATTAGAATCTGACCCTATTACTTCGCGAAAACCCTTTCTTAAAAGTATTGCATGAACGTTTATAAAGCAGGAGAGAGAGAATAAAGGCGGCTTAACAATGCTCACTCATGCTTCAACTGTTGTGCTACAGAGAGCATCTTTGCAGAAACCGAGAGTCCCCCCCCCCCCCCCCCCGCCCCCACTCAGACTGTTTTTGCTCCCTACACGATGCCTGTAATTGGTAAGAGCAAGAAACCTTAGAATCTTCAACATTGGCTATGGTGGCCAATTCAAGAGTAGCGGTGGCTCTAGGAGATTCTTTGTTAGGGTGTAGCCTAAATATGGACCGGAAGCCACAAGCTCAGACGCACATACGCAAAGTGGAAAAAATTAGAAAGGACCACAACCTGGGAGAAACTAAAAGGGCAGAGGAGCTCCGACAACAGAAGAAGCCCCTCAGCAAAAAGTCCAAGGCTTCCAATGATAGACGTACTAAGAAGCAGTAAGACTGCACGAGATGTGGGCGCAAGCATGGTCCAAAACAGTGCCCTGCCTACGGGAAAGAATGCAGCAAGTGCAACAGAAAGGGCCACTTTGCCGAGCAGTGCTGTAACAGAGGGAATGCTGAATCTTCAACCAAGCGATCTACCAAGCAGAAAAAAATATCCGGACCCAAGAAAAAGTTTCACAAAACGACTGCAGACTCAGAGGGTAGCGAAGCAGGCTTCTCAGAGAACGACACTGATGAGGTCAACGTGCAAGTTGACTACGTGGAAGAAAAGGTTAAAGAAACCAAGTTTAACAAGACGCAATTTGGAAAAAAAACTGCCCAAACACGTCACCAAGCGGTATTTAGATGACCCAAACGTAAGAATTACTAACCCCAAAACGTAAGAAAACTAACCTTCAAACGTAAGAATTCCTAACCCCAAAACGTAAGAAATCTAACACCCAAACGTAAGAATTACTATCCAACAAACGTAAGAAATCTAACCCCCAAACGTAAAAAATACTAACCCGCAAACGTAAGAAAACTAACCCCCAAACGTAAGAATTCCCAACTCCCAAACGTAAGAATGCAAACTCCTAAAAGTAAGAATTACTAACCTTCAAACGTAAGAAAACTAACCCCAAAAAGTAAAACATTTAACCACCAAACGTAAGAATTAGTAACCCAAAAACGTAAGAAAACTATCACCCAAACGTAAAAATTACTAACCCCAAAACGTAAGTATTCCTAGCCCCCAAATGTAAGAAATCTAACCCCAAACGTACGAATTCTTAACCCACAAACGTGAGAAATTTAACCCCCAATCGTAAACATTTTTAACCCAAACGTAAGAAATCGAACCCAAAAACCTAAGAAAACCAAACCCCAAACGTAAGAAATACTAACTCAAAAACATAAGAATACTAACCCCGAAACGTAAGAATCCCTAACCCCCAAACGTAAGAAAACTACACCCAAAACGTAGGAATTACTAACCCCCTAACGTAAGAAATCCATCCACCAAACATAAGTATTTTTAACCCCCAAACGTAAGAAAACTAACCCCAATACAAAAGATATACTAACTCAAAATATCGGAAAACTAACCCTTAAATGTAAGAATCCCTAACCCCCAAACGAAAGAAAACTAACACCAAAACGTAGGAATTACTCGCCCCCTAACGTAAGAAATCCATCCGCCAAACGTAACAATTTTTAACCACCAAAAGTAAGAAAATTAACCCTAAAACGTAAGAATTACTAACACCCAAACGTAAGAAATCTATCCGCCAAAGGTAAGAATTACTAACCGTCAAACGTAAGAAAACTAACCCCTAAACGTAAGAATTACTAATCCCCAAACGTAAGAAAACAAACCCCCAAACTTAAAAATTACTAACCCTCAAACGTAAGAAAACTAAGCCCCAAACCTAGGAATTACTAACCCCAAAACGTAAAAAAACTAACCTCCAAACGTAAAAATTACTAACCACCAAACGTAAAAAAAGTAACCCCCAAAGGTAAGAATTCCTAGCCTCAAAATGTAAGAAATCTAGCTGTGAAACGTAGGAATCCCTAACCCCCAAACGTAAGAAAACTGACCCCCAAACATAGGAATCTATAACCCCAAAGCGTAACAAAATTAACCCCCAAACGTAAGCATTACTAACCCCTAAATGTAAGATTCACTAACTCCCAAACGTAAGAAATCTATCCCCTGAACGTAAAAATTACTAGCCCCCAAACGTAACAAAAGTAACCCCCAAACGAAAGAATTCCTAACCCCCAAATGTAAGAAATCTAACCCCAAAACGTAAGAATTACAAACCCCCACACGTGAGAAAACCAACTCCCAATCGTAAAAATTTTTAACTTCCAAATGTAAAAAATCTACCTCCAAAACGTAAGAAGACTAAACCCCAAACGTAAGAATTATTAAGGCCCAAACGTAGGAAAACTAACCCCAAAACGTAAGAATTACTAACTCAAAAACATAAGAAAACTAACTCCCAAACGTAGGAATCCTTAACCCCCAAACAAAAGAAAACTAATCCCCAAAAGTAGGAATTACTAACCCCCACACGTAAAAAAACTAACCCCAGGAAGTAAGAATTACTAACCCTTAAACGTAAGAAAACTAAACCCCAAACGTAAGAAATACTAACCGTTAAACGTAAGAAAACTAACACACAAACGTAACAAGAACTAACCCCTCAACGTAAAAAATTTAACACCATAAACGTAAAAATTACTAACCCACAAACGTAAGCATTACTAACCCTTAGACGTAAAAAAATAACCCCCAGGCGTAAGAATCCTTAACCAAAACGTAAAAAAACTAAGCTCCAAACGGAATAAATCTAACCCCCAAACGTAAGAAATACTAACCTCAAAACGTAAGAAAACTAAGCCAAAAACGTAAGAATTACTAACCTCCAAACGTGAGAAACCTAACCCCCACACGTAAGAATTACTGACCCCCCAACGTAAGGAAACTAACCCCCAAACGTAAGAATTACTGACCCCCAAACTTAACAAAACTAACATTCAAAGATAAGAATTACTAAATCTCAAACGTGAGAAAACTCCCCCACAAACGTAAGAAACTTTAACCCCAAAGCGTAAGAAAACTAACCCCTAAAACGTTAGAGTTACTAACCCAAAAGCGTAGGAATACCTAACGCCCAAACGTAAGAAAACTAACCCCAAACGTAAAAATTACTAACCCTTAAACGTAAGAAATCAAACCCACGAATAAAAGAATAAGTAATCCCCAAACGTAAGAAAACTAATCCCAAAACGTAAGAATTACTAACCCCCAAACGTAAGATATCTAACCCAAAAACGTAAGAATTGCTAACCCCCAAACAAAAGAAAACTAACCTTCAAACGTAAGAATTACTAACAACGAAACGTAAAAAAACTAACCCCCAAACGTAAGAATCCCTAACCCCAATCGTAAGAAAACTACATCGAAACGTAAGAATTACTAACCCCCAAACGTAAGAAAACTAAGCCTGAAAGATAAGAATTACTAACCCCGAGCGTAAGAAAACTAACCCGCAAACGTACGAAATTTACCCCCAAACGTAACAAAATCTAAACGCCAAACGTAACAATTACTAACCCCCAAAACTTAAGAAAACTAACTGACAGACGTAAGAATTTTTTAACCCCCAAACGAAAGAATTACTAACCCCCAAGCGTAAGAAGACTAACCCCGCTAACATGAGAATTACTAACCCTTTAACTTAAGAAATTTAACCCCCAAACGCAAGAATTACTAACCTCGAAACGAAAGAAAACTAACCGCCAAACGTAAGAATTATTAACCTCCAAACTTAAGAATTACTAATCCCCAAACGTTAGAAGACTAACCTCACTAACGTAAGAACTACTAACCCCCAAGCGTAAGAAAGCTAACCCCTTAACGTAAGAATTACTACCCCTTAAACGTAAGAAATGTAACCCCCAAACGTAAAGAAACTAACCCTCAAACGTAAGAATTACTAACCCCTAAAGGTAAGAAATCTAACCCCCAAACGTAAGAATTACTAACCCCGAAACGTAAGAAATCTAACCTTCAAACGTAGGGAACTATCAACCCCCAACCGTAGGAAATCTAACCCCCAAACGTAAGAATTACTTACTCCAAAACGTAAGAAAACTAGCCCCCAAACGTAGGAATTACTAACCGACAAACGCAAGAAGTTTAACCCCCTAACGTAAGAATTACTAACCGCCAAACGTAAGAAATCTAACCGCTTAACGTAAGTATTACTAACCCCCAAACGTAAAAATTTTAACCATCAAACATAAAAAACTAACCCCAAAACGTGAGAAAAATAACCCTCAAACGTAAGAATTACTAATCCCCAAACGTTAAAAAACTAACCCCAAAACTTAAGAATTACTAACCTTCAAACGTAAGAAATTTAAGCCCCTAACGTAAGAATTACTATCCGCCAAAAGTAAGAAATCTACCCGCTTAACGTAAGTATTACTAACCCCCAAACGGAAGAATTTTAACCATCAAACATAAAAAACTAACCCCAAAACGTAAGAATTACTAATCCCCAAACGTAAGAAAACTAACCCCCAAACGTAAGAATTACTAATCCCCAAAAGTAAAAAAACTAACACCAAAACTTAAGAAATACTAACCCTCAAAAGTAACAATTACTAACCCCTAAACTTAAGAAAACTGGCCCCCAAACGTAAAAATTACTAACTGTCAAACGTAAGAAATCTAACCAGCCAAGATAAGATATACTAGCCCCAAAACGTAAGAATTAACAACCTCTAAACGTAAAAAATCGAACCCCATAAACGTAAAGATTATTAACCAACAAACCTAAGAAAAGTCACCCCCAAACGTAAAAATTACTAACCCCCAAACTTAAGAAAACTAACCCCCAAACGAAAAAATTACTAACCCTTAAACGTAACAAATCAAACCCCAAAACGTAAGAATTAGTAGTCCCCAAACGTAGAAAACTAATCCGAAAACGTAAAAGTTACTTACCCCAAAACATAAGAAAACTAACCCCCAAACGTAACAAATCAAACTCCCAAACGTTAGAATAAGTAATCTCCAAACGTAAAAAAAACTAGCCCCCAAACGTAAGAAAACTAACCACCAAAACGTAAGAAAACTAGCATCGAAACGTAAGAATTACTAACCACCAAATGTAAGAAAACTAACCCCTAAACGTAAAAAATCTAACCCCCAAACGTAAGAATTACTAGCCCTTAAACAAAAGAATTACTAACTCTCAAACGTAACCAAGTCTAATAAAAAAAAAATAAAAAATTTAAGCCCAAAACGTAAGAAAACTAACCCCCAAATGTAAGAATTATTAATCCCCAAACGTAAGAAAACTAAACCTCTAACGTAAGAATTACTAGCCCTTAAAAGAAAGAAATCTAACCCTTAAACAAAAGAATTACTAACCCCTAAACGTCAGAGATCTAACACTAAAATGTAAGAAAACTAACCCCCAAACGTAAGCAATCTAACCCCCAAACGTAAGAACTACTAACTTCTAAACGTAAGAAACTAACTGCTTAACATAAGAATTATTAACCCCCAAACTGAAGAAA
Source organism: Pavona decussata (assembly GCF_977016875.1). Lineage (NCBI taxonomy): Eukaryota > Metazoa > Cnidaria > Anthozoa > Scleractinia > Agariciidae > Pavona > Pavona decussata. The sequence goes on from NW_028145467.1 coordinate 2,693,714, forward strand.
TCTAACCCCAAACGTAAGAATTACTAATCCTCAAACGTAAGAAAACTAAACTCCAAAGGTAAGAATTACTAACTCTCTAACGTAGGAAATCTAGCCCACAAACGTAAGAAACTTTAGCCCAAAAACGTAAGAATTACTAACCCCCAAACGTTAGAATTACTAACCTTCAAATGTAAGAAATCTAACCCACAAACGTTAGAATTACCTACCCTCAAATGTAAGAATCCCTAACTTCCAAACGTAAGAAAACTTAGCATCAAACAAAAAAATTACTAACCTTTAAACGTAAGAGATCAAACCCCCAATCGTAAAAATTAGTAAACCCCTAACGTAAGAAAACTAATGCCAAACGTAACATTTACTAACCCCCAAACGTAAGAAATCTAACCCCAAACGTAAGAATTACTAATCCCCAAACGTAAGAATACTAAACCCCAAAAATAACAATTACTAGATCTCTAACGTAAGAAATCTAGCCCACAAACGTAAGAAACTTTAGCCCAAAAATGTAAGAATTACTAACCCCCAAACGTAAGAAAACTAACCCCCAAAGGTAAAAAATAAAAAAACCCAAATGTAAGAAAACTAACCCTTAAACGTAAGAATCCCTAACCCCTAACATCAGAAAACTAACCCCCGAACGTAAGAGTTACTAGTCCCCAAACGTAAAAAAACTAATCCCAAAACTTAAGAATTACTAACCCTAAAACGTAAGAAATTTAACCCCCTAACGTAAGAATTACTAACCGACAAACGTAAGAAATTTAACCCCCTAACGTAAGAATTACCAACCGCCAAACGTAACAAAACTAGCAGCAAAAGGTAAGAAATACTAATCCCCAAACGTAAAAAAACTAACCCAAAAACGTACGAAACATACCTTTAAACGTATTAAATCTAACCGCCAAACGTAAGAATTACTAACTCCCCAAAACGTAAGAAAACTAGCACTTTACGTAGGAATTACGTGCGTCTATAAGAAAGAAATCTAACCCCCAAACGTAAGAATTACTTACCCCTAAACGTAAAGAAACCAACCCCCAGACGTAAGAATTACTAACCCCCAAACGCAAGAAATCTAGCCCCCAAACGTAAGAATTACTAATCCCGAAACGTAAAAAAACTAACCCCTAAAACTAAGAATTACTAATCGACAAACGTAAGAAATCTAATCCCCAAACGTAAAATTTAGTAACCCCAAAAAGTAAGAAAACTAACCCCAAAACCTAAGAATTACTAAACCCCAAACGTAATAAAACACACACACAAACGTAAGAGTTACTAACACCAAAACGTACGAAAACTAACCCCCAAACCTGAGGATTACAAACTTCCAAACGTAAGAAAACTAACCCCCAAATGTAAGAACTATTAACCCCCTAACGTAAGAATTACTAACCCCCAAAAGTAGAAAAACTAACGCTCCAACGTAAGAATCCCTAGGCCACAAACGTAAAACAACTAAACCCCAAACGTGAGAATTACTAACCCTCAAACATGAGAAACATAGCCCCCAAACGTAAGAATTACTAACCCCCAAACGTAAGAAATCTAACCCTCTAACGTAAGAATTACTAACCCCCAAACGTAAGAATTACTTACCCCCAAACATAAGGAAACCAACCCCCAAACGTAAGAATTACTAACCCCCAAAAGTTAGAAATGTAACCCCCAAACGTAAAAATTACTAACTCCCAAACGTAAAAATCTAACCCCTAAAACTAAGAATTACTAATCGAGAAACGTAAGAAATCTAATCCCCAAACGTAAAAATTAGTAACCCCCAAAAGTAAGAAAACAAACCCCAAAACGTGATAAATGCTAACCCAAGAACGTAAGAAAACTAATCCTAAAACGTAAGAATTACTAAGCCCCAAACGTAAGAAAACTAATTTTTCAACGTAATAATCCTTAACCCCCAAAGATAAGAAACTAACCCCTAAATGTAAGAATAACTAACCACCAAACGTAAAAAAACTAACCCTTAAACGTTAATATTAACACCCCACAAAACGTAAGAAATATAACCCCCAAACGTAAGAATTACTACCCCCAAACGTAAGAATTACTAACCCCCAGACGTAAGAAATCTAATAACCAAACGTAAGATTTACTAACCCCCAATCGTAAGAAAACTAACCCAGAAACCTAAGAATTACTAAATCCCAAACGTAATAAAACTTACACACAAACCTAAGAGTTACTAACACCAAAACGTACGAAAACTAACCCCCAAACGTTAGGATTACTAACTTCCAAACGAAAGATTTATTAGCGCCAAACGTAAGAAACCTAACCCCCAAACGTAGAAATTGCTAACCTCTAAACGTAAGAAAACTAACCCAGTAACGTAAAAATTACCAACCCCCAAAGGTAGAAAAACTAACCCACCAACGTAAGAATCCTTAGCCCACAAAAGTAAGACAATTAAACCCCAAACGTAAAAATTTTTAACCCCAATACGTAGAAAAAGCAACACCTAAACGTAAGAATTACTAACCCTAAAAAGTAAGAAAATTAGGCCCTAAACGTAAGACTTACTAACGCTAAACGTGAGAAATCTAACCCCCAAACGTAATAATTACTAAAACCCAATCGTAAGAAAACTAAGCCCCAAATGTAAGAATTACTAACCCTTAAACGTAACAAATCTAACCCCCAACCGTTAAAAAATAACCCCCGAACGTAATAATTACTGATCCCCAAACGTATAAAAAGTATCCCATAAGCGTAAGAATTACTAACCTCCAAACGTAGCAACAAAAAAAACCAAACTTAAGAATTACTAACTCCCAAACGTATGAAAACTAACCCCCAAACGTAAGAAGTACGAACCCCTAAACGTAAGAAAACTAACCCCTACAACGTAAAAATCCCTAATTCCCAAACGTAGGAAATCTAACCCCCTAACGTAAGAATTACTAAGCCCCAAACCTAAGAAAACTAACCCCCCAAACGTAAGAAAACTAAACCCCAAACGTTAAGATCCCCTGACACCCAAACGTAAGAAATCTAACCCCTAAATGTAAGAATTACTAATCACCAAGAGTAAAAAAACTAACACCCAAACGTAAGAATTACTAACCAACAAACGTAGAAAAACTAACCCCAAACATAAGAATCCCTAACCCTAAAACCTAAGAAAACTAAGCCCTAAACGTAAGAATAGCTACTCCCTGAACGTAAGAACACTAACCCCCCAAACGTAAGGATCCCTAAACCCTTATTTAAAGAAAACTTACCCCCAAACGTAAGAATTACTAACCCCCCAAAGGTAAGAAAACTAAACCCCAAACGTGAGAAATACTAACCCCCCAAACGTAAGAAAAGTAACCCCTAAATGTAAGAATTACTAACCGGCGAACGTAAGGATTACTAACTCCCAAACGTATGAAAACTAACCCCCAAACGGAAGAATTAGTAACTATCAAACTCAACCCTCAAACTTAATCCTACCAGGTGGGGTCCAATGCGACCCCCAGTGATTATAAACATTCACCAAATCTCGTATGCCTGGACAATTTTTGTCAGATTTCATGAATTTGTCTCTTTTTGTCAGTTGCTTCAAATGCAAATGTTACTTTTAAAATCCAAAGGACTGTGTAAAATTGGTGCTTATTTTCTTATTGGGGTCCAAATTGACCCCAGCGAAGCAAGAGGAAAGTTCAAGGGTACTAAGTGAAGTACGGGACAATTCAATGTAACATACATAAGGTGCTAACAAGGAAGAAGTCTATTCGATGTAGCATTGCTTTGTTCACATCAGACTCCTTTTGTTTCCCTTAAGTAATGGCGGCAAAAGGTAGAATTGCGTATTACAATACAGAGGAAACTCTCCGTATAGTTCTAGAAGGGCAGTCAGATGAATCTGAATTAGAAGTTTCGGACAGTTCCGATACAGAAAGTGACCATTTGTCAGAGCCTTCAGACCACAGTGATACTGAGTCAGCTCCTACAGTACCACACGACAGGAATGAAACAGACCAGGTTGTCACTCCTTCTGAACCTCCAAATGAGCCTAGAAGAGGTCGTGGTAGAGGTCGAAATCGTGGCCAAGCTAGAGGACGAGGGCAGCCAGTTAGGGTTGCTGGGGGAGAGGAAGATATCGCTCAGGATGTACTTATTGCCAAGAATGGAACCGTTTGGCAGACTACCCCACAAAATGGAGGTCGACGTCGCATGCAAGACATAATAAGGACACCTCCAGGAATAACAGATGCTGCTAAATGCAACTCAGTCGAGGAAGCCTTTGGATTTTTTATCACCCCAACTATGGTTGATCTCATTGCTCTAGAAACTAATCGTGAGGCTAGACGCAGGGTCAGGCAATGGAATGAAGATAACCCTGAGAATCAAAGAGATTGGCAAGAAGTTGACTCGATTGAGATTAAGGCCTTCGTTGGGCTTTGTGTTTATGCCGGTTGCACAAATCAAATCACGAATCTGTGTCCTCGTTATGGTCAGAGAATGAAGGGAGACCAATGTTCACTGCAACCATGTCTAGGAATAGATTTACAAATATTCTCAAGTTCTTAAGGTTTGATAATCGTGCAACTCGGCAAGAAAGACAAGCTGATGACAAACTCGCACCATGTAGGGACTTTTGGAATCTATTTCAAGCACAACTTCCAAAGTTCTACATTCCTGGTCCAGATCTTTGTGTAGATGAACAACTTGTGGCCTTTAGAGGCAGATGTGGTTTTCGCCAGTATATTCCATCAAAGCCAGCTAAATATGGAATTAAAATTTGGTGGTGCTGTGATTCACAGACCTGTTACCCGTTGAAGGGTGATGTTTATCCGGGAAGGCAACCTGGCCAGCAGAGAGAAGTTGGGCAGGGAGCTCGTGTTGTCAAACAGCTTGTAGAACCATGGCGTAGAAGTGGAAGGAATGTCACAGCGGACAATTTTTTCACGTCTATCCCTCTTGCAGAAGACCTTCTGAAGGATGGCTTGACCTTTGTGGGTACAATCCGTTCCAACAAGCCACACATCCCAGATTCAATGAAAGCTAACAGTACCAGACATGTTCAGAGTTCCCTGTTTGGTTTCAGTGACCAGCTCACGTTGGTTTCATATGTACCAAAGGAGAAGCAGGCTGTGTTGGTGTTGTCGAAAAATGCATCATGATGACCTAGTAGATGGTGACACCCAGAAACCAGAAATTATCCTCTACTAGAACTCAGCCAAAAGTGGAGTAGATAATCTGGATCACCTGGCAACGATGTACACAAGTAGAAGGAAAGTCAACCGTTGGCCTGTAGCACTATTCGGAAATGTCGTTGACGTTGGGGCTGTAGCAGCATTTATTGTCTGGTTAGGCAACTTTCCTCAATGGAAAATTTCCGAAGGTAAACGCAGGAGACGCCTCTTCCTTTCAGAGCTAGCAAATCAGCTTGTCATGCCACATATGAGACGCAGAGCACTTACACCCACATTGCAGGCACCGATCAGGAATGCCATGAAAATGGTTGGAGTTGATCTTCCCCTACCTGTCCAGCAAGCTCATGGTCACACGAGTGCGGCAAAGAGAAAGAGATTTCACCTCTGCCCTCGTGGATTCGATAAGAAGGTTCGGTTGACATGCGATAGGTGCAAGCACCCAGTATGTTCAGCTCACAGTGTTCAACAAGTGCTTTGTGATGAATGCTTCTAGATCTAAGACGTCCCATGATGTTACAGGCACTGTTTGGTTACATCCCATGAGAATGAAAACGGAATATCCATTCAGAATATTAAACAATTTTAATTCTTTTATATTTTTTCCAACAGGAACTCGCTGTTTCTGCTGTAAAAGTTTATGATGTTGTTGTTAGAACTTCTATGTAGCCCTCTGATATGCATTGTATACTACTACAGTCGGTTTTTCAATAGTCAATAACCGTAATAAAGGATGGGGTCTGACTAGACCCCAGCTGGTACGATTTGCATAAATCTGTTAAGTTTTCTAAGCATGTTTTGCCTAATTGGCACGTAAAACGCTCCCTTTAATTTCAAGGAACAATTTTAACGTTTGCATTCGTAAATGGAAGTATAATTAACATTAGTTTTCTAAAAACCATTGAATATCGTAACTGAGCATGATTGAAAGAAAAAAAAGGACTGTATGTTGTGTGAAGAAAAGGAAAAAAGGTGGGTTATTAGTACGTCAATGTGCCAGGTTGTTTGTTAACTGAATAATAAAACATGTTTGACCAAAGATAAATGCCATAACAACGATATTAAGTTTGTATTCTGGCATACTTTGTAATGGGGTCAAACTGGACCCCAGTTGGTATGATTCATATGTAAAATATGTTGGTAGTATGAGGGTTAAGAAAACTAACCCCCAAACGTAAGAATCCCTATCCCCCAAACGGAAGAAAAGTAGCCCTTGAACGTAAGAATTACTAAACCCAAACGTAAAAAAACTACCACTTAAACGGAAGAATTACTAACCCCTAAACGTAAGAAAACTAAACTCAAAACGTAAGAATCCCTAACCCCCATACGTAAGAAATCTAAATCCCTAAACGTAAAAAATTACTAACCCTCAAACGTAAGAAAACTAACCCCCAAACGTAAAAAAAACTAATCTCTAAACGTAAGAATTAGTAACCCCTAAACATAAGAAATTTAACTCCCAAACGTAGTTATTACTAAGACGGAAACGTAAGAAAACCAAACCCCCAAACGTAAGAAGTACTAATCCTTAAACAACAAAAAAATTAACTCCCAAACGTAAGAAAACTAACCCTTAAACATAAGAATTACTAACCCCCAAACGTAAGAATTATTAAACCCCCAAACGTAAGATATACTAACCCCAAATCGTAAGAGATTTAACCCCCCAAAACTTAAAAATTACTAACTCCCCAACGTAAGAAATCTAACACCCAAACGTAAGAATTCCTAACCCCGAAACGAAAGAAATCTAACCCCCAGACGTAAGAAATCTAACACCCAAACGTAAGAATTCTTAACCCCGAAACGAAAGAAAACTAAGCCCCAAATGTAAGATTTACCAACCCCCAAACATAAGAAAACTAATTCTCAAACGTAAGAATTACTAACCCTCAAGCATAAAAAAAACTAACCCATTATACGTAAGAATTACTAACCCCAATAGGTAAGAAAACTAACCCCAAAGGTGAGAATTACTAACTCCCAAATGTAAGAATCCCTAACCCACAAACGTAAGAATTATTAAACCTTAAACGTAAGAAATCTAACCCCCAACGTAAGAATTACTAACCCCCAAACGTATGAAAACTAACCCGCAAACGTAAAAAACTAACCCCCAAATAAAAAAAAGGACTAACAATAAAACTTAAGAAAACTAACGTCCAAACGTAAAAATCCTCGACCCCCAGACGTAAGAAAACTAACTCCAAAATATAAGAATTACTAACCCCTAAACGTAAGAAAACTAAATCCTAAACAGAACATTTGCTAACCCTTTAAACGTAAGAACACTAAACTCTAAACTTAAGAATTCCTAACCCTCAAACGTAAAAAAAACTAATCCCTAAACGTAAGAATTACTAACCCCCAAACGTCAAAAAACTAACCCCTAAACTTGAGAATCCCTAGCCACGAAACCTAAGAAAATTAACCCCCAAACGTAAGAATTACTTACCCCTATAAAAAAGCAAGCTAATTCCTAAATGTAAAAATTACTAAAACCGAAACGTAAGAAAACTGACACCCAAACGTAAAAAACTAACCCCCGAACGTAAAAATTACTAACAATAAAACGTAAGAAAACTAACCTCCAAACGTAAAAATCCCTAACCCCCAAACGTAAGAAAACAAACACCCAAACGTAAGATTTACTAACCCCCAAACATAAGAATTACTAACCCCTAAACGTAAGAAAACTAGACTCTAAACGTAAGAATCCTTATCCCACAAAGGTAAGAAATCTAACCCCTAAACGTAAAAATTACTAACCCACAAACGTAAGAAACGTAACCCCCAAACGTAAGAATTACTAACCCCCAAACATAAGAAATCTACCTCCGAAACGTAATAATTACTAAAACCGAAACGTAAGAAAACTAAACCGCAAACGTAAGAATTACTAACCCTTCAACAAAAGAAAACTAACCCCCGAACCTAAGAAAACTAACCTCCAAAAATAAGAATTACTAGCCCCCAAACTGGGGTTAGTTTTCTTACGTTGGGGAGTTACTAATTCTTACGTTTGGGGGTTAGTTTTCTTTTGTTTGGAGGTTAGTAATTCTTACGTTTGAGGTTTAGTTTTCTTACCTTTCAGTTTTAGTAATTTTTACGTTTGGGAGTTAGATTTCTTATGTTTAGGGTTTAGTAAATCTTAAGTTCGGGGGTTTCTTACGTTTAGGGGTAAGTGATTCCTACGTTTGGGGTTTAGTTTTCTTACGTTTGGGGGTTAGTAACTCTTACCTCTAGGCGTTTGGGGGTTAGTAATTTTTACGTTTTTTGGGTTAGATTTCTTACGTTAGGGGGTTAGTACTTATTACGTTTAGGGGTTAAATTTCTTACGTTTTGAGGTTAGTAATTCTTACGTTTGGGGGTTTGTTTTCTTACGTTTGGGGATTAGTTTTCTTACGTTTAAAAGGTTAGTCTTGTTACCAGACATAAGAAAACTAACCCCTAAACGTGAGAATTACTAACCCCAAACGTAAGAATATTAACCCCCAAACGTAAGAAAACTAACCCGTAAACGTATGAATTACTAATCCCCGAACGTAAGAAAACTTACCCCAAAACGAAAAAAGTACTAACCCACAAACGTAAGAAAACTAAACCCGAAACGTAACAATTACTAAGCCCTAAACGTCAGAAAACTAACCCCGAAACGTTAGAATTACTAACACAGAAAGGTAAGAAAAGAAACCCCCAAACGTAAGAATTACTAATCCTCAAACGTAAGAATCCCTAACATCCAAACGTAAGAAACTATCCCCCAAATGTAAGAATTACTTACCTCAAGACGTAAGAAAACTAACCCCCAAACATAAGAAAACTAACCCCCAAAATTAAGAACATTAACGCCTAAATGTAAGAAAACTAACCCCCAAACCTAAGAATTACTAACCCCAAAACGAAAAAAGTACTAACCCACAAACGTAAGGAGACTAAACCCCAAACGTAAAAATTACTGTCCCCAAAACGTCAGAAAACTAACCCCCAAACGTAAGAATTACTATTACTAAAGGTAAAAAAAAAAACACCCAAACGTAGGAATCCCTAACTTCCAAACGTAAGAAACTAACCCCCAAATGTGAAAATTACTAACCCTAAACTTAAGAAAACTAACCATTTAACGTAAAAATTACTAACCGCAAACGTTAAAAAACTAGCACACAAACGTAACAATTACTAACCGTCAAACGCAGCAAATCTAAGCCAAACCGTAAGAATAAATAACCCCTAGAAGTAAGAATACTAACCCCCTAATCTAGAAATTACTAAACCAAAAACTTAACAAAAACTAACCCCAAAACGAAAAATTTGCTAACACCCGAACGTAAGAAAACTAACCCCCAAACGTAAGAAAACTAGCTTCCAAACGTAAGAATTACTAACTTCCAAACGTAAGAAAACTAACCCCCAAAACGTAAGAATCCCTTCTCCCAAACGTAAAGAAACTAACCTCCAAACATAAGAAATCTAACCCCAAAACATAAGAATTACTAACCCGCAAACGTAAGACGACTAACCCTCAAACGTGAGAATTACTAACCCCCTAACATCGGAAATCTAACACTCGAAAGTGACAATTACTAACCCTCAAAAGTAAGTTAAATAATCCCTTAATGTACGAATTACTAAACCTTTAAACGTAACAAAACTAACCCCTAATACAAGAATTACTAACCCGCAAACGTAAGAAAACTAACCCCTAAACGTAAGAATCCCTAAACACCAAACGTAAAAAAAACTAACCTCCAAACGTACAACTTACTAGCCCTAAACGTAAGGCAACTAACCCCAAACGTAAACATTGTTAACACCTAAACGAAAGAAAATTAACCCCCAAACGTAAGAACTACTAACCCTTGAAGGTAAGAAAACTAACCCCCAAACGTAAGAAATCTAACCCCCAAACGTAAAAATTAATTAATCATAAAAAAAAGAAAACTGACCCTTCAAACGTAAAAATTCCTAACCCACAAACGTAATAATTTTAACCCTCAAACGTACGAATGACTTACCCACAAATGTACAAAACTAACCCCCAAACGTAAGAATTCTTAACCCCGAAACGTAATGACTGAAACCCCTAGACGTAAGAATTCTTAACCCTCAAACGTAAGAAAACTAATCCACATACGTAAGAAATCTAATCCCCAAACGTAAGAATTACTAACTCCCAAACGTAAGGAAACTAACCCCCAAACGTAAGAATTACTCACCACCAAACGTAAGAAATCTAACCCCAAACGTAAGAATTCCTAACCCCTAAACGTGAGAAATCTAACCCCCAAACGTAAGAATTCTTAACCCCGAAACGTAATGACTGAAGCCCCTAGACGTAAGAATTCTTAACCCTCAAACGTAAGAAAACTAATCCACATACGTAAGAAATCTAATCCCCAAACGTAAGAATTACTAACTCCCAAACGTAAGAAAACTAACCCCCAAACGTAAGAAATACTCACCACCAAACGTAAGAAATCTAACCCCCAAACATAAGAATTCCTAACCCCTAAACGTGAGAAATCTAACCCCCAAACGTAAGAATTACTAACCCCGAACCGTAAGAAAACTAACCTCTAAGCGTAAGAAAACTTACCTCTAAACGTAAGAATTCCTGACTCCAAAACGTAAAAAAACTTACCCCCAAACTTAAGAATTACTAACTCCTAAACGTAAGAAAACTAACCCCCAAACGTAAGAATTACTATCTCCCAAACGTAAGAAAACTAATCCCTAAACGTAAGAATAACTAAGCCCCAAACGTAAGAAAACTAATTCCCAAACATAAGAACTCCTAACCCTCAAACGGAGGAGATCTTATCCACAAACGTAAAAAAACTAACACCCAAACGTAAGAAATTTAACCCCGAAACGTAAGAATTACTAACTGCCAAACGTAAGAAAAAATAACCCCCCAACGTAAGAATTACTAACCACTAAACGTAAGAAATCTAACCCACAAACGTAAAAATTACTAACTCGCAAACGTAATAAGACTAACCCCCAAACGTAAGAATTACTAACCACCAAACGTGAGAAAACTAACCCCTAAACGTAAGAATTAGTAAACCCTAAACGTAGAAAACTAACCCTTAAACGTAAGAATTACTACCCCACAAACGTAAGAAAACTAACCTCTAAACGTAGGAAAACTAACCCCCAAACGTAAGAATTACTAACCACCAAACTTAAGAAATTTAACCCGCAAACGTAAGAATTACTAACCCCTGAACGTCTAAAATCTAACCCCCAAACCTAAGAATTACTAATCTTTAAACGTAAGAAAAGTAACTCCCAAACTAAAGAAATCTAACTCCCAAACGTAAGAAAACTAACCCCTCAAACGTTAGAATTACTAACCATCAAACGTAAGAAATCTAACCTCCAAAGGTAAGAAAAGTAACTCCCAAACGTAAAAATTAATTACTCTTAAACGTAAGAAAACTGACCCCTAAATGTAAGAATTCCTAACTTCCAAACGTAAGAAATTTAACCCCCAAACGTAAAAATTACTGATCTCCAAATGTAACAAAACTAACCCCCAAACGTAAGAATTCTTTACCTCGAAACGTAATGACTGAAACCCCTAAACGTAAGAATTACTAATTCTCAAACGTAAGAAAACTAACCCCCATACGTATGAATTACTAACTCCCAAATGTAAGAAAACTAACCCCCAAACGTAAGAATTCTTAACCCCGAAACGAAAGAAAACTAAGCCCCAAATGTAAGATTTACCAACCCCCAAACATAAGAAAACTAATTCTCAAACGTAAGAATTACTAACCCTCAAGCATAAAAAAAACTAACCCATTATACGTAAGAATTACTAACCCCAATAGGTAAGAAAACTAACCCCAAAGGTGAGAATTACTAACTCCCAAATGTAAGAATCCCTAACCCACAAACGTAAGAATTATTAAACCTTAAACGTAAGAAATCTAACCCCCAACGTAAGAATTACTAACCCCCAAACGTATGAAAACTAACCCGCAAACGTAAAAAACTAACCCCCAAATAAAAAAAAGGACTAACAATAAAACTTAAGAAAACTAACGTCCAAACGTAAAAATCCTCGACCCCCAGACGTAAGAAAACTAACTCCAAAATATAAGAATTACTAACCCCTAAACGTAAGAAAACTAAATCCTAAACAGAACATTTGCTAACCCTTTAAACGTAAGAACACTAAACTCTAAACTTAAGAATTCCTAACCCTCAAACGTAAAAAAAACTAATCCCTAAACGTAAGAATTACTAACCCCCAAACGTCAAAAAACTAACCCCTAAACTTGAGAATCCCTAGCCACGAAACCTAAGAAAATTAACCCCCAAACGTAAGAATTACTTACCCCTATAAAAAAGCAAGCTAATTCCTAAATGTAAAAATTACTAAAACCGAAACGTAAGAAAACTGACACCCAAACGTAAAAAACTAACCCCCGAACGTAAAAATTACTAACAATAAAACGTAAGAAAACTAACCTCCAAACGTAAAAATCCCTAACCCCCAAACGTAAGAAAACAAACACCCAAACGTAAGATTTACTAACCCCCAAACATAAGAATTACTAACCCCTAAACGTAAGAAAACTAGACTCTAAACGTAAGAATCCTTATCCCACAAAGGTAAGAAATCTAACCCCTAAACGTAAAAATTACTAACCCACAAACGTAAGAAACGTAACCCCCAAACGTAAGAATTACTAACCCCCAAACATAAGAAATCTACCTCCGAAACGTAATAATTACTAAAACCGAAACGTAAGAAAACTAAACCGCAAACGTAAGAATTACTAACCCTTCAACAAAAGAAAACTAACCCCCGAACCTAAGAAAACTAACCTCCAAAAATAAGAATTACTAGCCCCCAAACTGGGGTTAGTTTTCTTACGTTGGGGAGTTACTAATTCTTACGTTTGGGGGTTAGTTTTCTTTTGTTTGGAGGTTAGTAATTCTTACGTTTGAGGTTTAGTTTTCTTACCTTTCAGTTTTAGTAATTTTTACGTTTGGGAGTTAGATTTCTTATGTTTAGGGTTTAGTAAATCTTAAGTTCGGGGGTTTCTTACGTTTAGGGGTAAGTGATTCCTACGTTTGGGGTTTAGTTTTCTTACGTTTGGGGGTTAGTAACTCTTACCTCTAGGCGTTTGGGGGTTAGTAATTTTTACGTTTTTTGGGTTAGATTTCTTACGTTAGGGGGTTAGTACTTATTACGTTTAGGGGTTAAATTTCTTACGTTTTGAGGTTAGTAATTCTTACGTTTGGGGGTTTGTTTTCTTACGTTTGGGGATTAGTTTTCTTACGTTTAAAAGGTTAGTCTTGTTACCAGACATAAGAAAACTAACCCCTAAACGTGAGAATTACTAACCCCAAACGTAAGAATATTAACCCCCAAACGTAAGAAAACTAACCCGTAAACGTATGAATTACTAATCCCCGAACGTAAGAAAACTTACCCCAAAACGAAAAAAGTACTAACCCACAAACGTAAGAAAACTAAACCCGAAACGTAACAATTACTAAGCCCTAAACGTCAGAAAACTAACCCCGAAACGTTAGAATTACTAACACAGAAAGGTAAGAAAAGAAACCCCCAAACGTAAGAATTACTAATCCTCAAACGTAAGAATCCCTAACATCCAAACGTAAGAAACTATCCCCCAAATGTAAGAATTACTTACCTCAAGACGTAAGAAAACTAACCCCCAAACATAAGAAAACTAACCCCCAAAATTAAGAACATTAACGCCTAAATGTAAGAAAACTAACCCCCAAACCTAAGAATTACTAACCCCAAAACGAAAAAAGTACTAACCCACAAACGTAAGGAGACTAAACCCCAAACGTAAAAATTACTGTCCCCAAAACGTCAGAAAACTAACCCCCAAACGTAAGAATTACTATTACTAAAGGTAAAAAAAAAAACACCCAAACGTAGGAATCCCTAACTTCCAAACGTAAGAAACTAACCCCCAAATGTGAAAATTACTAACCCTAAACTTAAGAAAACTAACCATTTAACGTAAAAATTACTAACCGCAAACGTTAAAAAACTAGCACACAAACGTAACAATTACTAACCGTCAAACGCAGCAAATCTAAGCCAAACCGTAAGAATAAATAACCCCTAGAAGTAAGAATACTAACCCCCTAATCTAGAAATTACTAAACCAAAAACTTAACAAAAACTAACCCCAAAACGAAAAATTTGCTAACACCCGAACGTAAGAAAACTAACCCCCAAACGTAAGAAAACTAGCTTCCAAACGTAAGAATTACTAACTTCCAAACGTAAGAAAACTAACCCCCAAAACGTAAGAATCCCTTCTCCCAAACGTAAAGAAACTAACCTCCAAACATAAGAAATCTAACCCCAAAACATAAGAATTACTAACCCGCAAACGTAAGACGACTAACCCTCAAACGTGAGAATTACTAACCCCCTAACATCGGAAATCTAACACTCGAAAGTGACAATTACTAACCCTCAAAAGTAAGTTAAATAATCCCTTAATGTACGAATTACTAAACCTTTAAACGTAACAAAACTAACCCCTAATACAAGAATTACTAACCCGCAAACGTAAGAAAACTAACCCCTAAACGTAAGAATCCCTAAACACCAAACGTAAAAAAAACTAACCTCCAAACGTACAACTTACTAGCCCTAAACGTAAGGCAACTAACCCCAAACGTAAACATTGTTAACACCTAAACGAAAGAAAATTAACCCCCAAACGTAAGAACTACTAACCCTTGAAGGTAAGAAAACTAACCCCCAAACGTAAGAAATCTAACCCCCAAACGTAAAAATTAATTAATCATAAAAAAAAGAAAACTGACCCTTCAAACGTAAAAATTCCTAACCCACAAACGTAATAATTTTAACCCTCAAACGTACGAATGACTTACCCACAAATGTACAAAACTAACCCCCAAACGTAAGAATTCTTAACCCCGAAACGTAATGACTGAAACCCCTAGACGTAAGAATTCTTAACCCTCAAACGTAAGAAAACTAATCCACATACGTAAGAAATCTAATCCCCAAACGTAAGAATTACTAACTCCCAAACGTAAGGAAACTAACCCCCAAACGTAAGAATTACTCACCACCAAACGTAAGAAATCTAACCCCAAACGTAAGAATTCCTAACCCCTAAACGTGAGAAATCTAACCCCCAAACGTAAGAATTCTTAACCCCGAAACGTAATGACTGAAGCCCCTAGACGTAAGAATTCTTAACCCTCAAACGTAAGAAAACTAATCCACATACGTAAGAAATCTAATCCCCAAACGTAAGAATTACTAACTCCCAAACGTAAGAAAACTAACCCCCAAACGTAAGAAATACTCACCACCAAACGTAAGAAATCTAACCCCCAAACATAAGAATTCCTAACCCCTAAACGTGAGAAATCTAACCCCCAAACGTAAGAATTACTAACCCCGAACCGTAAGAAAACTAACCTCTAAGCGTAAGAAAACTTACCTCTAAACGTAAGAATTCCTGACTCCAAAACGTAAAAAAACTTACCCCCAAACTTAAGAATTACTAACTCCTAAACGTAAGAAAACTAACCCCCAAACGTAAGAATTACTATCTCCCAAACGTAAGAAAACTAATCCCTAAACGTAAGAATAACTAAGCCCCAAACGTAAGAAAACTAATTCCCAAACATAAGAACTCCTAACCCTCAAACGGAGGAGATCTTATCCACAAACGTAAAAAAACTAACACCCAAACGTAAGAAATTTAACCCCGAAACGTAAGAATTACTAACTGCCAAACGTAAGAAAAAATAACCCCCCAACGTAAGAATTACTAACCACTAAACGTAAGAAATCTAACCCACAAACGTAAAAATTACTAACTCGCAAACGTAATAAGACTAACCCCCAAACGTAAGAATTACTAACCACCAAACGTGAGAAAACTAACCCCTAAACGTAAGAATTAGTAAACCCTAAACGTAGAAAACTAACCCTTAAACGTAAGAATTACTACCCCACAAACGTAAGAAAACTAACCTCTAAACGTAGGAAAACTAACCCCCAAACGTAAGAATTACTAACCACCAAACTTAAGAAATTTAACCCGCAAACGTAAGAATTACTAACCCCTGAACGTCTAAAATCTAACCCCCAAACCTAAGAATTACTAATCTTTAAACGTAAGAAAAGTAACTCCCAAACTAAAGAAATCTAACTCCCAAACGTAAGAAAACTAACCCCTCAAACGTTAGAATTACTAACCATCAAACGTAAGAAATCTAACCTCCAAAGGTAAGAAAAGTAACTCCCAAACGTAAAAATTAATTACTCTTAAACGTAAGAAAACTGACCCCTAAATGTAAGAATTCCTAACTTCCAAACGTAAGAAATTTAACCCCCAAACGTAAAAATTACTGATCTCCAAATGTAACAAAACTAACCCCCAAACGTAAGAATTCTTTACCTCGAAACGTAATGACTGAAACCCCTAAACGTAAGAATTACTAATTCTCAAACGTAAGAAAACTAACCCCCATACGTATGAATTACTAACTCCCAAATGTAAGAAAACTAACCCCCAAACGTAAGAATTACTAACCACCAAACGTAAGAAATCTAACCCCCAAACGTAAGAATTCCTAACCCCTAAACGTAAGAAATCTAACCCCCAAACGTAAGAATTACTAACCCCGAACCGCAAGAAAACTAACCCCCATGCGCAAGAAATCTAACCTCTAAACGTAAGAATTACTAACTCCCAAACGTAAGAAAATTTACCCCCAAACGTAAGAATTACTATCTCCTAAACGTAAGAAAACTAACCCCCAAACTTAAGAATTACTAACTCCCAAACGTAAGAAAACTAACCTTTAAACGTAAGAATTACTAACTATTAAACGTAAGAAATTGAACCCCGAAACGTAAGAATTACTAGCTACCAAACGCAAGAAAAGTAACCATAAAATGTAAGAAGTCGTAACTACTAAACGTAAGAAATGTAATCCCCAAACGTGAGTATTACTAACCCCGAAAGGTAAGAAAACTAACCCCCAAACCTAAGAAATCTAACCCCCTAAACGTAAGAATTACTAACTCCTAAACTTAAGAAAACTAACCCCTTAACGTAAGAATTATCAACCACCAAATGTAAGAAATCTAATCTTTAAACGTAAGAATAACTAACCCCCAAACGTAAGAATTCCTAACCCTCAAACGTAGGAAATTTTATCCCCAAACGTAAGAATAACTAACCCCCAAACGTAAGAAAACTAATCCCCAAACGTAAGAATTCCTAACCCTCAAACGTAGAAAATTTTATCCCCAAACATAAGAATTACTAACCCCCAAACGTAACAAAACTAACCCCAAAACGTAAAAATCTAACCCCCAAACGTAAACAATAATTAATTCTAAAACTAAGAAAACTGACCCTTTAAACGTAAGAATTCCTAACCCACAAACGTAATATTTTTAACCCCTAAACGTAAGAATTACTTACCCACAAATGTACAAAACTAACCCCCAAACGTGAGAATTCTTAACCCCGAATCGTAATGACTGAAACCCCTAAACGTAAGAATTCTTAACCCTCAAACGTAAGAAAACTAATCCACATACGTAAGAAATCTAACCCCCAAACGTAAGAATTACTAACTCCCAAACGTAAGAAAACTAACCCCCAAACGTAAGAATTACTAACCACCAAACGTAAGAAATCTAACCCCCAAACGTTAGAATTCCTAACCCCTAAACGAGAGAAATCTAACCCCCAAACGTAAGAATTACTAACCCCGAACCGTAAGAAAACTAACCCCCAAGCGTAAGAAATCTAACCTCTAAATTTAAGAATTCCTAACTCCAAAACGTAAAAAAACTTACCCCCAAACTTAAGAATTACTAACTCCCAAACGTAAGAAAACTAATCCCTAAAGGTAAGAATAACTAACCCCCAAGCGTAAGAAATCTAACCTCTAAATTTAAGAATTCCTAACTCCTAAACGTAAGAAAACTAACCCCCAAACGTAAGAATTACTAACTCCCAAACGTAAGAAAACTAATCCCTAAAGGTAAGAATAACTAACCCCCAAGCGTAAGAAATCTAACCTCTAAATTTAAGAATTCCTAACTCCTAAACGTAAGAAAACTAACCCCCAAACGTAAGAATTACTAACTCCCAAACGTAAGAAAACTAATCCCTAAAGGTAAGAATAACTAACCCCCAAACGTAAGAAAACTAATTCCCAAACATAAGAACTCCTAACCCTTTAAACGGAGGAGATCTTATCCCCAAACGTAAAAAAACTAACACCCAAACGTAAGAGATTTAACCCCGAAACGTAAGAATTACTAACTGCCAAACGTAAGAAAAAATAACCCCCCAACGTAAGAATTACTAACCACTAAACGTAAGAAATCTAACCCACAAACGTAAAAATTACTAACTCGCAAACGTAATAAGACTAACCCCCACGTGTAAGAATTACTAACCACCAAACGTGAGAAAACTAACCCCTAAACGTAAGAATTAGTAAACCCTAAACGTAGAAAACTAACCCTTAAACGTAAGAATTACTACCCCACAAACGTAAGAAAACTAACCTCTAAACGTAGGAAAACTAACCCCCAAACGTAAGAATTACTCACCACCAAACGTAAGAAATCTAACCCCAAACGTAAGAATTCCTAACCCCTAAACGTGAGAAATCTAACCCCCAAACGTAAGAATTCTTAACCCCGAAACGTAATGACTGAAGCCCCTAGACGTAAGAATTCTTAACCCTCAAACGTAAGAAAACTAATCCACATACGTAAGAAATCTAATCCCCAAACGTAAGAATTACTAACTCCCAAACGTAAGAAAACTAACCCCCAAACGTAAGAAATACTCACCACCAAACGTAAGAAATCTAACCCCCAAACGTAAGAATTCCTAACCCCTAAACGTGGGAAATCTAACCCCCAAACGTAAGAATTAATAACCCCGAACCGTAAGAAAACTAACCTCTAAGCGTAAGAAAACTTACCTCTAAACGTAAGAATTCCTAACTCCAAAACGTAAAAAAACTTACCCCCAAACTTAAGAATTACCAACTCCTAAACGTAAGAAAACTAACCCCCAAACTTAAGAATTACTAACTCCCAAACGTAAGAAAACTAACCTTTAAACATAAGAATTACTAACTATTAAACGTAAGAAATCTAACCCCGAAACGTAAGAATTACTAACCACCAAACGTAAGAAAAGTAACAATAAAACGTAAGAAGTCGTAACTACTAAACATAAGAAATGTAATCCCCAAACGTAAGTATTACTAACCCCGAAACGTAAGAAAACT
Source organism: Pavona decussata (assembly GCF_977016875.1). Lineage (NCBI taxonomy): Eukaryota > Metazoa > Cnidaria > Anthozoa > Scleractinia > Agariciidae > Pavona > Pavona decussata. The sequence continues at coordinate 2,713,207 of NW_028145467.1, forward strand.
AACCCCAAACCTAAGAAATCTAACCCGCTAAACGTAAGAATTACGAACTCCTAAACGTAAGAAAACTAACCCCTCTAACGTAAGAATTATCAACCACTAAACGTAAGAAATCTAATCCCTAAACGTAAGAATAACTAACCCCCAAACGTAAGAAAACTAAATCACAAACATAAGAATTCCTAACCCTCAAACGTAGGAAATCTTATCCCCAGACGTAAGAATTACTAACCCCAAAACGTAAAAAAACTAACATCCAAACGTAAGAAATCTTACCCCTAAACGTAACAATAAATAACTGCCAAACGTAAGAAAAATAACCCCCGAACTTAAGAATTAATAACCACTAAACGTAAGAAATCTAACCCACAAACGTAAGAATTACTAACTCGCAAACGTAATAAGACTAACCCCCAAACGTAAGAATTACTAACCACCAAACGTGAAAAAACTAACCCCCAAACGTAAGAATTAGTAATCCCTAAACGTAGTAAACTAACCCTTAAACGTAAGAATTACTAACCCACAAACGTAAGAAAACTAACCTCTAAACGTAAGAATTACTAACCACCAAACTTAAGAGATTTAACCCCCGAACGTAAGAATTAATAACCACTAAACGTAAGAAATCTTTACCCACAAACGTAAGAATTACTAACTCGCAAACGTAATAAGACTAACCCCCAAACGTAAGAATTACTAACCACCAAACGTGAAAAAAATAACCCCCAAACGTAAGAATTAGTAATCCCTAAACGTAGAAAACTAACCCTTAAACGTAAGAATTACTAACCAACAAACGTAAAAAAACTAACCCCAATCCGTAAGAATTACTAACCACCAAACGTGAGAAAACTAACCCCCAAACGTAAGAATTACTAACTCCCAAACGTAAGGAGACTAACCCCCAAACGTAAGAATTACTAACCACCAAACGTGAGAAAACTAACCCCCAAACGTAAGAATAACTAATCCCTAAACGTAGAAAACTAACCCTTAAACGTAAGAATTACTAACCCTGAAACATAAGAAAACTAACCCTTAAACGTAAGAATTACTAACCACCAAACTTAAGAAATTTAACCCCCATACGTAAGAATTACTAACACCTAAATGTCTAAAATCTAACTTTTAAACGTAAGAATTACTAATCTTTAAACGTAAGAAAAGTAACCCCCAAACTTAAGAAATCTAACCCCCAAACGTAAGAATTACTCACTCCCAAACGTAACAAAACTAACCCCAAAACGTAAAAATCTAACCCCCAAACGTAAACATTAATTAATTCTAAAACTAAGAAAACTGACCCTTTAAACGTAAGAATTCCTAACCCACAAACGTAATATTTTTAACCCCCAAACGTAAGAATTACTTACCCACAAATGTAACAAAACTAACCCCCAAACGTAAGAATTCTTTACCCCGAAACGTAATGACTGAAACCCCTAAACGTAAGAATTACTAATTCTCAAACGTAAGAAAACTAACCCCCATACGTAAGAATTACTAACCACCAAACGTAAGAAATCTAACCCCCAAACGTTAGAATTCCTAACCCCTAAACGTGAGAAATCTAACCCCCAAACGTAAGAATTACTAGCCCCGAACCGTAAGAAAACTAACCCCCAAGCGTAAGAAATCTAACCTCTAAATTTAAGAATTCCTAACTCCAAAACGTAAAAAAACTTACCCCCAAACTTAAGAATTACTAACTCCTAAACGTAAGAAAACTAACCCCCAAACGTAAGAATTACTATCTCCCAAACGTAAGAATAACTAACCCCCAAACGTAAGAAAACTAATTCCCAAACATAAGAACTCCTAACCCTCAAACGGAGGAGATCTTATCCACAAACGTAAAAAAACTAACACCCAAACGTAAGAAATTTAACCCCGAAACGTAAGAATTACTAACTGCCAAACGTAAGAAAAAATAACCCCCCAACGTAAGAATTACTAACCACTAAACGTAAGAAATCTAACCCACAAACGTAAAAATTACTAACTCGCAAACGTAATAAGACTAACCCCCAAACGTAAGAATTACTAACCACCAAACGTGAGAAAACTAACCCCTAAACGTAAGAATTAGTAAACCCTAAACGTAGAAAACTAACCCTTAAACGTAAGAATTACTACCCCACAAACGTAAGAATTACTAACCACCAAACTTAAGAAATTTAACCCGCAAACGTAAGAATTACTAACCCCTGAACGTCTAAAATCTAACCCCCAAACCTAAGAATTACTAATCTTTAAACGTAAGAAAAGTAACTCCCAAACTAAAGAAATCTAACTCCCAAACGTAAGAAAACTAACCCCTCAAACGTTAGAATTACTAACCATCAAACGTAAGAAATCTAACCTCCAAAGGTAAGAAAAGTAACCCCCAAACGTAAAAATTAATTACTCTTAAACGTAAGAAAACTGACCCCTAAATGTAAGAATTCCTAACTTCCAAACGTAAGAAATTTAACCCCCAAACGTAAAAATTACTTATCTCCAAATGTAACAAAACTAACCCCCAAACGTAAGAATTCTTTACCCCGAAACGTAATGACTGAAACCCCTAAACGTAAGAATTACTAATTCTCAAACGTAAGAAAACTAACCCCCATACGTAAGAATTACTAACTCCCAAATGTAAGAAAACTAACCCCCAAACGTAAGAATTACTAACCACCAAACGTAAGAAATCTAACCCCCAAACGTAAGAATTCCTAACCCCTAAACGTCAGAAATCTAACCCCCAAACGTAAGAATTACTAACCCCGAACCGCAAGAAAACTAACCCCCATGCGCAAGAAATCTAACCTCTAAACGTAAGAATTACTAACCCCCAAACGTAAGAATTACTATCTCCTAAACGTAAGGAAACTAACCCCCAAACTTAAGAATTACTAACTCCCAAACGTAAGAAAACTAACCTTTAAACGTAAGAATTACTAACTATTAAACGTAAGAAATTGAACCCCGAAACGTAAGAATTACTAGCTACCAAACGCAAGAAAAGTAACCATAAAATGTAAGAAGTCGTAACTACTAAACGTAAGAAATGTAATCCCCAAACGTAAGTATTACTAACCCCGAAAGGTAAGAAAACTAACCCCCAAACCTAAGAAATCTAACCCCCTAAACGTAAGAATTACTAACTCCTAAACTTAAGAAAACTAACCCCTTAACGTAAGAATTATCAACCACCAAATGTAAGAAATCTAATCTTTAAACGTAAGAATAACTAACCCCCAAACGTAAGAATTCCTAACCCTCAAACGTAGGAAATTTTATCCCCAAACGTAAGAATTACTAACCCCCAAACGTAACAAAACTAACCCCCAAACGTAATAATTCTTAATCATTGGAAAGCTGAAAGGCTACCAATACCAGCTCGAGATAGATGACAAAGTCCAACCAGTGGTCAGTCGCAGATACAATGTGCCTCCACCATTGCAGGAGCCTTTAAAGAAGAACTTAGACTGGATGGTTGCAATGATGTTATCAAGAAGCAAGAAGAGGCAACACCATGGGTAAGCGATGTACTGTGCACACTCAAGTCCAATGGAGATATCTGGATATGCGTAAATCCAAAGCTACTTAACAAAGTAGCGAGGAGGCCAAACCATTATGCACCGATAATAGAAGATATATTACAAAAATTACACTGTTGCAGGTATTTCTCCACCCTTGACCAGTCATCTGGCTATTGGAATATCGAAGTGCATCAAGACAGCGTACACTTACTCCCTTTCAACTCGCCATTTGGACAATATGCATACAAAAAGCTTCCATTTGGGTTCGTGAGTAGCCAAGACGTATTCCAGCGTGCAGTAGATGAAACATTTGGTGACTGATATCCTTGATGTCTATTGCATTGCAGACGATGTGTCAATTGCTGCAAAGACAAGGGAGGGACACGGTATGGCAGTAAACAGGATCATCCAACGATATCGAGACTCGGGCTTCAGGCTCAATCCAAAGAAGGCAAAGATCCTATTAGAGGAAATTACTTACTTCGGCCATACCCTGACGAAGGCGGGATTAAAGCCAGACGCAAAGAAGGTCCAAGGGATAAAGCGGTTGGTGGTGCCAAGAAACAAGCAAGAGCTACAGTCACTGCTTGGAATGTTCAACTACCTGGGAAAGTATGTAC
>NW_028145468.1:0-170000 GCF_977016875.1 Pavona decussata
GTAAATATGTAGTTCTTCATTTTCTTAAACCAGCCGTGCTTAAAAACATTTGTTTTTCTTGGCGAGGGGGAGGGAGACGGGGGGTTTTGGGGGGGGGGGGGGAGGAAGGGAGGTTCTTTGGGCGTGAGAACTCGCGGATGTTTAGAACACAACTTAATGCCCTTTCTTTCAACGGTCACTTCATATTTTCTACTGTATGGCACTTTTCTTTGCAAATATCGAAAACGAAGTGGACAGTTACTATAGTGTTTCCTAACTACAGCAAAAGGCTAACGTTAATGGTTGGAGGTTCCATCTATGATACAGTAGCAAGTAGAGTAGACATTTTCCTACATGAAACGACCACACATGATCCTACGACGGACCAGCGCACAAAAAGACTGTTTTGCAGCCTAGCCTGTTCCAAGCTCCAGTATAGTGAGAACCGCGAAAACATGAACCCAAATTTGAAAGCACCCTCTCTCTGCACAATTCCACTCATTTTGTTCCCTCGTGTTTTGTTTTGAAATTTGGGCGTTCTCACTAACTGGGAGCTTTAAACTGGCTAATGTTCAACAAGCTAGCGTCTATGTGGCATAATTTTAATTAAGCCACATGAACATTAGCCAGTAGGAAAAGAGAACTCGAATGACATTCCAGGCTTTTAGTGCTTTTCGAGTATAGTATCTGCACTTGAAAGACAAAAATTTCACTGTTTTGCAGTCAAGGAAGATGCTACGCGTAGACATAAAATGCAGGTGTGGCCCCATAATGCTTGCAATGTCTACTCTACTTGCTACTGTATCATAGATGGAACCTCCAACCATTACTGTTAGCCTGTTGCTGTAGTTAGGAAACACTATAGTAACTGTCCACTTCGTTTTTGATATTTGCGAAGACGTCTGGTTTAGGAACTTGAAGATATACATATTTACAGAGGTAAAATACGGAATTGTTACTCTTTTGTTACTTGTTCGCCTTCGTAGCGCGTGGGAAGATAGTTCGGTTACCAGGTCCCACGCGGTTTTGATCACGCCTTAGTTTGTCAGAATCACGCAGTTACAAGGATTTCAACTTTTTCCGTTTGAAAAGAGTTACTGGCGCTACAGATCAGATCACTGTGGTAAGTCTTCCTTAGCGAGTTTTTTCGAATTCAGGGCTAGAATAAACTGCTATTTTATAGCAATTTCATAAATATTTATACTGCGATGCGACAATCACATAGCTGATCTCTGCTGTTAACTTTGACCTCTTCGAAGTGAATTTATACAATCTTTGCTTGATAATTCTAAAGTAATTGTCTTTCCTGTCTTAGAAACTCAATCAATAGATGAAGTAAAGCTTAGAAATACTCTGACTTTTGGTAATTCCTGACTGTTGTATTTTTGAAAGTAGCCGAAGCAGAATAATGTAAACAGTTTCCAATTACACAATTAATAGCGAAATGTGCGCGCCTAATCCTGACTTCTACATGTGTAAAAATACATAAGTTGACAAAATCATACAAAATGTTATCCTACTTAGTTCAAGAGGGAATAAGCTACTATTAGCAATTTCTGTACAGCTTATAGAAAACATATTCTTTGTCGCAAGTGACAATTTAACAAAGGACTTGATTGGTAGCGTGACGGCCGTTGCTCGTTTCACAGGCTCTCCTTGTGTCAAAGTACCCTTCACATTTTGGTCTCTCGACGGGGTACTTTTGCAGTGCCGCCAGAAATATTTTAACACAGTAAACTGAAAAGGTTGTGCTTCAACAAAGTTTTCATTTTAAATTCAGACTTGACGTACAAATTGGATTTCTTTTGTGTTGAAATTGGATGAAATTTGCTAAATTTTTAAACTGCCGAAATGGGGTTTCTTCTAACGGCCGAAGCATTTCTAATTTTCAAGCTTATCTAAATTTAACTAGTGCATTATAAAGAAGAGGGATGTGTTTATATTTTGTAAACATTTCGTCAATGGAGGACATCGCGTTTCTTTCTACGAGCGAGATGAAAATGGGTAATTTTCAGTAAGTTTCGTGACCGAAAGGACGCTAATTTGCCGCATTTCAAACTTTGCCCGATTTCGAGAAAAATAACACGTTGATGAAACTTTTAACGTTATTTTTGAAAATACTCCACTATAGAGATTATAGGGGCAAAATATGAAGGAATTCGAAATTTCACGACTGACGGCCGATTTTTAATAATTTTAGAAATCGGCTCTTAAGTCCCCAACTGGTTGCGAGCTCGTATTTCCCGGAATGGCTCATTTTTTCTGTCGTCAATTTTCTTTACTAAAAAAAATAAAACACAAATAGGATAATAGCTCAGATAAAAAAAACTGAGAAAACAAAGAGAGTTCAAGATGCTCGTTAAGGGAGAAAATAACGATTAAGTTGCTAGCTGGTCTTAGCTTCAAAGAACACATGTTTTCAGCGTGCGCGCGTGAGAAGTGCACGATAATGACGCATGAATGTATGTGCAGTAAGAATGCGCAATTGCTGGCTTTCACTGTCACGCCATTTCCGTGTGCGTGAAAAAAAAAATTAAACTATTCCATGAATGAAGTCAAGAAATTGACATGTTACAGATTATAAGGAAATAAGAAACCTGTCCAAGTGTCAGGTCTGTGCGGTATTCCTTACTCAAGTTATTTGACAAAAGGTTTCACACAAATTTATAGATCTTAGTATGGAGACGCCAAGTGGGTGTCCCTCTAAGGAACACCAACATGGCTGCCGGAAATAGGAAAAAAACATCTGGGGTTCACTTTTGCCAGAAAAGATGTTTGTTTTCCTTTGTGAATTTCTGAATGTTAAGTTAAAATATTTCTTCTCAAACTAAACTGTTTAGAATTCTGAAAATCACTCGAAGAGGCATTTTTTAGATACGGAACAACTCTGTCACGGCCGTCCTCCTGATGTCACGCACGATGAAAATTCGGAAATTGAAACTCTTCTATTATCAAAAGAAAGTACGACATCAAACTAAGAAATTGTGAAAAGACATATTTTTAGGCAATCTTCCCTTGAATGAAGGTAAAAATTTTGTAGGCCTCCAGGTTTTGAATTCTAGAGTTTGGTGACGTCACGTGAAAACCAAGAATACATTCCAGTGGAATCACTAAGCTCGTGGTATGGTATCAACTATTTTTTAGCATCAATACTACGCATTGCATGTGTGGTTCTGGTCCTGATGTTCATAGTACGTTAAATTTAATCCATTCGAAATAACTTATCATACCGTCTTGCTATCATTTTCATTGCGGAGCTGTGCGCGTACTGAAGGCGAGCGCGCACGAAGCCCATAGTTAAGAGATTTTGGTAAACCCATTAGGGCATCAAACAGGCGAAATGTCAGTTAGAAACAAACATGTGGTGAGTAAGCAACTCGCAAGTTGATTAGAAATTGAATGCAATTTTGCAAACAATTGTCGGTAATTTTCCATATTTAACATAATTATTTCAAACGGCTTCAAAAACATTCCTGGAAAAGCGCGTGTTAAGAAGACTCATAACATTGATGCTTTAGTGAACGTTGGAAATAAACACCGCACTGTAATAAAGAGGAGGTCTTAGCGGGTTTTAAAACCACTGCACGTGTTGTTTTTATCGACCATTTGATAAGTCAATGGGCTCATTGATTATTAACGAGTTTCGAGAAATTGTTTTGAACACTGATTTTGTGTTGGGCTTAATGTGTATTACAAATTCATTTGCAGCGCACAGTTTCGCAGTAAACCCTAAATATTTCGGTCCAACACCAAACACTTTATTCTCCTTTTGTTGGCATTTAGTTATGAACTTGAATTAATTCTGTAGCAGAAGTATTCACAGAGTTATGAACTGTTATTGAACATTTTGTGTTGGACTTGTGTAATTCATTCGCCATCCGCAGCGCATATTTGTAAACACGCTCTTACGTAAAGCACTCAACTAAATATTTTGAGCCACAACCACATATTAATTTTTCTGTATTTTCCTTTTGCTTACTTTTACTTAGAGACTAGAATTACTGCTGTAGGAGAAATATTCACAGAGGTATGAATTGCTTAAAACATTTTGCGTTGGACTTGTGTAATTCATTCGTCATTCGCAGTACACTCATATTTCTAAAGACGCTCAATTTCAAGCGCTCAAAGAAATATTTCGGACCACAATCAAACATTATTTTTCCTATATTCTCATTTTGTTGACGTTTACTTAGAGACTATAATTATTTTTGTGCGAGAAATATTCACAGAGTTATGAATTGTTTTGAATATTTTTTGTTGGACTTGTGTAATTCATTCGCCATTTGCAGCACATATTTGTAAAAACGTTCTAATTTATTTTTAAGCGCCCACTGAAATATTTCGCGAAAACAGTTTCCTTGCACTTAAGATATATTTAACTCCAGAAAGGATGTGGAATTTCGCAACGTTATTACGTGTAATTACGTTTATACAATAAACAGACCGTACATGTTTATAAATGCTGTTAAAAGGGAATTGTGGAGCTCCGCTTTTAGGCTGCGCTTAATAAATACACCCACCACTGCTTTATATAGCAATTTCAGGTCATACAGGGTGACTTTTTTTGTTTTACTTAATATCTTTTTTCTGTTCATCCGTAGATATTCGATTTATTTTATTAGCCTTTATTGAGCTGTTCAGAATACTGCTTTACTGTAATCACCCTCTCAACTTATCTTTAGCCTCTAACTATTTTATATTTAATAATTATATTGTTCTTACAACCCATCTCCTAGTTAGCTAGTTACAGTTACTTCAGACGGTGGCTGTTCAATCGAAATATGCTATGTCAACAAGGACACAAAAAAGAAGGCATTGTAGACAGTCTTATCACTAATTAAGTGAGCTTATGACAAGAATCAAGGTTAAAATTCTGGCATGTTATCTAGAAGGCAGCCATCTACGATCCGTAATCAGTTTCACGACTTTTCAATACTGTTGAATATCAGAAAAAAAATGTTTTTGTTGTTTTCAAATAAATATCGACAGTACAATTGCTGAGATCTTACCAGTAAAAATTTGATAAAATGAATTACGGTTAACATTAACCTCCATCCTGGTTCCTTTCTCCCTCCCGCAACCATATTCTCCGGTCTTGCTAAAAATAATTTTTCTTTGAAATGGAGGTTAATATAGGTTTTCTTGCAAAGTTCGTCAAGTTATTAACTTTAACATCAATAAATATACGAGAGACAACTTATTATTGTATCAAGAATTACGATAATCTGGAACATAGCGTTGCAGAAACACATCAGCCTCACAAACACAACATGATTAAATAAAATTTACATTTACAGTATGACCACTGATTAGTTTACCGTCTTGCCCATGAACCAAGCTTTTCTGCAAATCGTTAAACTATTTTTATGCAGCCGAATGCACGCTTTTCTATGGTACAACCCCAACGTGTCTGCTATGTTTCTTTCAACTAAGGTGCCCGTAAACGTTTCTAGTGTTACCATAACAAACAAAATTATATCGAACAGCTTACAGCCTTTCCAATGACGTCAGGTTTGAAAATACCCCCTGAGACAGTGTTTGAATTTTGTTCCCTGACAAAGCACTATGAAAAAAGATCGGGTCACTTAAATGTACAGCTTTAATCCTTAAATCATCAAACAATACATCATAAGTCTCAATAAGTCAGTTTTACCGAATTACCCAAGATCTACATTTAAGTTATACTTTAAATCCCGATCTCACGATGTGGCAAAGGGACAGCAAAATCATATCGTCAATTTGGGATATCGTTGTAAACGAACTCCCGGTTTTACGATTTAGAGGAAAAGCAACCAAAAATATCGTTGTATTGGGAAATAGTTTTCGAAATCTAAACCGGAATCTTATTGCTTTACTGTAAGTTGCGTTCCTTAAAGTATGTTTCATTATCTTAAGTAGTTTCACAGTGATTTCGTTCATTTCGACACGAATCAGGTTTGATTAAAAAAGGAACACTTTTTCACAGATAAGTACGCGGATAGAGTTAACAATTGGTAAGACCTATTAAATGCATGTGAACGCAAGAACAAAAGGTAGCCAATGGGATAGCGCCCGCATTATCTTTATACTTGCTTACTTTTCCACTCCCCTTTTGATTGGAGCAGCAGCGGCATTGACTCCAAACGTTAACTCCCATCGAATGAAACACCACACAACGTAAGTGAAGTTTATTTGAGTTACTCATCTTAGCGCAAGTTTGAATCAAAAGGTGCAAAAAGTCTGAATTGTATAGAGTTTTATAAACGTTTGCTTAAATCAAGCGGGTATAGGCGGTCGTTGTAAATTGATGAGATCAATAGCGTGGCGTGACATCGTGCAATCTCAAACAGATCAGATTGACTGGATGTGGTTACAACAAGGCTGAACTGATCAATGGAAACTTTAGCAGATTTAGCAGATTTCCTTAAAGTCCTTTCTTAAAGGCTTCAAAAGGTTTTCATTCAGGTGGGTAAAAGCCACCTTAAATCTTTCCAAGCGACGTCAAGCTCCTTTCGGTTTTATGCTCCCCTTAATTTTGATTTCAACACTGATATTATTGGTCCTTTCATAAATAGGAAAATAAAAAAGAATCCTTTTGAATTTACAGCCTTGATACTACTATTTATAGGTTCGATCCTTCATGAGTGTTTTATTGGTAAAATGATGCTTGTACGTTTCCGCCAATCAACGTTTCAATGGTGTCGATCGATAGCGTAACAGTACTTATACTTATACTGTCACGCAACAAGTCAATACAATCGCCTGATGAAGACCAGCGGCATAGCGGTCGAAACGTCGCGGTCCACATCTATGTGACTCAATCATGAGACAAACGATTAAACTTAGCTACAATATATTTCCAGTGGTCCCATTTTCGCACCTACTTACAGGTAATTAAGGGCTGTCATATGACGGAATGTTCCCACGGGTAAATCCTTGATCCCTGTCTCGAGTAATTTTCTGTTCAAAATTAAGCCAAAATTGTACATATAAAACAGAGTTCAAAAAATTATAAGAAGTCTTTTTTATGTCAATGGAGTCACCATGGAAGATTAAAGTAATATATTTAAAAAAAAAATGCAATTTGTTCATTAAAGCTGGAATTAAAAGAAAACCTTTCTCCCTAAAATTTATTGATGGACTGATATTGTTTTCTCAGGAGAATTGAAGATACAGTCGACTCCCGATAACTCGAACCCTCGCTAACTCAAACCTCCCGCTAACTCGAACATTTTTCAATTTCCCTCGAAGGTTCGAGTTATCGGGAGTCGACTGTAAATTCATTTTCAGGAAGGTGTCCACTTATAAAGAAGTATTTTTCCGCATTTTATGACCATGCGGGAAAAGCAGATCTCTGCAAGGGCTATTGAAATCCGAAAAGAAATTGGGGGTAGCCGCGCATTTAGGTTATGTTTTAGAGAGTTAATTAAGCAAAAATTATTTTGAAAAAAAAAAAAAGCAATGTATGGCGTTTTGTTCAAAATTGAAGCTTTTTTATCTATGAAAAAAGCATGGTTACACCAATTTTTTTTGTTGTTGGATACCAGGAGCTCTTGCTAAGTTTTGCTTCCTCCGCATAGTTTTAAACCGCGCAAAAATATCCCTGTATTTAGTTCTTATTAACCGAGCGAGAGGTCTGTATGGGAGAATCTTGACCGAGGTCGCCAGTACAGACCGAACGCAGTGAGGTCTGTACCAGCGACCGAGGTCAAGATTCTCCCATACAGACCGACCTAGCTCGGTTAATAACATGTTTATTATATGGCCAAACAGGAAATCAAAAGGAAAAAAAAAGTATATCGTTCCCCTGCGCGGGCTCAAGCATTTAGCTGGCTTACTTCTGTCACTAGTCTCCAGTCCAAACGGGACAAAAATAACTGTTCAAAGTACAGCTTTGTACAAACTTCGTCAATGAATGAAGACAAAATAACCGTTGTTTTCCTACAGGCTCAACGAACATTTTCTAAAATGCGACCAAAAGTGCAACAAATTTTAATGCCTGTCTGTGCCGCGATCGCTCAGCGATAAGTTCTCATTCAGCCTAGAGATCTTTGACTGATCACCACAGAAAACGTTAATGTTAAATGTGCAGCCTTCAAAAATTGCTTGAGGTTGGATTTGTTGGACTGTGAAGACATTTTGCTGAGTTGTAGTGGAGGCACTGACTTGGTTTTCTTCGAACTGAGCGGATGTATCTGGTCCACGATTCAGGACAGTAGACATTTCTCGCTGTCGCTTGAGAGATGCTAAATGCTAGCTGTCGAGGCTTTTCAAATTTTTATGACCGCTTAGCTGTGCAACAAAATTTGTCTGAACGTCTGCTTCGAGGAGTCGTCCAACACTGGTCTTCCTAACGGAGTGATTAGAAACCTTCTTGTTTGTTTCATCGAGTTTGGCTGAAGCAAAGGCGTTTTTGAGGAACTTGCCAATTTCATTCTTTCCGAGGGGTCTATCTAGATACCATACTTCGTCACTTGGTTTTCGTCGGTGATTTACGGCGAAATAAAAAGGAGCATCTGGATCTAACATGGCTTCAGAACGATGGCTTCGAAACACTTTGTAAAATTCAACTGGGCATCTTCATTTGTTTTTGTTTTTGTTGATCAGACTTCTTTTTTCAAGCAAGTGGCGTTGAAAACTTCGCTGGAAGCCGCTTGATGTACACGGTTCGTACTCGGTGCCGTCTTGTTTACGAGCGGAGATAAAAAAGTCAGACAAAGGAAGGTCGAGCTCGTTGGCAGGCATGTTTTCAATTGCTCTAGACTCTTTCATTGACTCACAACTGAAATTTCTTTCTTGCGTTTAAGTCGCTCTTAGTCTTGTATTGAGAGTTTTTGGACTTTTGCGCTTGCAAAAACTTCTCAATTTCGACTTCATCTTTGCTCGTAGCTTTCTCGGCTGGACTCAAGTTTGCAACGTCTGCTCCTTCTCTTTACCTGCTTCCAAGTTCAGGGCTACTGGTTCTTCCGTTTAGTACTGTATTAACAGGAACAAGCCAATTTTTTCTTCTTCTTTTGTTTGTAACTTTTTGAGGACAAATGTTACATTAAATTGGTCTAGATGCCGGTCTAGATGGAAAAATCTAGACCGCCGTCAATATCAATTTTAGCCAATCAGGTTCTTGAATTTGATCGTTTCCAGTCCTTTTGAGACACGGCCATATAATAATAGTAGATACAACCCATAGGAAACTCGAGTATCTCCAGATGTACAGAACTTGTGCCCAGTTTTAAAAGTAGGCCCCATCCTTAAATAGAATTTGATTGTTAAAATCCTGTAAGGAGATAGTCGTTCGACAAGAAAAGGAGAAACGTACAGAGTTGTGGCTGTTGTTGGAAGGCATTGCAGGAAGTCAGCCGTCAATGGCGTATTTATGCATGTATAGTCATTGTAAACTTGGTTGTATCCTATCTTTCCACTGACAGAGCATTGATTCCCGCAATCTGAAAGATTAAAAGTAAGATTTACGTTAACGTCCGGGACCGACCCATGTAGAATTGGATCAGATGCTCTCATTCAGGATTGCCGATGACAAAATTTCTTCTATCTAGTCGGGATGGGAGGAGGTCTCGTGGTTTCAAACTTTACTAACATTGACAATATCGAAAAGAAAACCACCAACTTTACTCGTGTCTTCTTCTAAAGCGTCATTTGGCAGCAATTTGTTTTGACTAACTGTAAATGTAGTTCCTTGAACTTGAATTAGTTTCACTTGGTTAGTTCAGACGCTCTTGTGAGGTCTTCTAATGTGGACAAATGAGAGTTGTCTTATTCAAGTCGGTTGTAGTTTGGAAAACATGACGTAATTCCAGATTTCAAATGGCATTATTATTTCACTTCGCAGAGCTAATGACGGTTTTACATTTTTTAAATGGTATTCATGTTCCCTCCGCGGTTAACAGTGTGTCCTTTCCATCAGTGGACGAAACCGAAGCTCTCATGGCAGACACATGGTTTTCTTAAGCCCTACCTGAAAAGCTTGGTGGCTGATTAAACTGATCACTGTTAAGGTGTTTTTCCAAGGAAAATACTTAACTGTTACAATGCAAGTTTAACGATTATTAGAATTTCCCACATAATTATTTTCTCGGTTAGAAAACCTCCCTCAGTGGAGTGCTTTCCCACAAGTAAGCAACCAATCCACCTCCTAATGTCATGAACGTGAAAAGAAAAATCTTTGTCCATTTGAAAGAAGTTAGCATCAGTGGGTGAGGTACGCGAATGTTCACTTGACTCAATGTTCGTTTCGAGGGACATTTAATTGTTCAAAGTCCAAGCCATTTTACTGAAAATGGTCAAGAAATAGAAATTTAAATGAGTTTCAAGAGTTGCCTGGTTAAAGAAAATAGGAATCTTCATAACGATATCATTGTTTAAAGAACGAAGATGAAAATGTAATGTGGATTAAATATGTATTAGTCACAAGAAAATGTAAAAGTTAGTTACCAAAGGAAAAAAGAAACACAAAGGAAAACAAAAGAAAATGCAGACCTGTAACAGAAAACGTCATTGAATCTGTTCCAGCTTTGTTTTTAGCCACACACGTGGCGTTTCCCTCCTTCGTAACTTTGGTAATAACATTGTCTGTTCCCTGATCCAAAATGGTGAAATTCTGAATAAGCGACATGTTCATGGGACGAGTTCCTTCAGCCGAACACTTTACCATGTGACCTGGAACTGTTCGCACCACTGGAATCGTTATCTTTGGCTTATCTAGAAATGTTTGAGGTAAAGATCATAAAACAATACCGAAAAAATCCGATAGTAGCGACCTTCGTTACTTTCGGCATTAGCAGCCTTTGTGATTCGTTTTTTTTTTTTTTTTTTTTTTTTTTTTTTTTTTTGGGGGGGGGGGGGTCGTTACTGTTCGTTATTTTCGGGGAACAAAATATGAAACAAAGCAATGAAAAATAAATAGCATTATACTTAAAACAATATGTTTGGATTCCATTATATGAAGATGGCGTTTAATTTAATAAACAGGAGGTAACAGTGATACCTAAGTAACAAAGACACAGTTGTACGTTCATTACTGAAATATGGTAATACACTGCCCATTTTTGGTTGCGGGGACAGTGAAATAATCATCGATGCATGCCCGAATCAGCCGATGCAAAGGAAATAGAATTATTCTCCGCCTCAGGGAAGGAAAGCTAAACTCAGTAATTTTATTCCATGACACACCAATGCGTTTTATACTGCAGTGTACAGAGTGTTCAATTTTAATTTCAAGAAACTTTCCTGTTGTTAATTCGTAATTATACCAGTTTAGTTTTTACATTGCGCCACCAAGGACGAATGATCGTTGAAGGCTTTCACTTGTTGTAAAGTGCCTTATCGTGATCAATTTCGCAATGCACGGAGATATTAGTATTGTACATTATAAAACTTGACTATGGATTGGAAAACAATAAAGACATTCAGTATCTGTATAACGCAATTAAAAAAAGCTTGGTCTCGATACCTTTTGGGGTACTTGCTACTTTCGGGGGATTCGCTATTCACCGGCTATCTTAGAAGCCACAAGGTTTTGACGTTTTTTTTCGGGAAGTCGTTAATAGTCCCGGGGGGGGGGGGGGGTCGTTACTATCGGAACTTTACTGCATGACGTTTCTACGATTCCGAAAAATGCCGTCATTATCACATGCAAATTTGCAGTAAAATTAACAATTACCCGACGAAGACGAAGTAAATATTGGTAAATGTTCACCAATATTTACTGGGCTTGAGGCGAGAAGCTGTTTTAGTATAATTACTCAGGTGACTATAAGAGGAAAACAAGAGTCGGCTGAAAAATGTCGATTTCTTTGTTTGTTGGTTTCAAATTCTCACTTCTTTTTGTATAAATCTTTGCATTGCATTATCGCTTTGACGCATGATCTTGCAAATTTATTATCATTGTCACTGAAAAGTCCTTTTTAGGGAGTGCCAGTCCTCCGATCACATGCTTAATCGATAAACTGCACATGCCTCAATCCGAATGTCAGTATTCTTTAACTGCCGCTTCGCTGAAACGAAGCATTGACCTCTTTGAATGAGTGTTGAGTTTCTCCGACCCATTGAACAAAATAGAACCAGGCTATTTGGTGCAAAACTGGAGGATCACAAGTGTCAGCGATAGCACTTTAATTTTTAGCACATTTCTCGTTAATAGCTTCGCCGGTGAACGGATTTCATAAATTGCTCTCGAACATAAACTGCTTCAGTTAGGAGTTAAGTCCTTTATTCGCTTCACTAAACAAGTACACGATTGTTGCAGATGAATTTTTTGTTGTTGTGAGGTGTTGGTGACTTTAGACGGTGGTCGAGAGCGGCTCGAGCCGACAACTAAAACAAACTTCCGCCTTTTCTCCTCACTGAAACGTAAAACTTACAGAGACATTTATTCGTCTCGTTTCATTCCATGGTTTTAATTATAAATTCTGTCTTAAAATCGTTTTTGTGTGATTTCAATCCGTTAAATAAAGAAACGCTTGCGTGAATCTAACTTAATTTGTTGTTTTCTTTTTAAGCCATCGGTATTGACAACATTTCCACTTCAAATTTCAAGGGTTTTTTTTATTACAATTAGCAAAAGTTCCATGTCTTGCCTTCGAAAAGTGTCACTCCGGACTGAGCTGGATTTTTAAGGCCTTTCGGAATTACATTTTCCTTCATCCTATCTACTTCTTTCTCAGTAACGTCAACAAATCGCTTCGCAGCCATTTTGAGAATTAGTTCTCCGGCTATAATCATCTCGCGCGTGGTGATTATAGTAGAATATGACGCGATCCTTGACCAATTATATGAACAGAATCTCTATCATCACCTGAGTAATTACACTAAACTGGATATATTTAACAATAATTCCACAAGCGCTCGTTTGAAATAAGATGATATGATATAATCATTTCATATCCAAAAAGCGCGAGTGGAATAATTGTTTTATCTTGATGATTTTGCCTTACAAGAACAACCATGCAGGAGATAATTTAACGGTCGCTATTTTTCGGGCATGCCTTAATGTCTCGGTCTGTAAGAACATATCCAAATAAGTATTGGATTATGTTAACTTTTCTTGAAAGATTTATTACAGGATAGCCGACATGAAACCCGATTTTTAGCCAGACTTGGCCATTTTACATTATTTGGCACCATTCCGGTCCAAGTGATATGTATACAATTGTGAATGTCTTTCAATATCTAAGTTGCTAAATTGCACGAGAGCGCTAATATATTTACCTACAAACAATAAGAATAGAGGCATAAATAGCTAGAAGAATAAAAAAGTCATATAATGCGCTGTGATTGGCTTTTCGAGCGGTCAAGATGGACCGATTTTGCCCGTTTGGGATTACTCGTTGGCAGTAAGCCCAGCATCTAAAGTCTAGTCACATCCACTCAGCCAATCAGTGCCAAGCATTTGTATGCTCTGCATCCCACAAATTGTCTTATATTGCGGGGGAAATTGGGAAAATTGGGGGAAATGGGGAGGGGGGGGGGGGGGGTACAATTACAACTCGTTAGTATTTTCTATATAGAGTATACTAATGAGTAAATAGAGCAAGGGGACGGGTACGGCTTTCCATCACCTTTTATGACTTTGAATATAAATCTTATAAGCCAGTAATTTACCTCTTCTACGGGGCTGGTTCCCAAATCAACTGGGGCGGACCTATACTTATCTCCAAGGGTTTCAATTTGTGTGTTTTGGTATTCATGCCAGACTCGATAGACGTTTACCGACCCAGCGGTACTTTGTCGAGTTTTAATTGTCTCTTTCTCTTTCTCTTTGCTCAATTTCGTTCACTGGGGTAGGCTTTTGGAAATTAAACATGCACTTTTATCAAATTCACTACGCTCCCAGAAGCAAGTAACTCTTGTGTGGCAAGGACGGCCCCAAGTTTCTCGAGCTCCCGGTACACTGGCTCATACCTGGAGCAAATGAGCTATCAAAACAACAAAGAATAAACAAAGCCTCAGAGAAAGAAATATTACGGAGACATCCAAAATAAAATAAAAACGTGATTCCCAAGTATGAATGACAAAATTAAAATACGATCATAAATAGAATCTGCATAAAACATGGTTTCTTCGGGGATGTGAGCATGTTCTAAGACGATTAGACAATGAATGCTTGTGTCCTATGTGATATAACGTCGCTCGCATTAGATAGAAGTGCCACTCTGGCTACGCCCTCGTAGCCTACTATCTATGCTCGAGGCACTATATCCTATAGAACACTCGCGTTCACTGTCCAACCCTTACTTATACTTAAACGGCGACAATAAGGCAGCGAACAATATAAACAACAAAACTGTTTCGTTTTCTGTTCTTATAGAGTTACTCATAGCTATTTTGGGAAATTACATCACGTAATTTTAGAACGTTCCCAGCCTTGTGTTGAGACTTTGCTTGGTCGGTCACCTCAATGTATCAGTAATTTAATATCAATAATTAAACAGTCTGCCTATCACTCACGCTTAAATTATGTAATTTCGGTAGAATTCCCTCAACGACCAACTGTGCATTTTTCGTACAATATTTTGCCTCGGTTAATATCGTCCGATATAGCAACCACCTGTGTGGTGTATTTGCTAAATAACGCGCGCCTTATTCAGTAGAACTACCACTTGACGATTTTTTTTTGTCCAAGAATAACGGGTAATATATTTTAATCGGTGAATTATGATTTATCATAACAAACAATACCTTAACAGCAAATTAACATTTACTTTGGAGAGTATGTCGTCCGACTCTTTCTACTTACCGGGAGAAACAAAGGAGAAATCTAACTTGTATCCTCTGTGCGTGCCACTGCCGTCTGAGTGAAAGGTAAGCATAGCATAGCGTCCAGTGAAAGTGATATTCAATCCAGACTTTACCCCACAATATGTACCTACGATATAGTTGTTATCATTGGAAATCCTGAAGTAGTCATACCTGCAAACAAGAAAGACGTATTTGTATAGTTTATATATGATAAGATAACATAAGCTTAAATGACATTAGCTAACACAGCTTGACAAGATAAGATGTGAAAAAATCCCACGCATTATTATATGTTTACTGAATTAAAGAAGAACGGCCAATTACTTACAAATAAGTGCACATAGCGTTTTGCTTAGCTCACTGAAGGAAAGTTTTCCCGAGGACATCATTAAGTCTAGTGAGGGAAAAAGTCTTACGAGTGCAGTTTCTGCATCCTTTAATATGCTTCCTATGCCAAGTTCTCTTTTGAGCTTAACGGGTAATTTTCAGTTTCTCGGACAGGAACTAAGGATTGTATATTGTAAGCTTTGCTTGAGAAGGTGGCATTCTTTGGCGGTAGAAATTAGGTCTTTGGGATGATATCTAGTCGAACAAGGTAAAATTATCGGGGATTTTTGACAGAGCAAAAGACAGTTTATTTTCTTGTTGAAAACCGCTGTGTGTGTTCCCCGTTCAAATTTTTTTGTCAACATCCGGGGCTTACAGTTATATGGAAAAACACGACCCAGAAATGGCTAGGATTTTCTCTTCAAAAAGCGTGAGTTTGAAAAGCTATTCGATTATTTTTCGCCGTTACAATTGTAGCGCTGTTAGGCTAGTGAGCGATTAGTCGAGAAGTGCGATTTTGGGTCGGATTTCCGAACTCAATAGGTGGTTTTCACCTCACACATCGTCACGCAAGTGAAAAAATAAAATCCTCAACTATTCAATAGATAAAGTCGAGAAATTGATATGTTGTAAAGGATTGAGTGATACATAAACAACGTGTGAAAGCCACAGGGCTGTGCAATATCTCCTAATCGAGTTATTCGAGAAAATGTACCACGGAAAATTACAGAGTTTAGTATGGGACGCCATGTTGGTGCCCCGTCTGATGGGCACCAACATGGCGGCCGGAAACCAGAAAAAACATCTGGAGTTTACCTTGGCTATTTCAAAGCCTTTCTTCTCTCTGCTGAACTTTCACACATTGAGATTAACGCTTCTATTACATGTTAGCTGATCAGACCTAAAAAAAACACGAGGCGAATCGATGTTTTCATGTACGTGACATGTTTAGAGCAGCAATCCTTCTGTCACGCACTGCGCAAAAATCTATAATTCAAACTGCTCTATTTTCAAAACAAAGAATGCTATCCTGCTGAAAACAAGCAAGCCGATGGTAATTTAGATTTTCTTATATGTGATGAAGATAAAAACCCAAAATTGTGTTTAGTTATGAATTTCAGTTTTTTATGACGTCATGTGAAAACCAAGGATATGAAAGCAAATAACGACTTAAACTTGACCATGGATCAGCCTTCTTATCTAAAAACGGTTTTGGTTCTTGAGGCTAAGAAATGCGCGAATGTCGAAAAGCATTCTTACTCTAGCTGCTTGCAATTTAACATAAAAATCTGTTGAGGCATTTTATAGATATCTCGGTTTATGCAAAAAAGGAATATTCTTATTCATCTGCACTTTATTTTAACTGTTGAATATCTTAAAATCGGAGACACCCATGAAGCTTAATATACATTTGAATGGTTTTGCTATGAGGGAACACCTTTTCACAGACAACAAAGTGTAAATTTTTATTTTGTCAGAGATATTGGTGAAAAATTCGGCAATTAACAAAGTCAACCCGTAAAAATCGATTCATTATTTACTTGAAAACGCTCAGCTTACAGATTTTTTTGTAAATTCGCCTACAGGTTGTCCAGGTTGAGTAGTTTAAATCCCTAAATTTTCGTCTTAAAATGTCTGACTAGATTTTGAAATAATCTACAATGTTTAACATGAGAGGCTATGGGCTACCGTTGCTATGGTAATAACTTTTGTATGGAAACCGATGAGAAAATTAACTTTGATCATATGTCAAAATGGTGAGGTAGTATGAAGGAGATCGAAGTTTATCATCTATGCGAGATTGTATTTTAAAACTTCCACACTAAGTCCAGAAAAACTGCTGCGAGCCTCCTTATCACATGTGTGTCATGAAAATAAATGACAAGGCAGTCTATTTATTGATTTGATTCTTACTCGCAGATCAAAACAACAACAGGTGCAAGAGTCCAGAGATAAAAAATTTCTACTTTTAGAGTAATGAGACTAGCAAGTAACTTTGATCTTTGGGATGTCAAAATAACTTTTTTTCGAGTAGTGTTTACCTTTCTTCAATCACAGCAAATATAAACAAAACAAAGAAACAATAACATCCACCATTCTCATGCAACGGAGTTATGAAATGTATACCCCAAACAATGATTCGATAGTTTTGTACCTGCAACTTGAATAGCCCTTCAGGGTAAAATGGGAAAAGTAAATCCTTATGGCCATGCCGTGTGGAATATCAACCGAATAAACACAGTCCATGTTGTTTGGATAGTTGCTCGGATATCCGGGACTTTTCAGCACGTTGTTGACAACCTTGCCACATCCTGTTGGATTACGTAGACATTCAGTTTTAATGAGATATTTCTCAGATATAGACAAGGTTGTGATAAAAGCTAACTAAAAAATCACGGCGTCTCGACCTCTCCGAGATCATTTTCAAGTGCAAATAAAACGTAAAACTTAGCATAAATATATTACAAACAGTTGAATCGGTAAGAATGCCACGAACCGTAAAATGTGACAAATAGTGTTAATGATAAGCATTTTTCAAATGATAAAAGGACAAAACAATGAAATAATAAAACAATAATGAGGCTTGCTGAAACCTGATCTAAGCTATAGTTAATTCAAGGCAATGGTTGTGAAACCTGACAAACCTCTATGTTATATGTTTTTCTTTGCATTTTTGGCCTTGACCCTGCACAAAACACAATAGAATTTGGAATGTGTTGGAGGAGCTGACCAATCAAAGCGTTTTTACTCAGATATTTAGCTATGGTGTTAACCTTTTAAAAAAAGGTTGTGCAGGGTCACGACCCTTCCATCACAAATAGCAGCACCATTAAATAATTTCGCGCGGTTGGAATCAAACTCTTTGTTTCCTGTTGGTTTAAGTCCTTTGTTAAAAAAAGCATTTCGAAAATAAGGCAGTCAAGTTTGTTCTGACATTTTCTTACATTTTAAAACATCGCGCAATTCCATTTGGGGCTAAATTGTGCTGCTTCCTCAGGTGGTTTCCGATTGCAGATCCTTTGTGTTTTTCAGTACACTATTTCCGAGTTGCTTTGAACTTTATTATTAAAGCAAGACCAAGTGCAAAGTATTTGTTGAAAATTAGTTTTCATTCATATGCAAAGAAAACTAATTTTCATTTGAAAAGTTTTGCTTTTAGCCTCGCTTTCATAGTGAGGTTCACAGCAACTCGAACATAGCCTATTCGCTGGTGAAGGTGTCGGCATGTGTAATCGACATAACCTGCATCGCACAGGTTACTTTGATAGTGATAAACATCGCACTGTTGATTCACGAGGGGTGACTTGTCTCCCCTCACTTTGCAATTGATTATTGACGTCCTTGATCTTTCGGCTTGCGTACACTGGGCTGATATCCACATTGATCTTCCGACTGAGGTCTCCAAGCTGTCTGCGCACTGCATTTGTAGATTTCTGACGTTTGAAAGGCAGCACGATTCTGATTGGGGCTCCTTGCTTCTCAGGTACTTGCTGTTGGGTACTTGAATCCTCAGACACTTTGGCTTCCCTGTTAGGCACATTTTAGTACTCGTGCCTAGGTTTGACCGTGAGTTTTTACCAACATTCCAGGAACACGGCTCAAT
The DNA here is from genome assembly GCF_977016875.1 of Pavona decussata. Lineage (NCBI taxonomy): Eukaryota > Metazoa > Cnidaria > Anthozoa > Scleractinia > Agariciidae > Pavona > Pavona decussata. The sequence goes on from NW_028145468.1 coordinate 18,641, forward strand.
CGGCGAAAAAAATTGCATCCGATTTGAAATGCAAAGAAAACTAATTTTTATTTGAAAAGTTTTGCTTTTAGCTTCGCTTTCATAGTGAGGTTCACAGCAACTCGAAAATATCCTATTCGCTGGTGAAGGTGCCGGCACGTGTAATCGACGTAACTTGCATCGCACAGGTTACTTTGATAGTGATAAACATTGCACTGTTGATTCACGAGGGGTGACCGGTCTCCCCTCACTTTGCAATTGATTATTGACGTCCTTGATCTTTCGGCTTGTGTACACTGGGCTGATATCCACATTGATCTTCCGACTGAGGTCTCCAAGTTGTCTGCACACTGTATTTGTAGATTTCTGATGTTTGAAAGGCAGCACGATTCTGATTGGGGCTCCTTGCTTCTCAGGTACTTGCTGTTGGGTACTTGAATCCTCAGACACTTTGGCTTCCCCTGCTAGGCACATTTTAGTACTCGTGCCTAGGTTTGACCGTGAGTTTGTACCAACATTCCAGGAACACGACTCATTCTGCGGCAAAATTTGCAACCGATTTGAAATGAAATTTGTTTTCAACGAAGACATGTGTATCAATAAATGAATTTCTCCGATAATCACCTGCCCAGGAAGGACCACACATCATCCTTCCTACCATATGGTGAGGCTGGTTAGCGAGTGCTTAAGTTTCAAGCAAATTTTAGCCAAATAACACTTATCAAACGGATGCCGTTGCTGTTGTTTGTGATAAGGTGCATACTTCTGCTTCTGTTCGTTGGTAAGAGCATAAATTTGTTTACCTGAGAGGTGCTAATTGAGGGTCTGGATGGGGTTTAGTGTTAAGTGTTATTTGGCGGTTTTTTTTTGTTTTGTTTTTGTTTTTGTTTTTGTTTAGTGTTAAAATTTGTGAAATTTTAAGGTTAAGCGTTTTAAAAAAGTTAACTGTTAAGTGTTAAAAGGTGTTAGAACAGTGATCTCACACATTAAATATGTGGTTCATCTTGGCAAGAGTATGAAATGCAACTGGCCTGGGCAAACTGGCTCATAGATCTTGAGGGCGCGAAGAGTAGTCTAGTTCTAATTCGAACACCCCGCGATTCTGCTGGCCCTGATGTGCGTAAGAAGCTACGAAATCTGCTGATCCTGGACTGTGTAAGGAATAAAGATCGGATGGCTGTAGAACCGATCGTGCGCCTTACTAGAGCCTCGGTACTAGAAGTACTGAGAGGAATAACTTTGGTCGTGCACAGAATAGTTCCAGAAAAGTATCGCTTTTGGAAAACCGATCAGAGTTGGGTATGCAAAAAACCCATTGCAGTTGAAAGTGGGCCTCAAGGAAAAGTGCTCGTGTTAGACTATGACTTCGAATCTAGAGGGACTCGTCTCGTGGAATTACGTTTGCATCAACCAGTTGATGTACACGTACGGAAAGAAACATTCAAAGATGCAAGGGACCTTTGCTTTACTAAAGGTACAGTTTTCGTTTCTGAGTTAGGATCTGGGGCAATTCGTGTTATCGACTTGGAAGGAAAAGTACGTTTAAAACCAGAGGGCCTGAAATCGCGAGCAGAGCTACTTTCACTGCTGGGTCGTTTTAGCTTGCCACAGGAGGGCACAGTGCCAATTCGTCGGAAGCGACTTGCGACACATTAACAAGCCTTAGCTGCACAAGTTAAGAACCCAGAAATCGTCCAGCTTAACACGCCTTAAGTAAAACTAACGTCAATTTGTGTGGCGAGTACGGACATCCTTTTGTGTGTGGATGACGAGCACCAAAAGATTATTCAATTGGAACTAGGCTACAATCGAGTTGCCGTCGTTGGTACTAGCATGCGAGAAAAAAATTATCCCGATCGCGTTTCAAGTATTGAATCTCATTGTGTGTGGAGAGGGTCAGCATACTTGGCTGCATCTCGTAAAGCGGTGGGTTATACGCCTGTGACCTCGCAAATTCAAACGTTAAACAGCTTCTGCGGAATTCGTCCGATTCACGCAGTGAAATCAAGAGGCTGTGTCATTATGGCGACGTCATTGTCTTCACTGACATCGTAGATAGAAAGGTTAAGACCTTTGATCCCAGAAGCACAACTGTTGAAACATTGATGGGCACTGGAAAAGAAGGAGCTTATGATGGAAGTGATGAAACCTGCGCCTTTGTACAAGTCCACGGAAAATGCTGTTTGCAGAATACTATCTTTGTGTCGGACGTAGCTGCTCGAATGGTTAAAATAGTTTCACCTCTTACTGGCACAGTGTCCTTCCTTCAAACCCTTGGAAAACTTTACGACAGTTTTGGAATTGGTGCTCAAACCGTAGACGCGGTATCACTATCCCTTCAAGATGCTGTGAACAATGTTTCATGAGTGAATGAATATATCAAAAGGACAGTTGCTTCGGTTAAACACCACTACAACACGAAAGAAGCAGCAGCAACAAATGGTCCCGAAGGAACTGTATCAAAGAAAACACAGGTCTCGTTGGAACTCCTCGAACAAGGTATGGCACGACTGCAAAATAACTTGAAGAGCATAAATGAGGATTATCTTGGTGACGTTGACCTCCGCACGTTACTGACCACTATACTGAAAACCTTCAAGCAGTCTCCCACTTCAAAAACGATAGTTTCACACCTTTACAGTATGCTCGAGACTTTGCCACAATTGCAAAAGAATCATTAAAAAGAACGAGAAAGTGGAGCGCCAAATACTTTACACATGAAAAATCGTTTTATTCAGTTCCAACATCTAGTATAGAGTTGGCCGATGTTGAAGTGATGAAGCCCCCAACAGCTGCAAGGATAGATCCTCCAATTGAAGTAGCGATGAAGGAGTTGGTGGACAAATATCGTCCTGTGAGGCAGAGAACAATGCGAGTGAAACCACAAAAGACAAAGCCGGAGCTCTCCCACCAGGAGTGTATTACATTCAACCTCCTCATTCCAAAGTAATGTTCCACGATGACTCAACAGTTGAAGGTCGAGGAGGAATGGAGCAAATTATGCCGCAAGTCACAGATGACGATGGGGACTCGCACGTACCCGGCATCACGTTTGTTGACGATAGCACGGTTGAAGTAGTTGCTGTGGGTGAAGTGCCAGATCAAAAGAAGGTGGAATACGACACCGACTCAGGCAGCGATATGGATGATGACGATCACGACTCCTACCCCGACACAACAACAATCACCAGGTCTGGTCGCGCCATTCGCGCTCATTTTCGCCTTGACTTGTAGAGTTTGCACGATGGGGCGTGCGCATATACATTACCTTGTGAATGACTCTGTGATCCGGAGTTAATTAAATGAAAACCCAAAAATAGCGCTACCTTGGACCCGGGAAGGCAAGGGGGTTCAGTTTCAAAGGCTGGCTTGCTGCTGATACATGACTAAGAAACGAGAGGATTGGCTAGTGAGGACGCAACAGCCTATTTCCCGGTAGGTTAAAGGAGTATGATGATGATTAATTAAACAAAGTTTTGAAATGAAAGATTGCAAAAGTGTACTAACGAGCATAATGTACCCTTCTGCTGAGAAATAGTCTCTCGTGATTTTCCATGATAGAAACATAAACAGTGAACAAACACAAAATTGTAATAAAAATGACACAGTCTGTAAATTAATCGTAGATATTATTCCATATTGAATGTCCACGTTTGTCTTGATTAGTATTTTTCGCTTTTTCAAGCCATTTCCACTTACATTTGTATCAAATTTAGTGTTAGAGCGAATTTTTTAGTGTTAGATGTTAAACAGCCTAAAATTTAACTGTTTGATGTTACAGAAGGAAAAATTTAAGTGTTTAGTGTTTTCGAGGCACCCCCATCCAGACCCTCCTAATTGATAGACAAGTATAAATTGTTGCGAAGCTGTCTAGCTTGAACTAGTTCTTTGAACTCTGACCGTGAATGGCGAGACACCGAGCCACTAAATTGTAAACCTTACTTGTTCTTTATACTTTGACAGTAACTGGCAACCCGTTGAGCCGTCGAGCAACTAAATTATAAACCTTACTCGTTCTTTACACACTGACCGTCAACTATGGTAAGCCAGCAAGACTTCAAGCTACTGAATTTAAACCTTACTCGTTGTTTACACTCCGACCGCGACTGGCGAGCCGCCTCACTGAGTTATACCCCTCTCGAAATGCGTCTGTGTATTGTTAAGTTGCTCCGATCTTTTATCCTTTGTGTATGTGTAATCACATACAAAATCGTTGGGTACAAAAATATTCGAGCATATTATTGAACTCTTGGACGACTTCCATCGAGTATGCTTCTGTCTAGCAAAGTCGACCCATCTTTTTCTTCGTTTCTTCGCCTCTGGACGTCCATCATTATTTCCAAATGGCGCCCATCATAGATCCGCCATCTTGGATTTCGGATTTCTCCAAAACTTCACGAAAGCACCGTAATTAAACAAAAACTTATCAGAACCATTAAAGAAACACTAATTTTACCTAAAAAAAACACAAAGTTGTATTAAAAAAAGTATTTTTCTTCATTTTAAAAAAGTATCATCATTTTCTGAAAAAAATGGTTGCCATGGCAACAACAATAGACAACATCAATGAACACTAAACGACCACATAAAGTTTTTGTAGTTAAATTTCTGAACACGTCCTAAAGTTTCATGGCGTTTCTGCGAATATTAAAAAAAGTTATTCAGGTTCAAAATCGTCGCGGAGAGAATTCCTCCCCTCCCACCTACATACAGTTAATCAAACTTTCCAAGAGAAACAAGGGGAGTTTTCATAATGTTGTCGTGTTCTCAAAGTGATGTCAACAGCTGCTAGACCCATGCTCCTTTAATCTCGGTTGTGTAAGAAAATGGTTGTTAATAAGGCGATTTTCTGCATTTCAACATGTTACAGAAAAGCGACGATTTTGCCAAATCAAAAAAAAAAAGATACTTTCGTAGAGATGCCTACCAAAACATGGGAATTTTTGTGAGAGAAAAAAATGGGGGAGGAGGAGTTTAGGTGCACTTTCTTTGAGTGAGCTCAGAATATTGCTAGTATCAATGGAGGCTGCTTGAAATAGACTTGTTGTCAGTGGTAACTTGCAATTAAAGAAATATTACGCATTACTTCCATGTGTTTTATTTTCAGGAAGTCATTCGGAAGCCTCGTTTAATAATATTGCCAAGAGAATCTGACTTTGAAGTATTTAAACAATACTCCTTAAATTAATATCCTCTATTTACATTGGCTGGCAGAATCAATTTTTTCAAAGTGGCATTCGCGGCCTGATTACCGCAACCAAATACAATGAGAAACCAGCTTTGGCAAACTTTCTTCTCCACCAAGTTTACGAAAATATCCACTTAATACATTGCGCTGATTAACACCGTTTGTTCTGCAGACATAGACGCGTTGAAAGATTAAATTTTCAAAACTTTTGTTAACAATTTATACTTAGTTAAGAAAGAGAGTTGCAGTCACTTTATAGTCAAAGTAGCAGTAAGAAGATCGTGAATGGTGATATTTGTGTTGTTTGTGGGTTTGTTAACGGAAGAGTTGTAGAGTGTTCTTTTGAGGAGTGTGTTATAAACTACATTAATGAAGACGTCGGTGGACCTGTTTTTAACTGAATTCGTGCATTTTTAAATTGACTAGTAATGGTAGGCTCCCTAATTTTCAATTCCTTATCGTTGCACAATTTGTATGCGACAGTTGTCACAAGTGCAGCGTTGGATTTAAAACCTAATTCTAGTAATATATACTTCAAACATACAAGTCATATCTTACCTGGTGCTTGACTCGGTGTCGGGGGCGCTGAGCTGTCTGTGGTCGGTAGGTTTGTCGACGGAGTCAAAGTGGCTGTTAATTAAGAATCAATTTAAAAAGGAAACAAACAGAGTCAACTTGTAAACCAGTTTGTCAAGGTGGTGCACTCCAAGGTGGTGTAACAGTAACGACACTTTTATTGGGGATCTCCCTTGAAACGCTCAATAGAGATTGCTGAGTTCTCCTGTACCTATCTATCTACCTAATGTAACAGTACCGTATTAACAATGATGGGTGAATAAAACTCCGGTTCTGGGGCCCGAAAAAGGAACTTCCAAACTGATCCATGTTGCCTGTCAGAAAATCGCGTGATATTTAATTGCAAATCGTCGCGCAATGTGAATGTTGCAGTTGTTGACAGGTATAAATGTTATATAAATCCTCAGTATCAGGAACAATGAGGGGCGATCAGTTAAAGGTTGGATAATTATTTTCTCTACATGTATCCAAAACTCATCTAGGGCCTCTCAATAACCAGTGCATTTTTTTAAATATTTTCCAGTAGTTCCAATTATTTTGAAAGGAGAACGAACACTTTCTGTTAACGAACACTTTTTGTTAAAGTTTCCAAACATTTGTAAAGTTAGACTCCATTACTAAACCCAGCTCGCAAAATGAGCCCACGCTCATCCCGAAGAGACAGTAACAATGCCAAGGTCACGCATACAGCCATCAATGTAGCAGTAAGAAGATATTGAATCGTGGTCTTTCCGTTGTCTGTTGGTTTGTCCAAAGAGGCATTGTAATGTTTCTCGTTAAGAAGTGTATTTTAAACTACATTAATTAAGACCCAGGCGAACCTGCTCTTCACCGAAATGCGGGCACATCTTTAAACTGAAGTGTAATGTTAAGCTTCCTCAAATATTCAATCTCTCATCGTCGCGCAGTTTGTATGTGAAAATCGTCTGCAAATGCAACGTTACATTTTGAAAACTTAAATCTAGTAATATATTCTTAAAAAAAATACAAGTCATATATTACCTATTGCTGAACTCGGTGTCGGGGACGCTGATCTGTTTGTAGCTGGTGGGTTTGTCCAGAGAGTCAAAGTAGCTGTTACGTTAAGAATCAATTAAGACACAATAATGGAAAGATCTTGTAAACCAGTTTATCAAGGTGGTGTACTTCCAGCCTTATCCATGATAACTGTCAGGTCAGAAAACTGCCTGTATTTAATTGCGAACTAACAGCAGCTTTCCGGCTGAGAATCTGTTGAAGACTTCCTAACATTTGTGACCCGAGGGGGTGACGGAAATCGAGCCTACATTTTTGCACAAATATATTAATATAAATATATGAAACATATATTTGAAGTAATATATCAAACACAAGAAGGTGACTGTGTTTCATCAGATATCCAAACACTGAGAAGTAGGCTGAAAAAACGAGGCGCAAACGAGTTTTTTTTAAACGACTTCGAGGTGTTTGGATATCTGATGAAACACACTTTCGAGTGTTTGATATGGCTTCTCAAATGATCAATAATTCTTGGAGAAATTGAAGGCTAAAGTTGGCAAAATTTTATGGTAATTAGGATCACATATCCAAACCACGGTCACGGTAGTGATTTTCTTTGTTTTCCCTTGATGAATTATTAATGAGTTTGAGAACTGTTGGTGAAAGATTAAATAGAAGAAAGATCCTCGCAGTTTTTAACGCAACCTAAGCAGTTTCGAAAGTAGATACCTATGTTTCATATATTCATTCATCATCATCATTTGGTCCTTTTCCCTTTAGGGGAAATGGGGCCTTAAGGTTTCCGTAATCTGTTACTTTTTACAAGAAGGGGTGATTGGCCCCAAGCTCAACCTACTACCAGTAGGAACGGTGGGTTATTCTCTGTCTGGGCTCTACCTCTTGACCAATCCGGCAAGGTTGAACCTGCCAGGGACCAAGGTCCCAGCCGGCATAGCTCTAAAGGTCACTGAGCCTCACAAGCTTCACCACCACGTCAAGGTGATAACCCACGGTGATATAAACTAAATTCGATTTTGAGACGACTTTACGGCTTTATAATGACGGCTAGTTTCTCCCAATGCTGTCATCAAAAAGCCGTAATGTCGTCTCAAAATCGAATTTAGTTTTTTATCGCGATACAAACATTTTGTTGGAGAGAGTAAACGGATAAAGTACAAATCGTGCGCTGATTGAAAGAGAAATTCTTACTTCAGTCAAACTGTAGCCACGGAGATATCCATACTCGAAATTTTTTTCTAGGGCGGGTTATTTGAATTTTTGGCTTTAATTTTTACGTCAAAACAACGAAAATGCAAAACTTTACAGTCCATAAAGTACCTACCATTGATGAAATAGACGAGCTAGTAGGTTTGAACATTTTAAAAGCAAATTTTATTGAAAATTTGTTTCCGCCGAAAGATAAACAACAACATGAAAACAGTGACGAAAAACCCTCACAACAACAAGCAAGAATAAAAAAAGGCAACCATACTAGTTCCCAAAAACGAAAAAAGAGCATTATTTTCCTAGCTTAGATGCCGTGGAGATTTAAAAATTTAAAATAAACTAAGCGGCGAAGAACAGCGTAAAAGTTACCGAGTCTACCATTCGGTGCCTGCGCTAGCTACAACAAGAAGAGCAAATTGACAGAACTGAACCGTTTAAGACAACGCTGCAGAGCTCTTAAAGCGCTTTTTTTCTAGAGAACTTTAACGGCTAAGAATATGAGCCAGCAACGTTGACAGCCTATCAAAAAGGTTTGAGAAGGCATTTTCTGGAGAGGTGCGAAGGTAAAAATTTCGACATTAGCTTATCAGTTGGCGATGGTACTAATTTAAACTTTGAGCAAAGAGAAAGCATCTCAAAGCGTCTAAAAAGGGGATTTGTCCAAATTAATCAGATCCTTTTGCATTGAAAATGCCATAATTTATTGGAATTTAAGCTCATCGTTATTTACCGTGGCCGGTTTTCACACTCAAGAAAACGTCTTTTAGTAAACGTCTCTTTATCGAATTTATAATCACTCTTCTTCGCTTACCAAAGAAAAAAGTTGTATCCGCTGTATATAGTGCATGTTCACCACAAAAAAAAAATGTTAGTAGTGTTCCTCGAAGAGTATCCGAAGCTTTGTAAACTCAAATTAAGAGAAATAAACAACACCATCCAACGTTGCATGTTCATTCACATCCTCGGAGACCCAGGGGCAGTTAGTCGGGTGGCAAGGATTTTCGTGAGCGAAAATCGAGGAATTCAAATGCTTCTGGAACTGGTTCGGTAAGGGTAATCGCCCAGGGGCTCTCCCGTTCTTACAACACGAAAATCCCTGCTACCCGACTAACTGCCCCTGGGTCTCCGAGGATGGTTCATTCACAGGTGTAAAATTTTGATCTGTGCGCGCCGAACCCATTTCAGTGCTGTGCTTCGATGCTTACATGACAGTTTTTGAGCCAATCAGAAACCGTCATTTTGATGCGACACTATCGCAAAATACCTTCGTCTCAGTGCAATAAGAAGATCCCCCAGGATCACGATAATATTAATTTATTTACGTTTCCAGGTATATTACCAACTCATAATTTGAGCGGTTCCCAGTTGGTTTCATAGCTCAGTTGGTAGAGCAATGCACCGTCATCGCAGAAGTCATGGGTTCGAATCCCGTTTAAGCCTGAATGTTTTTCAGTTTTTTCTTTTTTTTTTTTTTTTTTTTTTTTCAGGCTTTCGTTTCGGAACTGTATAGGTTGCTTAAATAACTGCGAGGATCTCTCTTCTCTTAAAGTAATACTACAAGTTATATTTAGTAATATAACTGACACTGATTTATGTCACTACTGTAAAGTGATGTTGTAAGTAAGCTTATTGTAAGAAACTTGTGTAAATCTTTTATTGTAGTTTTGTTTAACATTGTATTGTACACCTGGTAAAAAAAAGTATAAAAAAAGTATCGGACTAACTCTTAAACGCGTCTACGTCGCCTTTAAGAACTTAATTCCGTTTCGACTACAGATTCAGGCGCGAACTGTCCACCGACTTGTCCATTTGGAAAATGTTTTGGTGTTAACGGAACATTATCTTCAGGATTCGCTGACTGATATGTTAAAGGTCGTTTATCAGAATTATCTGAATTCATTTCTTTCGGCAATCCGCTACGATTCGCTGTCCTCTAAAATGCGTTAAGGAAGGAATCGTTGTCCAGTGCAATTGCCATTTCCAAATGTACAGCTCTGGTGGTTATACATGTAAACGGACAAAATTATACCTTAGCTATTGGTTCTCCTCTGCCCTGGACAGTTATGAAAGGCCCTTCAAATCTACAGGCGTACGAGCGAACGGAAGAAGTGGAGTTTAAAGCCTACTGAATTCTTGTGAGAGGCGCCGTGATTTGTTGCGACAGTTTGGCTTTTCTCTTACGGTATTCATAGCACTAAGCCTCACAATCCCGGATTTCTTTTCGCCTCTGCATTAGCCAAAAGCGAGAGGACAACATTACCGATGTTTAAGGTGTGATTTCTTTTTCCGTGATAATGTCTCATAATGAGCTTGGTTACCCAGTTCTTTCTCGGTAAGATAACAGGGTACTTAACGTCATGTGGTAAATACTCAGCATTCTCTAGAACATATATGTCCAATACACTCGACCTCAGTCGGGTTGTCTTCACTCGCAGGCGGATTGAATCCGATGGGTGCAAGGCGCTTGATCAGTGGTACCGGAATTAAGGGATTAACAGGAGCGAGGGGGGTTGAAAAGTTAGCAAACAGACTCGATCGTATCCGATGGAGACAGTTCGCCTTGGAAAGAATCAATCGGACTCCCCGGAAGTCAGTTCGTGCGAGACAGAAAATATCTCTCAGCCATGACGCGAAACAAGAGCGCTACACATGTAACACGCATGAGTCGTTCTTTAAGCCATGAGGCGCGAAACAAGCGCGCTACACATTTAACATTAGTCGTTCTTTAAGCCATGAGGCGAAACACCACGCATTTCGCTCATGCCGAGTGCGGCTAATTTTCCTTCGCTTTATCGCTTGACAAATTCAAATCAAGTTGTCAAAAAAAAAAAAAAAAAAAATCCACAAATGGCTCGCTTCTCGTTTGATCAGTTGCAATATCATCAATTATCTCACTAGATTAGCGTCACATCTTCATCGGTTTCAAGAGTAGACGGCACTTTTATCAGACTATAACTACGCCTAAGAGAAAATGAAAACAAAAGAATATCATGTCCTTATTATCAATAACCCTTTATTAAATCGCATTGTAACATTAATGCCCAAAACGCGCATTAAACTTATAGTGCCATTGTTTATACCCGCCATTAAATGTAGCAGTTAGTTGCTTTTCAATTCACTCCTTTCCGAAGTTTGCGGAACATGCACCAGCCATGCCTACAAATCAACTTACACAATTAAAAAAGAAATTGAAGGACTGCATAAAACATGATCTAGACTGGACTTTACTGCCGAAAAATATAAAAGATTTCATAGTTTCCTTGCCAGCGTAGTACTGATTTCGCGAATGAAAAATTCTGTAACATTTTCCTCTTAAGAAGGGTTTGTAAAAAATAAGCTTACTTTCATCCAAACAATTCTATATCGGAAGTTGTCCAGTTTCCTCAATTAAATGAACATAACAGATTTAAAAAACCCAAAATGAAAAGGAACAGGTATAAGTCAGTATATCTGAAGTTTTCAAAGATTAGTTTTGGCTTCTATCATGACAACTATGTATTTTAACTGAAATGTTCCTATTATCAAATTAAACTTACTCTTTTAACGACACATATGATATCATTCTTATTCATATTGATCATGATACAAAGAAACAAATCACAAATCCGAACAATAACATCAGCATGAAAGAGGGAGGAATGAGCAAAATTCTCACTTTTCGCACTTCAAATTCCATTATCAACAAAGTAATACTGAAGCCCTATTAATTTTGAAAAGACTAACGTTCCCTAGGATGATCAACAGGTACAAATTTCATAGCGCCAATTAAATAAGATACATTTCTAGAGATCTAAAAGTACTCTGAATAGCCTAAAATGAGTTTTCAATGCCTCGTTAGGTACTCCTGTTCAACCATACAAAGCTTACTCTAACCATATCAATAATTTCATAAAAAAAATCTGTCTCCTGCTAATTGGAAACAAACGAATTCTTCTTCTAAAGGAAGTGGTAGTAACTTATAGATCCATGTATTCTAAAAGTGTCCGCGTTCGAAACCACTTTCTACGTCGCCCATCGAACTCAGTTTAGGTGTATTGGACAACCCTCCTCCAGACGAGGACCAGTGTTCTGTCGCACTTTGTAATAAAACTGTCACACTTTGTAATACCTGTCGCACTTTGTAATAAAACTGTCACACTTTGTTATACCTGTCGCACTTTGTAATAAAACTGTCACACTTTGTAATACCTGTCGCACTTTGTAATAAAACTGTCACACTTTGCAATACCTGTCGCACTTTGTAATAACACTTGTCACACTTTGTAATAAAATAGCTGTCGCACTTTGTAATAACAAATTGTCGCACTTTGTAAAAAATGAAGCTGCCGCACTTTGTAATAACAAGTTGTCGCACTTTGTAATAAGCTTTCAAATTTCCTGTGAATAGGATATTTGGTAGAAAATATATGACTTAACTTATCCCCCAGGGCACAAATACGTTCTTCCTTGATATTTTACTGTACATACTTAACTGAGGGGACTAACACGTTCTACTCCACGCTTCTCGCAATTATTATTTTGGAGATCACATAGCTTGTTTAGCAACGATGGAGTGTAATAACTGAACAGAGGGGAAATAACTCCAGGTAAAAATAAAAAGATGCGCGAGAGGGTTGAGTCCAAGTGTTAGTAAGGGAGACGGAGGCTTCAAATGACTCGCTGCTTTTTCTATATGAGGGTTTTTTTTTTTTTGGGGGGGGGGGGGGGGGTAGTCACAAGATTTTAAATAGGTGCTACAATCGTGGATAAAAGTCGAGATAGCTTGGACACCATTACAAGACAAAATCCCACAGTTCTTCGAAATATACACGCTACGCAGTGTAAATGGTCGATAGGTCTGCGTAGTAGATGCAAGCACGGTAAATAATCGAATTTATAGTTGTATTGTTCTTCGCTTGGTGTGTGCTGGGGTATTAGTAGATGGGAGTTGCAGTGAGGTGTGGGCGAAGAAATAAAAGACTGGATAGATTCTATCTATATTCTGAATATCTGATGCATTATATCCTCAAGATTGGAGGAATGGTCCTCGTGGCCTTTTTGATGAAGAAACTAATTTTTTCACTGCTGCCTCTGGATCAAAATCCAGAACTGATGGATCCTCCAGTGAAATTCCTATGAGATCTTCAAGGGTTTCTCTACCACGGGAGGAATGTGAATCATTTTTTATTCTATTTTGGGCTGATTATGCCCTTTCCCAGCTGAGCAGCGAAGATAGAAAGAACCAATACGATTTCAAGCAAGTGGAGTCCATCTTTGAGATCATCTTTGTCGGGTTTCTTTGTTAGAAGGGTGGTCCACAGATCAAGGTATGCTTAGCTCTTAAACTGAATACTGACCAGAACCTTCAAAAAGATCCACTTGGGTGGAATGGATGCAATGTGACAGCCTTTCCCTTCGAGCATTCGTCGAAACCATTGTGTGAGATGTAAAAATGCCTCGTGCCCTAGATCGATTAGGTCATTTTGAGGTGTGGGTCACGCATAGTAGTTAGACTAGCATGTCTTTAACCACTTGGTAGAGAGCAGAGAAAAACTTCATGCCCAGGATTTGCAAGAGAACACCAGATCTCTCCTTCTGTCCTGAGCATCATCACAGGTAACTTTCCAGTTTCTCCCTCTCTAACACCTGAATTAAGCTATCATTTACAAATTAAACATGCAATAGGGTCATTTGCACGGTAAATTAGACTAGTACCGAGTCAAATGGAGTGGCTTAACAAAACCGATTTTTAAAAGTCATTACTCGTGATGAGAAAGTGTTCCTGTCACGATACATCAAGACAAATAACAATTGCGAGAAGCGCGGATAGGGTCAGATACATTATGCTCGAAAATTTGAGTATTATGCTTTTGAGCGTCACCCCCAAAAACCTAGTATTATGCCCGAAATTATGCTCGAAAAATATAGCATTATGCTCACCTGATTTTTATTGTATTCAACGTGTTTTAACAACAACTGTATAATAAAACGATCTCTTGGTCTCTCCAAGTGAAAAGCACAAATATTAGAAAGCTCATGCCTTACAACTTGTTAGTCTTACAACATGTTAGCAAAAGAAATATCTTATTTACATATCTTTTCTACATCTTTTTCAGTTCAAGTTCAATGAACCTAGCCATCGCGAATGTTTCTATCGCTTATTGAACTGAAGCATAAGCGAGCATTCTATGTAGTCTTGCAGGGCGAGGTCCTGCAAGTGACCAAATGCCGTCGTAAGAATAGAAAATACTCTCTCGGACGATGCAGATGAAGGCTGCATCAATAGGATAAGCTCAGCTGCTGCAGACCAGAATGGGAGCTCGGCTTCATTTTCTTTCCACCATCTGATAGAATCAACGCCATCAGCTATGCCGTCGGCTCTTGCAAGGTATCTTGGAAGCTCATTCTTCATGTTTGCAATCATGGCAGCATCATTCAGGAAGGCGATAGACGTGAGGACATCTACATCATTTGCTACATGGCGCAGCTGAGTTATATGGCGAGGACTGACAAGCCGTGCAGCTTTAAACTGATTTCATGAGAAATGGATTCACGAGATAATTTTTATGGTTTTTCATTGCATTTTAATATTTTTGCAGAAAAAAAGACCTATTATCCCGGCATTATGCTTGATGCTCCATCCATAGTATTATGCTCAAAATTATGCCGGCATAATGTATCTGACCCTAAGCGCGGAGGAGAACGCGTTTCTTTTTCATCCCCTCAGTTTAGTGTGCAAAGTAAAATATAAAAGAAGAACGTATTTGTACCCTGGGTGATTAGTTAATTCACTTATTTTCCACCGAACGTCGTATTCAAAAGTAATTTAAAAGCTTATTACAAAGTGCGACAACTTGTTATTACAAAGTGTGATAGCTATTTTATTACAAAGTGTGACAAGTGTTATTACAAAGTGCGACAGGTATTACAAAGTGTGACAGTTTTATTACAAAGTGCGACAGGTATTACAAAGTGCGATGGTTATTACAAAGTGTGACAGAACAACCAGATCTCATAAATCCATCTTAATCAATTCTTGGTTTCAGGGCGAGTAACTTGCTACCACCTGGAAGTGTTTTATCACTGGTCAATTTAGAGTACTCTTCTCCAAATGATTCCGCTTCTGCTGTCTTCATTACTTGTAATGCGTTTCTCTCGAGGTAACTCGGACAATTGTTTACGAAACTATAAACCCAGGCTAGTGTTCTGATGAGTCCAATCCAGGTAGAAAAGTGTTCGTTTCAAGCCGCTAAGTAGCATTGTTTTGGATAGCCAACATCGTTGTCCCTCTAAGTTGCAGTCAGCTTGTAGGCGTGCTTGATTCACGACCTCTTTCGTTGCTGTTTCATGATTCTATCTACTGCCCATTAAGATTTTTGCTCTCCAAATAGAAAGGTCTTTCCTACCGGGAGTCCTTGTTAGCAAACTCCTCTATTGATTAGCCTATTGTGAGACGATCAGCTGAAAGCCTCCACTGTTGGGAACTTGTGTGAGACTGTATTTCTCCAATTATTTTTTACAGCAAACGGCTTAAATATCCTGCTTCGGCGATGTATCTAACATAACATGTTCATCCTTTCCAACCAAAACGTGATTTCGCGAGTTACAATCTGCAATGCCTTCGATATAGATACATTTGTCTTAATCCTAGAATTGCGCCTATCTGCTCTAAATGAAAAATACTTGTGGCTGTAAGGGGGGCTACTCTTGACTTAGAAGCCACTAGTATAGGTAGACCGAAACAGTTCCATCACTGTTCTCATATCTTTAATACATTACCGCTCCATACGCATTCGATGAGGCATTTACGATGCGTGCAGGCTCGCGGACTTCAAATTCCTGTCTACCGGCTGAAGACATCGTGATGTTAATTTTCACTAAATGCTTTAGTTCATTGTTGAACCACCACCTAGCCTTCTTTTCCTGTTACAACTGAAGCGACTCCTCACTAGTCGGTGCCCTTGGTCCAGATTTCTTGGAACAAAGCTGTTACTAAGTTCGCAACAGCAGAATACAGTTTATGAAGTAGAAACCATATGAAAATTAGCCATGTGGAATTTTTCGAGTTGAGCCAATGACGTCACTTCCTGTAATTTGAGACTTAACTTCCGGAACAAGGCCAAGTAATGGCGGCCGTGAAATCTCGAATAAAAAGCTAAAAAAAAATAATACTTCCAATCGCCGTAAAGGATTGAAATTTGGTAACATGAGTGAGAAGGTCATACTCTACACGAAAATGCAAAAAGATGGAAAATGAAATTTTCGTCCCAGGGGCACTTTGAGGTCTTAGCCAGTCTTTTAATTTAGTGGTTCGGCTTTGTCAAAACAGTTAATAAGAGACACATCCCCTTGCGTCGTTTTAATCTTTTCAAGTTTCTTCGTTCGGTTATATAGTGTGACAGCGTTGCTCAAAGGTCAATTGCGTCTCTCTTTGCTAGCTTTACCCATCCTTCTCTCCCTAGGTTTCATTTTTTGTACTATCCGCGGTAGTTCAATAAATCTGCGTATTCTCTGTGTTTACTAATTTACGTACAATAATTTAATGGTTATGCCATGTTTACGTTAATTTTATCCCACAAGAAAAGCGGTTTCAAACTTACCTCCTCTTATCCACCATAAGGAAACATGTAAAATAAGGGCTTTTAGAAACCATTCATCCATCCTTTACAAACACTGATTATCACAACATTGATATTGCTTGGCAAAGAATGGAAAACCTACAAAGAAGAAAAGGTAAATACCCTAAGGACGGTGACTACCAATAAATAAGTATTTTTGTGCGGTTTATGGCTATGCGTGGAAAGCAGATCTTAGCAAGGGTTATTGAAATCCAAAAGAAAATTGAGGGTAACCACGCACTTTTTAGAGATAATTAAGCAGCGATTATTCTCAAAAAAACATCCAAATACAAAGCAATATATGGGGTTTTTTTTCCCAAATTGGAGGTTTATGCATGTTCTCTGAAAAATGCATGGCTACCCCAAATTTTCTTTTTGGTTACCAATAGCACTTGATTAGTTCTGCTTCCTCTGCATAGTTTTAAACTGCGCAAAAATATCCCTGTTTTAGTAGGCACCACCCACAGGAAACCCGAGCATCTCGAGATACACAGAAGGTATGCGTAGTAACAAAAGTAGGCACCGTCCTTAATTATTTAGGTGATTTGTTCCAAACATGCTGACATAATAGTTCAAAAATAACAGAATAAGTTATACCCAAGTGGCATGCGTGAAGCTTAAACATAACAACGCTAAATAAAAGTAACAATATGCACTTCGGACAATTTTTGTTGTAGAAGGCATAACCCTGGTCATTTCGCACTCTGCTAACTTTATAAGTGTAGAGTGTACTCACTACAAACGTGTCCGTTACGAACTTTATGAAACCTGCATACTGAATCGTTTGTTAATTTACCTTAAAGTGGTACCGTCGATTTATTTGGGAACAAAACATGGGTCATTTAACTAAAACGGCACGGGTTCCATCGTAACATTCATATTTTTGAAGCATCTTAGCGTTTCTCTCTTTCGGACTTCCTTCCATTTTTTTAAGTCTTCGGGTGTTTTTTTAAGTCACTTAGTGCCCGTGCTGAACTAAAACATTCATAGCTGTCTACCAAAGTTTCAACGATGGCTATAAATATTCATAACAATTTTGAATAGCAAAGCAAACACCAAAAGTGTGGCAGTAGCTAGAAGTTCGTACAGGCATATCCACATGCAGGTATAAAATATGGCTAGCCCTTTTACGACAAATATCTTAAGCGATGGAAATATTCTCTATATAGGCAATAAAAATAATGTCAGCTTAGTAAACTGTATTTCAGACATTTTGGCTGTGATGAGAAGTTCCAATTTTGGAATGTATCTTTTCACCAGCTGAGAGAACAGTTTATTTCCTACCTGTTACTAACAGCTCGCTGATAGTAAAGATAGTGAAAAGTTACTATCGTTTTACTGAAAAATAAAGAGTACACCTGCATCTTGCAAGTTTCCTTGTATTTAGTTGATTTCCCTTTCCCCTAAAATTGGGTGAGGAATATTTGTTTTGAAAACATTTTAATCATTTGTATGTTTTTATTGTAGTAGGTAATATTTGGAGCCTTTGGAGCGGTTGCCTTTAAAAAGCGAACACCAAAAAATTATTTTTTATTCGGTTCCAAGTTACATTTGAACCCAAGCCCTCTTTCCCGGAGGGCATGTAGCATAACAATTTACCACACATGCTTCTCTACCTTCACAGTGAGTCAGTTTTTTTGTATTTTAACAATTTTGATAACTTCTCACAACACTTAAAAAAAAAATTGCTGCAAGGCAAAATACTACGATTCGTGGACATTTATATAAGCACAAGTCTTCCTTATATTAAAAAGAGCCACATATGCTTCTCTACCTTCACCGTGCGTAATTTTTGTATTTAATGATTGTTTCTGGTGCCTGACTATCTGATACCCATGGCGCAACGATTTAAAAGCTAGTTACTTTGGCCCGCCGGCAAAGAAGAATGCGCGAATGAGCACGGAACACCCTCAGGTGTTTCTCCATCGCATTTTCTCCTTTCATTTTGAGCGAAATTCCTATTTCAAATCATTTTTTCGGGTTTTGTAGTCCCAAACCAGAGAAAGTAGCGTATTTTCTTTAGCCGTAAATGACAGTTCGCTCATGGTTAAGACAGAGAATGTCAGGCGTCTTTTACTGACAAATAATAATGGCTACACCTACATCTTGCCATCGGGGATAGCGCACTTCTTGAAACTCTTGCGTAATTTCAAACCAAAATATGTGATTTTTCCTAACCTGCTTCAGACACGACCTTCTTGTCAGTCGATTGCATACCATTCAACTTTTATGATCATGTTAACCCGCTTTAAAAATACACGAAACCTGGACTTCGTTAGGCCTTCCAACTCCATTTTACTCCTGAAAACAATAATCAATTCCAGACCAGCCTCATCCTATTCATCAATAAGTGGTCAGAACCTATGCACTGCTTCAAACTAAAAAGGTTTCCGCGGTCAAAAGCGCTCTTCAATTTAAACAAGACTTATCCTTGTTATCACAAATTTATAGCTAGAAGACATTGTTTTTAGGGCGTCATGCATGGAAAGTTTTAATATCTTCTTTTCAATTCACCATGAGCGTTGTTATTCATTACGAACGTATTACGTTTTAGGAATTAATTTTAATATAAAAGCGCTGACTCGGATATATTAAGCTTAAAATATTGTTAAACAGTCTAACACATCTCTTTTAGTGAAGACCTTTCCTAATTATATATATTGCCAAATTTCTCTCTCTATATGCAAACGTCGTCTTTAAGTCATATCTAATTTAAATAATTTAAGTTTAAGTACGTGGCTCCCTAAGTACCTCATAACCCAAATTGTTTACAGAATAGGTTTGCTTCAAATCTTGCATGTGAATTACACTTTGTCCCGTTACTTTAAAAAATTCAATTCAGTGTCGTTTGAGCGTTAAACGCTTTCTTCCTCTGTTTCCAGCAGAGTCCCTTCGTAAGCACAAATTGAATTTTTTTGTGGTGAAAAAAAAAAATGCAAAATTTAACAATTTTGAGAACTTCCCCAAGACTAAAAAAAAATGCTGCAAGGCAAAATACTACGATTCGTGGATATTTATGTAAGCACAAGTCTTCCATATAATAAAATATGATTGATATTTTCACATAATTGTTTCTAGTAGTAAAAAAAAAACACTTGAACTTTTTCCCAACCAACCTTCACAGCTTGTCAAAAAAAGGAAAAATGGGTGCACAAAAATGCTTGTAAATCAATATTGAGACATCTTACAGCAATGCCTTTCTGGTTATAAGAAGACAAAGACTTCTCATCATAAAATAAAATCGTGCAGCCAGATGATTTCAAGACCCTGGCGCTGCTTCCAAATACTAGCATTTCTCAATTATACAAAATAGGAACTTCAACCTTTGCATGAACCTCACAAGGGAGTGTGACTTGAAAAACGCTCTCCAAGATAAAGAAAAACACTGACATAGTTTCACAATACAGTACATGGCAATTTAATGTTGGTACTCATGGTAAGTATCTTTATGTCTCCTCTCTGAGACTGTGAGGAATATTAAAATAGATGGAATCTGATCGCCAAAAACCAAGCTTGTTTACTTAAGAGCGCTTCAAAAAACCTTAGAAGCTTAATACAAACTTGCTTCGCTTTAAGATGAAAAAAAATTGGTCATTGTTCATGGCCGCTTTTTATTTAAGAGTACAAAACTTAATATGATAACTGACAAACGATGAGGCAACAATGAGGAATTCAAAGCTCTACCAAAGATGATGGCTTCGCTTTGAGATAAAAAAGAATAATTTTTTATTCGGTTCCAAAATAGATTTGAACCCGAGCCCTCTTCCCCGGAGGGCATGTAGCATAACACTGCGCCACACGTGCTTCTCTACCTTCACAATGAGTAATTTTTGTATTTAATGATTGTTTCTGGTGCCTGACTATCTGATACCCGTGGTGCAACGATTTTAAAAGCTAATTAAATGTTTACTTAAAGACGACGTTTGCATGCAGGGCAAAATTTCGCAAAATATATATTCAGGTAAGGTCTTCACTAAAAGAGATGTTTTAAAGTGTTTAACAAACCTTTAGGGTTAATAGCTCCGTGTCAGCCTATTTATCTTAAAATTATTTGTTAATACGTAATACGATCGTAACTAAAAATCGACCCCTCATTGTGAATTGGAAAGAATGCATTAAAACTTACCATGCACAAGGCCATTATAACAAAGTCTTCAATAAATTTGTGATTAGCAAGTGTAAGTCTTTTTTTTTTTTAATCTTACTGCACTTTTGAACGCGGCACCCGTTTTAGTTTTAAGTGGTGCATACTAGATTTGACCACTTTTTGCTGAGTAGGGTGAGGCTGGTCTGGAATTTATTTTAGTTTACACAGGTAAAATGGAGTTGGAAAGCCTAACGAAGTCCTACTCACATGTTTGACATATTTATATCGGCTTTTGAACCAATTTAGGTTCCTCTATGTTTGTAGCGGGTTACCATGATCGTTTGGAGAATTTGGATAGTATGTAATCGGCAAGATGGTTGCATCTGAAGTAGGTAAGGAAAATCATATATTTTGGTCTGAAATTAAGAAAGAGTTTAAAGAAGAGCTCTAATGCCGGTGGCAAGATGCAGGTGTATCCATTATTGTTTGTCAGTAAAAGACGCGTGACTGTCCGGCTCTGTATGTTAACCATAAGCGAACTGTAATTTACGGTTAAAAAACATACTCTATTTTAACTGGTTTGGAGCTACAAAACCCTGTTTCATTTTACCGAAAAATTGGTTTGAAACAGGGATTTCGCGTAAAATAAAAGGAGAGAATACGTTAGAGAAACGCCTGAGGGTTTTCCATGCTAATTCGTGTATACTTCATTGGCGGCCCAAAGTTAATTTCAATCATTTAAGTTTAAGTGGGTGGCTCCCTATGATCCAAATTGTTTACAAAATAGATTTGCTTCAAATATTGCATGTGAATTACACTTTGTCCGGTTACTTTAAAAAATACAAGTTTCGTTTGAGCCTTAAACGCTTTCTTCCTCTGTTCCTTTGCTCTGTTCCTCCCTTCCCAGGCAAAAATTGAATTTTTTGTCGTAAAAAAAAAATGCCAAATTTACCAATTTTGATAACTTCATACAACATTAAAAACAATTGGTGCAAGGGCAAATACTACAATTCGTGGATAATTATATAAGCACAAGTCTCCCTTATATTAAAATGTTATTGTTATTTCACATAATTCTTTCAAGTAGTAAAAACAGCAACTTTTTCCCAACCAACCTTCACAGCTTGTAAAAAGAAAAAAAAAATGAGTGCACAAAACATGTATGTAAACCAATAGTGAGACATCCTACAGCAATGCCTTTCTGGTTATAAAAAAAAATAAAATAAAATCGTGCGGCCAGATGGTTTTAAGACCCTGGCGCTGCTTCCAAATACTACTATTTCTCAATTATGCAAAATAGAAGCTGCAAGTCATTTGCCTGAACCTCACAGGGAAGTATGACTTGACAAACGCTCTCTAAGATAAAGAAAAACACTGACATAGTTCCACAATACAGTCCACTGCAATGTTATGTTGGTACTCACGTAAATAGCTTTATGACTCCTCTCTAGATCGGAGGAATATTAGATTAGATCGAATCTGATTGCCACAAGCCAAAGATGATGGCTTCCCTTTTAGATGAGAAAATAATTGTTTATTCGGTTACAACGTAGATTTGAACCCAGGCCCTCTTCCCCGGAGGGGAATATAATACTGCGCCACACGTGCTTCTCTACCTTCACAGTGAGTAATTTTTGTATTTAATGATTGTTTCTGGTTCCTGACTATTTGGTACCTGTGGCGCAACGATTTTAAAAGCTCACTACCTTGGGCTGCCAAACAAGAATAAGCGAATGAGCACAGAATATCCTCAGGCGTTTCTCCATTGTTTTTTGTCCTTTTATTTTTTGCTAAATCTCTCTTTCAAAACCAGTTTTTCGGTAAAATGGAAAAGGGTTTTGTAGCTACAAACCAGCCAAAGTCGTGTATTTTCTTTAGCCGTAAATGACAGTTCGCTTATGGTTAAGACACATAGACAGTCAGACGTCTTTTGCTGACAATTAATAATGGCAACACATACATCTTGCCACTTGGGGTAGCTCGCTTCTTGAAACCCTTTCCTAATTTCAGACCACAATATGTTTTTTTAAGCTATTTCAGAAACGACCTTCTTGTCGATTGCGTACCATCCAAATTCTCCAAATGATCATGTTAACCCGCTACAAACATGGAAGAAGATAAATTGGTTCAAAGACCGATATAAATGTCAAACATGTGCGTAGGACTTTGCTAAGCCTTCCAACTCCATTTTACTCGTGAAAAATATAACCAATTTCAGACCAGCCTCACCCTATTCAGCGAAAAGTGGTCAATATCTATGTACTACTTCTATTGATTTAAAAACGTACCTTTGGTAGAACGGACACCTTTTTTGTATGTGTTTAACCCGTAGCTAACAACTCGCTTATGGTTAAGACACCGGAACACTAATGCTTCTTTTACTGGAAAATTAAGGCTGCACCTGCATTTCACGTCATTTTTTTTTATTTATTCCAATTAGTTTCCTCATTTATTCGTTCTAATTGGTTTCAGATAGAGCCTTACAATTAAAATTTTCAAAGCGGCCAATTTTGTTTTTTATTATCTCTTCTAGTGAAGACCGTACTGATAATATATATTCCGTAATTTCACTCTGCATGCAAACGTCGTCATGAAGACCACATTTAATTTTAATCACTTAAGTTTAAGTGGGTGGCTCCCTAAGTTCCTCGTAACCCAAATTGTTCACAAAATAGGCTTGCTTTTAATATTGCATGTGAATTACACCTTGTCCGGTTACTTTAAAAAAAACACAATTTTCGTTTGAGCCTTAAACGTGTTTTTCCTCTGTTTCCAGCGGGGTCCCCTTGTTGGTAAAAATTGCATTGTTAACGTTTTAGCAATTTTGAGAACTTCTCACAACAAAAAAAGACAATAATCTGGGGGAATTATCTTGAGAGCACTCGCTCGCTAGCAAGACAGCTCGTCACAACTCTTAAGTACAGGGATCTAGCCAAATTGGAACTCGACGGACAGCAGAGAATAGACAATCTTTTTTATAGGTTTATTCAGCAGTGCGTTATTAACCCCGATGTAACTGATTTACAATTGTACGCCTAGTGCTTATGTAGCTACAGAGTACAAAGAGGGAAAGTACTTTCTTTTGTTTACGTGGCTTGTATGTTGTAATAGCACGAGGGCACAACAGAAAGCCTCACTCAGGAATATGTTATTTTCACGTGCGTTTAATTGTTAAAGGTTCCTTATTAGGAGAGTACTTTTCCGGACTACATCCTTAACAAAGAATATTGAACTTTATTGACGGAAAAGAATTTACATCAAAAGAACTGCTGAATCGTAAGATTACAGGACCAAGGTTAAGGACTCGTGCACAAGTCGAATTTTGAACTAGAATAAATTAAAATAAGAGCTCTTTGTTTGAAAACCGTATGCTGGTTTGTAATGAGAGTGAACGATTATAAGCGAAGATTACAGAAGATAAACATCTAAATATCAAGCAGCAAAAGCGAAAACAAGTAAAATATCGAGGGATGAAACACATATCAAATCAGTTGTCAATGCAACTGAGAATGTTCCCCTTTCGTGTCCACATGCTGACTTGATTAAATATTCCTTTTAAACGTATAAGCAATTCTTACTACCCGATTATGTATTCCATTCCAATTGCAAAGCTTATGAAATGCACTTGCTAAACGTACTAAAGTAAAACGCGGAATCTCTCGTAACACGCTCTCCAAGATAAAGAAAGACACTGACAGAGTTTCACAATACAGTACACGGCAATTTTATGTTGGTACTCACGTAAATAGCTTTTAATGACTCATCTCTGAGACCGTGAGGAATATCAGATTAGATGGAATCGGATTGCCAAAATACAAAATACAAACTCGCTTCGCTTTGAGATTGGCCATTGGCCATTGTTCATGGGGGCTCTTTATTTAAAAGCACAAGACTTAAAAAAATAGCTGACAAATGATGAGCGAAAAATTGGGAATTCGAAGCTCTACCGAAGATGATGGGCCAAAAAAAACAAAAAACAATAATAAGACCACAGTGCGCTGCTCTTGGTGGGCGATTTCACCCGAAAGGTATTGGCAAGAAGACTAAGGGGTGGGGGGGGGGGGGGAGGGGGTTAAACATAGCGCCTGCATAAGTTATTAGCTACATGTGTCTTCTAGTTGAGTACGAACGCCAGGAGTTCTAATATAGCGGAGAAAAGGCTACGGATTTGAAAGTCGAAAAACCCTTTGGCATGCAGATGCCCAGCTAGAATCACCGATGCGAAAACTATGTGCGTTGTATGAAAAGAAACAACAACAACAACTGCGACTGATGGGTGTCCCATCTCGCAAATAGGGACATTAAGATACAGGAACACAGACATCATGAAACAGGACCGGAAGTAAAATTATACCTCAAAACTTCACTGCGCACGACGAAAGTCAGGTGTGCCGCGCTCTTCCTGGCGACGAACCTGATTTGAAGGCTTTTCGCGTTGCTGATTAAACGTGAGTAATTTGGTGGTATTTATGGTTTCTACAGACCTTTGAATAAGCATTGCTTTGTTATTTCTGACATTTAGGAATCTCCTTTGTTATATTCGATTTAAAAGGTCGACTTGGTTGCTCAGTCTTCAGATAAACAGCAGTGTTAACAGATACACGCTGTTGGGTAATTAACGTAAAATCGCTCAAATCTCGTTGATAAACCGCATAGTAGCAAGAAATGACAACAAGCAATGTTTAAAAATAACTTTATTCCGTGAATTACTCATAAAGCAATGGATTTCAATTTCAGTTCCTTATCTCTATACAAACTCTTGCATTACGCTTGGGTCTGGCGGGAATGGCTTCGAAGACCTAGTATATTTAAACAATGAAAAAGGCGATCCCGAGAATATAAATCATCGCAGAACCAAGGTTTGGTTTATGCAAAATTTAATGAAGAACATAAAATATTCCAGAGTCATAATTTTTCCTTGTTTATTAAAAGATGACGGATGGATCTTAATTTATATTTGTTGCATACGTATTTCAGACATGACGGCATCCCCCCTGATGTTATTAAGTGAGTCCAAAGCACCCTCCTGGGCCCACTGCACAGACTACTCTGTCAGTGCTGGGAGGAAGGTGAAGTGCAACAAGAAACGAGGGACTGTAACATTGTCACGCTCTATAAGAACAAGGGGGACAGGAGCGACTGTAACAACTACAGGGGGATCTCCCTTCTGAACATTGTTGGCAAGGTATTTGCTCGCGTGGTCCTCAACATACTGCAGAAGCTTGCCGAGAGAATCTACCCTGAGTCCCAGTGTGGATTTAGAGCGGAACGTTCAACGGCTGACATGGTCGTCTCTCTCCGACAGCTACAAGGGAAATGGAGAAAACAGTGACAGCCACTGTACATTGCTTTCATTGACCTCACAAAAGCATTTGACCTTGTGAGCCGCGACGGTCTTTTCTGCATTCTCTCCAAGATCGGATGCCCTCCCCTCCACCCCCCCCCCCCCCCCCAAACTATTGAGCATTTTCCAGTCGCTTCACACAAGCATGAATGGTGTGGTGCAGTTCGATGGAGCTTCCTCCGAGCCCTTCAGCATCTGCAACGGAGTGAAGCAGGGATGCGTACTTGCTCCCACACTGTTCAGTATTTTCTTTGCTGTCATGCTCAAACAAGCCCTTGACACCTCTTAAGAAGGTGTCTACCTCCATACCCGCTCAGACGGAAAGCTTTTTAACCTCTCTCGGCTCAAGGCCAAGACCAAGATTCGGGAGACGTTGATCAGGGACATGCTTTTTGCAGACGAGGCAGCTCTTGTCTCTCACACAGAACAGCAACTCCAGACACTCATGGACAGCTTTTCTCGCTCCAGCCAGGACTACGGGATGACCATCAGTATCAAAAAGACCAACGTGATGGCCCAGTATGTTGAAGTAGCGCCATCCATCTCACTCAGTGGCATCATGTTGGATGTCGTCAATGAGTTCACTTACCTGGGCTCCACAGTGAGGGACGACTTTTCCATGGACACTTAGATCAACATACACATTGGCAAAGATGCCTTAACTTTCGCCAGACTGACCAAATGAGTTTGGGAAAACAAAAAGTTGACTACTCTCACAAAAGCAGCTGTGTACAAGGCATGCGTCCTCAGCACCCTCCGCTATGGTAATGAGTCCTGTTCTCTTTACTCTGGCCAAGAGAGACGGCTCAACACATTCCACATAAGGAACCTAAGGTGCATCTTTGACATCAAATGGTCCGACCATGTGACGAACACCGATGTGCTTTCAAGAATGAATGGCTCGGGCATGTCCGCTGCATGTCAGACAGGCGAGTCCCCAAAGACCTGCTGTATGGGCAACTTGCTGCGGGCTCTCTAGCTCAAGGACGCCCAAAGCTGCGCTTTCGTGATGTTTGCAAGAGGCACCTCGAGTCGCTGGACATCGATGTCAACACAAAGGAGGACTTGTTGGCTGACACAAGCAGAGGGAGGCATGAGCTCCACGCTGGCTTGGCCAGGTCTGAAGGCTAGCAGCGGCAGACTGTGGAGGAGAAACGCGTTCGTCGGAAGAATCGCCAGCCTCCATATTCACCCAACAACCCCCTCACCTGCACCACCTGTGGCAGAGTCTGTTAGTCCCGCATCGGTCTGCACAGCCACAGCAGAGGATGCACTAACCCCGGCGCAGATCCATGATCTCCCGAGATCCACGGATGCCGATAAATGAATGAATGAATGAATGAGTGAATGAATGAATGAATGAATGAATGAATGAATGAATGAATGAATGAATGAATGAATGAATGAATGAATGAATGAATGAATGAATGAATGAATGAATGAATGAATGAATGAATGAATGAATGAATGAATGAATGAATGAATGAATGAATGAATGAATGAATGACGAATTTCAAACGTCCCCAAAAATCTCTCTTTCTGCATCTATTTGCTTTTATCTTATAAAACCTAGTTCAAAAAAAAACCTTCAGAGCTTAACTGAGTTTCAGAAATAGGCGAAAGCCTAAAATTAAAATTTCCTTTATCACCTTACTGAAAGTAGTCCCCAGGCATATTAGGTAGAGACCATACAGCCGAAGAGGAAACCTTGAAAAGAAGTAGGTTACAACTCAACCCCCCAGTGTGGCCTCCAGAGTACTGATGATTGTATGAATCTCAGATACCCAGTTGCCAAAGAATGCTTTGTAAGTGGAACTTGTCTGGCGGATCCAGTGAAGGACTGTGGTGGAGTCACTCCAAAAGGTTATGTTCTCTACCTTTGTCGTCATTTCTTCTACCAATGTTTCAGTTAATCGCTCAGCTATTAAAGCTCCCATGAGCTCCAGTCTGCAGATATACTGTGACTTAAAAGGGGCAACACAGCATTTTCCCGCAATAAGACTATATTCTACTCTATATTCTACTGTGTCATCTGTAAACGCTCGTCTTAGGTACGCACACGAGCCATAGGCATCCTGGCTGGCGTCGTAAAATACACGAATTGCAGTATCTCGGATAGATTTCTTCTCAAAAAGTAGAGCTCTCGGAATTCTTCACTTCGTCAAGTGTTTCTGCTTCCTATTTGTGGTCATGGTGGTAATTATGGAGGCCCGTTCTGGTCAAAATTAAACAATTTTCAATTTCAGCGGTAAACATACAAACTGGTTTTGCAACACATTTTATGGCCGTATAATGAACTATTCTTAAACACTGTGTTATTTTTACAAACCTGCTGATTAATTTTAAGTGCAATAGTATGTCTTTCTTTTTACATTGTAAAGACTGTAAAGACTGGGTATCGCCTAACAGAAGATGCATGCTTTCACGTAAAGAGTCCTCAGCGTCTCAAACATGAGCAATATCATTTTCCATCAGTGTTAGAGTTGTATATGCATCTTCTAGTTGCCAAGAAGGTTGCTATTTCAACTCTTCCGTCGATATCTTGTGAAGCAAGAAAAAGACTTACCACTCCCTTCAAGTTGTGCATGAAAAGTTGTGATCCTCTTTCATTACTCTCTCTGCTAACGTTTCGTCTCGATATTGTGATACCGCTAACAAGAACTGATTAACAAGCTTTTTCCAAAAAGCGACCCCAAAACGACACAGTGGCCGCCATCTTGAAAAACTGGCAACGAGGTCTCAGTCCTCGCGCAACAGTCGGCACGCAATGCATCACGGAACCAAAAAATTAATTCGACAGCAACAACAAATAACTCGCAGAGGGTAGCCAAAAATAATTCATAGACAGTATCCAAAAAATTATTTGGAAAGAGTACAAAAATATTATTTAGAGGGTACCCAGAAAAAAATTCACAGAAGGTAGAAAAAATGTCACGACAATGTAAAAAAAAATACATATTATTGCACTAAAAATTAATCAGCAAGTTTGTAAAAATAGTACAGTGTTTAAAAATAATTCATTATACGGCCATAAAATGTGTTGCAATATCAATTTGTATGTTTACCGATGAAATTGAAAATTGTTTAATTTTGACCAGAACGAGCCTCCATATTGCCGTCTTTCTATTGATTTCTACCGCTTCGGTGCTAGGATGTAACTGCTTGCAGAATCAATGATAAGGT
This sequence comes from Pavona decussata, assembly GCF_977016875.1. Lineage (NCBI taxonomy): Eukaryota > Metazoa > Cnidaria > Anthozoa > Scleractinia > Agariciidae > Pavona > Pavona decussata. The sequence continues at coordinate 47,800 of NW_028145468.1, forward strand.
TTGTTATTTTGAGTCACTTTTGTCATTATTTTAGTTCTTTGGTATATTTATAGGTTTGGAACAGAAAAGTCCCTTTCAGCTGGACTTTAATAGAAGAAATACCAGAGTTCAGAAACATACAGCTGCAAAAACACGCCTTAAAGTTACAACTTGTCTGTATCTCAGACCCAACAGCAGGGCGAAAAGTCTGTCAACACTAAGAGCCGTCAATGTGAAGATGGATACTCCACTCAGAGTCATGATATCTGAGGCAATCATTACACTGTAAAGGTAGAATAAAATATTCATGTTTATCTTTGTCACAGCATTCAGCATCATGCCGACAATAAGTGGTTGTGTAATTAGCCCGACGCACAGATTTGTCACTGCCAGGCATCGCAACAACAGTTTTGTTGGTGGATGAACAGAAGACACATTACGAAGAGCAACTAGAATCAGTGCATTTCCCAGTGTTGCAGTGATGGAAAGAAAAATGTTTAACGATGTGAGGAATATAGCTATCCCTGCTGTTAATTCTGGTACCCAGTTGTCTTGACCGTCGGTGCCGGCTGCCATCGTTTGGAGTTTTAAGCGTGAATGTTTAAAAAACGAGCAGGAGTGTTTTACCGGGTTTAAAACCACGAGGCGCCGGTTTTAGACCCCATAAAGCGATAAAAACACAGCATACTAATGAGGTGTGTTTTATCAGCTGATAAAACACCGTATACTAATAAGGGAGAGGTTTATCGATAAATATAAAGTCACTGTCCGTGATGTATTTTCGACCATTTAATAGGTCAATAGGCTCATGAATTATCTCGGCTGAGATTTGTGTGATCAGTGCTTTTTCAATTTTGTTCTCATAAATTAATTTGAGAGAAAATACAATAATGAATATTGAAATTATCACCTGCTGTAGCTCTATGGTTGGTGTTGTGCGTCATTGTAAATGGAACATTGGTTTTACTAGGCCGAAGAAACAAAATCAAATTGCGTCGATACCTGAATAGTCAAAACAAGGTAAAATTAAGGAAATGGAGTTTAATGATGCCTCGCCATCTTCTATTTCTAGGGTCAGACCCAAAATCACTTTACTGGTTTACTTAGTGAAAAATAACCACATTCAATCACCAACGATAAACCATGCTTTGATTTTAATGAGTAAACGGTCTTTTTTCTATATGATTATTTATTATCTATTTTGTCACGGCGACATACATGTTACAATTTTACGCGTATAAAAAGGAAAAGAAGATGGTAACTGTAGCGAGGAGGTGTAAAGATCTCTTAATGCTTTTGACCAAAAGCTAATATACGGTACACAAACATGGCGGTGATGACATCACGTGTATACGCACCATAACGGAGTAATATCGAGAAATTATTTCAGTGTACGATTTTATTAAAACACACACACAACACTTATTAACTATTAATTTTAATTTCGTTAAATACCCAAAATAAATGCGTCATGCATAAGGCGTTTTCAAAAGTTGTTTTCTTTACGTAAATAGTCTTTAGAAGTGTTGAACGGTTTACATTCTGTGTATATATACAAGCATGGAACAATCACATGTAAAACAATTCCGTGTTGAAGTTCGCGATTGTCTAACAAAAGGCATAAAATACTAAAAGTTTTGCAATTCAAGTTGGTTCGGTGCTGCTCACTAGTTTAGCCTCTTTAAAAAAATAATAACGTTCTGATTTAAATTTACATATTAGTCTAATATGACTAATGAACAATAAATAGATCGATAAATCATCGGGGTGAAAACCATGTACACTATTTAGATATATTCATAAAAATCTTTTTTATAAGAACGTTGAGGCTGAGAGTAACTTAACTAGTCTTTGAGAAGAAAAAAGTATTCCTCTTATCATAGACATTCATTTACATGTTTATTTATTTATTTATTTATTTACCTCTGCTTTTTCTTTTTCCTTTTCACATTTTTTAGCCTAACTGTGATTAATAAGACTATGTAATATATTTTGAGATTTACTTTAGCTCTGCCTTTGATTTTTGTCTCGTGTGTAACTATGATAATACTTTGTTTTAATTACTTAGCTGAGGGAGCCCATTCCTTATAAGCCTGGTGGCTTCCCTTTGGCTTCTTCGCCATTAGTGTTTAAATAATTAGTTTTTTTTTTCTTGCTCCTGTACAACTTATGGCAAAACAATAAACTGAACTGAAGAATATTACCCAGGCTAAGAGTCAGTTAAGAACATTTTTATTACGAACAAGTGTTTTTAAAATGAACAGTATAAATACGGATAAAATAATACATCTAAAAGTTCAGTCTATATTGTACAATTGACCCAAATCATAGGTGTCTTGGTCACGTCCACGTGTTACAGCCGTTACCAATAGCACGAGACCTACGGCATTCAAAAGTGTCGGATAAAGTCGCGTTTTGGTGGACGTTAATCAAAGAAAAGCCGTTGAAATTATTTTGAATTCTGACAAGATTCCAAGGTAACCCTGCAAGAAACTAGGAATTTTACCTCGCTAAGAGATAGTAAACTTTATTTAAATTGATTCTCTAGCCAGATAAAGCGCAAATAAAAGGTATTTTTGAATTAAAAAAATCGATTTTCACTGCACGTGATCATTTGCTCACTTGCACGCATCGCTGATTTAATTGTCAGGTGTAGCGAATTCAAATGTTTTATAAAAAAAATACGGCTTCGTCCGAAACAATGCGTATTTTTTAGATAACCTGTCTTGGAAATCAACTTTCATAAAGTTTACCATCCGTCAGCGGATAAAACGGTCCATTTCTTCGTTCTGTTGCCTTGAAATGTTCTCTGAATTCAAAACAATTTTAACGGCTTTTCTTTGATTGACGTCCACCAAAACGCAACTCTATCGGAGTCTTTTTGAAGGCGATAGGTCGCGTGTTATTGGTAACCGGTGTAAGAACTTTTCAGGCTCTAATTGCCTAAAATAATAAGATAATAATATTAAGCCTCTGCAGTCAGAACGACTGAATTACATATGGTGATACAAAGAGAGCAATTGATTAAAAAAGGATATTCATTGTAATTGTGCACGATGAATGATTTCATCGGCCTGTCAGTACGTCAAAGGTGGAATATTATAATAAATATAAATGTTAGTGCGTCAAACGTTTGTTCTGTCACTTATGCACATGCTTGATAAAAATGTGTGCAAAGTTGTGGCAGGCCAAGTGCCCTAACAAATTTTGTAAGCCGCAAAACAGGCGTCTCACTGTGGTCTTCATTGCCCGTCTGACATCTTTGATCTTCAAGCAATAGAGAATAGGGTTAAGAGACGAGTTGGAATAAAGAACAGTGGCTGCGGATGCTGCAAGGAAATCCAATGTTGTACCCTGCCATCCAGACAGCACTATTACAAAAAATGCGATATAAAATGGAACAAACCAAACAACCAATGCTAACTGCACCCACGCTATGCTAGAAACGCTTTTCTTGTATCGTGCTATGTTGAGTGAAATGCTTCCTCTCGCTCTATCATGCCGGGCTTGAAATTGAACTTGGGCTTGACGTTGTCGCAGTGTGAGATAGATCTTCGAGTAAGAGAACAACGAGATGCATAAAGAAAGTATTCCAATAACTGCGCCTGTGGTGAAGACAACAAGATGTCTCCAAAAGGAGTAAATAAAGCCAAATGAAGTGCTCATTAACCAGAAAAAGCATATAGCTGCAAAAACTCGCCTTAAAGTCACAACTTGTCTGTATCTCAGACCCAACAGCAGGGCGAGAAGTCTGTCGACACTAAGAGCCGTCAATGTGTAGATGGATACTCCACTAAAAGTGAAACTCGAGGCAAACGTTGCATTAAAAAGGTAATGTAAAATATTCATATTTTTCTTTGTCACAGAATTCAAGATCATGCTGACATAAAGGGGTTGTGAGATTAAACCGACGCACAGATCCGTCAATGCCAGGCATCGCAACAACACTTTTGTTGGTGGATGAACAGAAGACACATTACGAAGAGCAACTAGAATCAGTGCGTTGCCCAATGTTGCAGTGATGGCAAGAAAAATGTTTAAAGATGAGAGGAATATAGCTATCCCTGCTGTTAACTCTGGTACCCAGTTGTCTTGACCGTCGGTGCCGGCTGCCATCGGTTGGAGTTTTAAGCTTAAAGAGTTCTCAGCTGATAGAACGTGTTATGATTTATCGACTGTGCTTTGCGTGATCAGTGCTTCCTCAATTTTGTTCTCATAAATTAAAAGAAAAGACTATAATAAATATTCAAATTATCACCTGCTGTAACTCTATTTGTGCGTCATTGTAAAATTGACTGACATCGGTGTTATAACGCCCAAGAAACAAAATCAAGCTGAGTCGATAACTAAATTGTCAAAACTAGGCAAAATTAAGGAATTTCGAGTCTATAGCTAATCACGCCTGACCATCGTCTACTTCAAGGATCATACCCATAATCATTGTACTGCTCTACTTAGATTCAATCACCAATGACAAACCATGCTTGGGCTTTAATGATATCATTATCTATTATTTATTTCGTCAGACGCAAAACATTCATGTTACAATTTTAAGCGTATATAAAGCAAAAGAAGATGGTAACTATGGCGAGGAGACGTAAAGGACTCTTAATGCTTATGACTAGAAATTTAGTTCCGTGTACATATACATGCATGTAAATATCACTTATAAAACAACTCAGCGATGAAGTTAGCGAACGAAACCTTTATAGAATAATAAAAGTTTTACAATTCAAATATTTTCCTCATGCTCACAAGCTTAGCCTTTTTAGCTCTTCCTCTCTCTTAAAAAGGCATTTAACGTTTTCAATTAAATTTAAATATTATATTACAGTCCAATATGACTACTGTAATATAGAACAGATAGGGAGATAGATAGATTGATGGACCGATAAATCGTTAAATGAAAACCACATATTGTAGTCGGAACAAATGAATTACATATCGTGGTATAATATAACCACCTACAGATTGTGAAACCTTTAAAAAATGCAAAAAAATAAAAATAAAAACATTTAGAGATGAAATTAAAAACATCGATTACTATATACTATAAAAGCTCTTAAGGGGGCAACGATTAAATGACTGTGTAGCATATCAGTCATTTTAATGTTGCATGATGAAAGTATTAATCAGCCTGTCCGTGGGACAGTGAGAATATTAAATATCTCTTCTTCCTTAGGCTATGACAGTGAGAGATATCCTTAGTGGATAACAGCTAGAATGCCTTATTCCACTCAAGTGTGGTTTTACGGCATGATTCTAGAATTTCTTTTCTTGCTCCTAAACCATTAAAATTGGTAGCATTAACATAATTTAAAATCACTTGGGTACGATATGCATCAGTTTAAAAAAACCGTATCATTTGTTGGTCTATTTTATAAGGGGAAGAACTATAAATTGTAATAAATATAAAAGTCAGTGCGGAAAACTTTTGTTCTGTCATTTACGCACTTGGTTGATCAAACTGTAAACGAATCTCTGGCAAGGCTAAGTGGCCTAACTAGCTCTGAAGCAATACAAAGCTTCTGACTGTGATCTTCATTGCCCGTCTCACATCTTTGATCTTCCAGCAATAGAGAATCGGGTTAAGAGACGAGTTGGAATAAAGAAGAGTGCCTGAGCATGCTACAATGAAATCCACCGTCATACTACGCCATCCAGACACCAGTATTATTACAACGGAGATATAAAATGGCACATACCAAACAACTTATGCCAACTGCACCCATGCTATACTAGAAACGCTTTTCTTGTATCGTGCTATATTGGGTGGTATCCCTCCTCTCGTTCGCTCATGCCTGGCTTGATTTTGAACTTGGCCTTGACGTCGTCGCAGTGTGAGAAAGATCTTCAAGTAAGAGAGTAACGAGATGCATAGAGAAAGTATTCCAATAACTGCGCCTGTGGTGTAGACAACAAGATTTCTCCAAAAGGAGTAAATGAAACCACATGAAATGCTCATTAACCAGAAAAAACATACAGCTGCAAAAACACGCCTTAAAGTTACAACTTGTCTGTATCTCAGACCCAACAGCAGGGCGAGAAGTCTGTCAACACTAAGAGCCATCAATGTGTAGATGGATACGCCACTCAGAGTAATACCAGTGGCAACCATTACACGTAAAAGGTAGAATAAAATATGCATGTTTATCTTTGTCACAGAATTCAGGATCATGCTGACAAAAAGCGGTTGTGAAATTAGACCGACCCACAGATCCGTCACTGCAAGGCATCGCAACAACAGTTTTGTTGGTGGATGAACAGAAGACACATTACGAAGAGCAACTAGAATCAGTGCATTTCCCAGTGTTGCAGCGATGGAAAGAAAAATGTTTAAAGATGAGAGGAATATAGCTATCCCTGCATTTAACTCTATCACCCAGTAGTCTTGACCGTCGGTGCCGGTTGCCATCGTTTGGAGTTTTAAACCGAAAAGTTCTCCGTTGATAGGACTTGGTATAGTTGATCGGCTGCGCTTTGCGTGATCAGTCCTTCTTCAATTTTGTCCTCGTAAATTGATTTTAGGGAAAAGACAATAATGAATATTCAAATTATCACCTGCTGTAGCTCTATTGCTGGTGTTAGGCGTTACGTGCATGCGCTTCATAACGGGGTGATATCGAGAAATTGTTCCAGGGTACGATTTACAGAAAAAGCACACACACAAACACAGCTCTTTTTTAAACAATTAATTTTAATTTTTGTAATTCCCCCAACTAAATGCGTCATGAGTTGTTCCTTTACGTAAATCCGTAAACGTATTGTACGATTTACGTTCTGTGTACATATACAAACATGTAACTATCACTTCTAACACACTCTAATAGTCTTGCGAAACGCGTAGAACGATAAAAATTTTAACAATTGAAGTTCGTTCGGTGCTGCTCACTAGTTTAGCCTTTTTTGAAAACACATAACGTTCTGAATTAAATTTACACATTAGTCTGATATGACGAATAAACAATAGATAGATCGATAAATCGTTAATTAAAAACCATAAATACTTTTCTTTTTTAAGAACCTTTTTATAAGAACGTTAAGGCTGATTAACTAAACTTTAAGAACATACTAAAACATTACCCAGGATGAGAGTCAGCGAAGAAAATTTTTATTACGATCAAAGGTTTTTAAAACACGCAGTATAAATACTGATAAAATAATACATGTCAAAAAATTTAGTCCATATCGTCCAATTGATCCAAATAATAGGTGTCTTGCTCACGTCTACGTGTTAAGGACATCTTAAGAACTTTTCAAGCTCAAATTTCTCTAAAATAATGTAATAATAAGCCTCATCCCCAAAATTAGACATTCATATTAAAAAAAAGTTAATTGCAGTCAGAACGACCGAATTACATATGAGGTTAAAATATAAATACAGCTAATGAAAATTAAAAAAAAAAAAAAAAAAAACACTGACAGATAAAATTAAAACATCGTGCATGATGAATGGGTTCATCGGCCCGTCAGTGCGACAATGCGGAAAATTAAATATCTCTTCTTCCTTAGGCTATGAGTGTAAGTGATTGCTTTAGCGGCTAACAGCTATAATACCTTATTGGTCTGATTTGTGGCTTTTACGACATGATTCTAGAATTGCTTCCTTATTGATTTAAACTCGTAGCATTAACTTACTTTAAAATTATTAGGGTAAGAAATTCGTCGGTTGAAAAAACAGGTATAATTTATTGTTCTATCTTATAAATGGAGACTTGTAAATTATAATCAATATAAAGGTCAGTGTGTCAAACGTTTGTTCTGGCACTTATACACATGGTTGATAAAAATGTGTGGAAAGTTGTGACAGGCCAAGTGCCCTAACTAACTTTGTAAGCAAAATAAGCTTCTGACTGTGGTCTTCATTGCTCGTCTCACATCTTTGATCTTCCAGCAATAGAGAATCGGGTTAAGAGACGAGTTGGAATAAATAAGGGTGGTTACGCATGCCCCAACGAAATCCCATGTTCGACCACGCCATCCAGAAAGCAGTATTATAGTACATGCGATATAAAATGGAACAAACCAAACAACCAATGCCAACTGCACCCACGCTATGCTAGAAACGCTTTTCTTGTATCGTGCTATGTTGAGTGAAATGCTTCCTGTCCCTCGCTCATGCCTGTTTTGAAAGTGAACTTGGGCTTGACGTTGTCGCAGTGTGAGATAGATCTTCGAGTAACAGAACAACGAGATGCATAGAGAAAGTATTCCAATAACTGCGCCTGTGGTTAAGACAACAAGATGTCTCCAAAACGAGTAACTGAAGCCAAATAAAATGCTCATTAACCAGATAAAACATATAGCTGCAAAAACACGCCTTAAAGTTACAACTTGTCTGTATCTCAGCCCCAACAGCAGGGCGAGAAGTCTGTCAACACTAAGAGCCGTCAATGTGTAGATGGATACTGCACTCAGAGTGAAACTCGAGGCAAATGTTGCGTTGAAAAGGTAATGTAAAATATTCATGTTTTTCTTTGTCACAGAATTCAGGATCATGCTGACATAAAGCGGTTGTAAAATTAGACCGACCCACAGATCCGTCACTGCCAGGCATCGCAACAACAGTTTTGTTGGTGGATGAACAGAAGACACATTACGAAGAGCAAGTAGAATCAGTGCATTGCCCAGTGTTGCAGTAATGGAAAGAAAAATGTTTAAAGATGAGAGTAATATAGCTTTCCCTGCAGTTAACTCTATCACCCAGTAGTCTTGACCGTCGGTACCGGCTGCCATCGTTTGGAGTTTTAAACCGAAAAGTTCTCCGTTGATAGGACTTGGTAAAGTTGATCGGCTGCGCTTTGCGTGATCAGTGCTTCTTCAATTTTGTCCTCGTAAATTGATTTTAGGGAAAAGACAAGAATGAATATTCAAATTATCACCTGCTGTAGCTCTATTGCTGGTGTTGTGCTTCATTGAAATAAAAATGGAACGAAAAAAAAAAGTCCATAGCTAAATAGTCAAAACTATGCAAAATTAAGGCAGTATACCCTAATTATGCCTATTCGTCTCTTATTCAAAGGGTCAAACCCAAAATCATTGTACCTGTTTACTTTGTGAAAAATAAATACATTAAATCACCAATTGTAAATAAACCATGCTTGGGTTTTAATGAGTAAACGGTCTTTTTCTATATCATTATTTATTATTTATTTTGTCACACGGCAGACCTACATGTTACAATTTTACGCGTATACATCGCAAAAGAACGGATTGTAACTGTGGCGAGGAGACGTAAAGGACACTTAGTGCTTATGACTAGAAGCTAACACACGGTACACCAACATGGCGACGATGACGCCACGTGCATACCCTCCATAACGGGGTAATATGGAGAAATTATTCTAGTGTACAATTTTGATATACATATAAAAAGAGAAAACAAAACAAAGAAAACACAAACACTCGCACATGTCTCTTTAATAAGTAGTTTTTAATTTTGGGAAATCACCAAAATTAATGCATACTTCCATAAACAAAGGCACGTCAGTTTTTACATTTACGTTATTATAAATCCGTATTTGAGTTGTACGATTTACGTTCTGTGTCCATATACAAGCATGTAACTATCCCTTGTAAACCCGGCTTGTAAAACACTTCGTGAGAAAGTTAGTAAAAGTCCAACGAAACGCGTAAAGTAAGAAAAGTTTTACAATCCAGGTTGGTTCGGTTCTGCTCAGATCACTAATTTAGCCCTTTTAAAAGCAAATTTTAATGTTCTGAATTAAATTTACATATTAGTCTCATATTACTAATAAAGAATAGATGGATAGTAGATGGATGAACCGTTAATTGTAAGCCGTATGTTGCAAGCAGAACGACTGAATCACATATGGTGATATACTTACAGGTGATGAAACTTAAAAAAAATGGAGAGATGAAATTTAAAACATGTTTTTTTTTGTACGAAACGTAAGTACTTAAGAAGAAAACGATTAAATAACTATGTAGCATATTCATTGTCATTGTGAATGATGAACGAGTTCATAAGCTTGTCACTACTGACGACAAGGTAGAATAATAAATTTCTCTTGTTGCTTAGGCTATGAGTGTAAGAGATGGCGTTAACAATAAATATACAGGGCAGTCCGTTAAACGTTTGTTCGGTCTCTTAGCCACATGATTTATCATATGTCGGCAAATCTGAGGCAGGCTAAGTGTTCTACGTAAACTTTAGTCTAACTTTGCGAGCAAAACAAGCTCCTGACTGTAACCTTCATTGTCCGTCTCACATCTTTGATTTTCCAGCAATACAGAATCGGGTTAAGGGACGAGTTTGAATAAAAAAGAGTGGTTGCACATGCCCCAATGAAATCCAATGTTATACCACGCCATCCAGAAAACTGTATTACTACAACTGAGACATAAAATGGCGCATACCAAACAACCAATGCCAACTGTACCCACGCTATACTAGAAACGCTCTTCTTGTATCGTGCTATGTTGAGTGGAATCCGGCTCCTGTCACTCGCTCATGTCCGGTTCCAAGTTGAACTTGGGTTTGACGTTGTCGCAGTGTGAGGAAGATCTTTGTGTAACAGAAGATTGAGACGCATAAAAAAAGTATTCCAATAACTGCGCCTGTGATGTAGACCAACAGGTGGCTCCAAAATGAATAAATAAAACCACATGCAATACCCATCAACCAGAAACAGCATATGGCTGCAAAAACTCGCCTTAAAGTTACAACTTGTCTGTACCTTAGCCCCAACAGCAGGGCGAAAAGTCTGTCAACACTAAGAGCCATCAGTGTGCAGACGGATACTACACTTAGAGTAAAACTTGAAACGGACATTACACTGGAAAGTAAACTATTCAAGTTAATCTTTGTCGCAGAATTCAGGATAATGCTGACAAAAGTGGTTGTGAAATTAGACCGACGCACAGATCCGTCACTGCCAAGCATCGCAACAACACTCTTGTTGGTGGATGAACAGAAGACACATTACGAAGAGCAACTAGAATCAGTGCATTGCCCAGGGTTGCAGTAATGGAAAGAAAAATGTTTAAAGATGAGAGAAATATAGCTATCCCTGTTGTTAACTCTGGCACCCAGTGGTCTTGACCGTCGGTGGCGGTTGCCATCGTTTGGAGTTAAGCTCAAAAAGTTCTCAGTTGATAGAACGCGTGATATGATTCATCCGCTGCGCTTTCCGTGATTAGCGCTTCTTTGTTTTTGTTCTCATAAATTATTTTAAAGGAAAGACAGAAATGAATATTCAAATTATCACCTGCTGTAGCAGTGTTGTCATTGTAAAATGTGAGTTTGCTGTTAGAAGGCCTAAGAAAAAAATCAAACTGAGTCATAGCTACAATATTGAAAACGAAGAAAAATGAAGGAATTGGAGTATAACGATGGCTAATCCTCTTATTATTCCACTATTTTTTTTTATTTCACCAAATAAGGTCAAGAGAAAGCGCAAAATATAAGACCGCAATACATTGTAGTGTCCTGGTTTGACCGGTTTGCCATAGAGCAAATATGAACCAATCAAATTTTAAAAAGCCATTTCAGTCGCTTTCTCTGTTGTTTACGTCATTCGCACACGCCGTATACTGGTGGACAGAGCGTGGTGTATTTCAACAATCTTACCAGAAAAGTGAAGCCAAAATAACAAAATCTTTTTAGTAGTGTGATAATAAATCTATTATTCGATGGTTTTACATATAATACGCGCGGACATTTTGCTCATTGCTTGTATTTTTCCTCGCCTCTTCGGGACTCGGAAAAATACTACACAACTTGCAAAATCTCAGCGCGTATTATATGTACAGTGTAAAACCATCGAATAAGATATATATATTTATTTTACAATACCGAGATAATATAATTATCAACTCAATTAAGTATCGTTAATATGAGACGTGCCAAGAAATCATATATATCATTGATTTAATTTTCTGAATTTCTCCAACCTTATTATGCAAGAAATCGCCTTTTTTGTGACTCAAGGCCAGTTTTGCGACCTTTGAGTTTCCAAACGAAATGTCCAACATTCTGCCTTCACATGCATGCAGCGGACGAGGTATCAATAAATCATTTGTAACTAGGACGACTCGCAGAAATAATGTTTTCCCTAAATGTCGAGTTTCCAATGACTAAGACCAATTTCTTCTATGTACAACAAAATCTTACTGAGTGCGACGCGCCTTACCGTGGCCACCCAACCTACCTTTTTTTACAAGTTAGCCAATCAGGAATCTTCCTCCTTGTTCATAAAATACAATTCGACATGTTTTCACTAATTTGTTGTTGCGTCGCTTGCCTGTTAAACTTTGCAAGGAGGCGTGACCGTTAATCAAATTCGCGTATCCTGATTGGCTAACTTGTACATGTAAAATAAGTTTTTGTGGGTGGCTACGTCGCATTGTAATGGCATTGTTTTTGGGTGGCGCGTCGCATTGTAATGGACCATGCCATATGAACCAATTGTGTGGCAGCCATGTTGGTTTGCCATAAACTAATGGAAAACTTTTGATGAGGGTACACCACCATGACGGCGATGACGTCACCTGCATACGCTCTATAACTGGGGAATATCGAGAAATTACTCTCTTAAACAATTAATTAATTTTAGTTAAATACTGATGCTTGAGTCAACACTTTTAAAACTGAACTATCCTATTGATTGGTTCTTCTCATTGCATGGCTTCTGTATTTCATCTATTAGATGAGCACACTTTTCCGTGTTTTTTTCCAGTCACGGAGCAGGTCATGCTTTGTCTTCTTGTAAATGAATACTGATAGCACATCCTGTTCTTCTCAAGAAGAAGTAGCTGTGGTTATAAAAACTCGGGATCGATTTAGAACTATGGCAACGAGGACGAAGGTGGGAAACTGTACAGGAACCGTATTGTAGGCAATTCCCTAAAAATCAAAATAGTCCAATGCCTTTTTTTTTCTTTCAGCAAAATAGCACAATTTGTCAAAAGCCACCACCTTGGCTTGTATAGAGACGAAGGCAATTTTAAGACAACGTTAAAAATTCTTGCCTACTCTGTACCCGAAAATTGGGTAATCATCCCTTGTAAAAAACGTAAACATATAGGACTCGTAAACAAAAGCTAATCAATTTTGTCTGCAGAAAATGGCTTGAGGAATTTTCTTCACTTCTCCGAACACACAGAACTGCCATAGGCACGAACATGGCCGAAGCTTTTGCCAATATCTATATGTCATCAATAGAAAAGGAGATCTCAGTTGCAGTGCCTTAAAAAAACACTAACGTGGAAAAGGTTCATTGACGACGTGTTTTCCTTGTGGGACGGAAACAAAGAAGAAAAAAAAAACATTTCATTGACCACGCAGATGCTTACCATCCAACTATAAAGTTTATCGCTGAAGTCTCACAATTAGGAACAACATTCTTGGACACAACAGTCTATAACGAAGAGAGATTCGAGAATAGATTCTCGTCGTGCGCACACATTACAAACATACTGAAACATTTCAGTACACAAATTACAACAGTTGCCACCTAGCGGGCGTAAAAAAAGGATTCGAGAAAGGAGAAGCTCTTGGGATTCTAAGGAAAAACTCTTCTAAAGTTACCTTTCGGGGGAACATTAAAAACTTTAGAACGCGCCCTGATCTCGTGAGGTTATCCTGATAGTCTAGTGGGCAAAATCTTCTCAGAAGTTCACTTCGCAGATAGAAAGCTCTAACACAAAAACAGAAAGCGCCCTTTCTGACACAATTTCAGCCATCACTAGCATGTTTGAAAACATTCTAATGCACAAATGGTATTTAGTATTTAATACAAAACCAACCAGCACTCAGAGAGATATATAAGGAACCTCCCTTGATCTCTTATAGAAAAGGAAAATCACTCAAAGACATGCTTGTTAAAGCAAAACTATAAAGTCTCATATCAACACAATGGACAAACAGCGTAAGTCCCGCAGTACTGTCAACCCCATTTTATCATAATTATACGGTACACAATTTCGTACATTAAAAGCAGGAACTGCTATCCGAAGTAAAAATAAAAACAAGAATTAAAATATTAGGTATCTGGATTCTTGCCCAACTATGAAATCCGGAATCCAGTCATTATAACCCGGTGTCCGCGGTGCGGAATCCGAAATCCAAGTCCCTCTTGGATCCTTTAAAATGGGGCGAATTTAGTTTCTTTCTCGTCCAGTTCAGCTATGAACCTATTGTGGTAGGAACTGGATGATATATTAGAGTTTTTAGAAAGCAAAGAAAGCTGTGATATTTTTAATACCGACATAGAAGGTATTTGATTGCGTAAAAAGTTGACACAGAAAACAAAAAGTGTTCTTCTTCTTCGCCTTCTTCTTTTATTTATTTTTTTTTCATTATTAGGTCATCTCATGTGGCATTGAAATCCGAACAGTCTTATCCTATTTACTGTAAGTGACCTTTTCTATCTTCTTTCTACTATAATTTATTGCGAAACTGTTATTTGATTCAAGAAATTCTGTGCAGAATTCCCAAACTAGCAAAGATGTAAGAAGAGAGGTTATATGATAGTTTTATTGCACTACTGCGAGGGGTTAACTGAGGAATATTACATGGCGTGTAGTTTGTGACTCTCTTCTTTAGGGTTTAAATAAAAACTTATATTCTACTTCGTGAAGCTCCACCAAATACATACACTATGTCTCTTAAGTCCTACTGTTTAAATGAGTTCGATAGTAATGCCGTTGCACTTTTTTCTAAGCTCTAACAGAGCATAATAACTGATAGAACAACGAAGAGCTACAAGATGCTCCTGTACGCGCGTTCAGTAAACCATCTTTCATAGAGGATATTGTTCTTCCTCTTCGTTTGATACCAACGACAAAGAAGTCATCTATCATTGAAGTCACCAAGAGGAGCTATTGAAAAAGGTCGCACTTTGAACAAATTTCACTGGCTTAACTGATCCTTAACATATATATAAGTTCCAATTACAATTATATACAAGTTCCAATTTTCGGCGATTTTAATGTAAAAGTTATAGCAGTGTCGTGACACATCGGTGGGCCCAACACTCGAGAAAGCACCTTCCTTTCTCAGCAATACAGATCTGATTACAGACCTGTACAGAAGGGTGGCACTTTAGATGACATCCCCAGCCAAAGCACTTCTGTGTGCACGTATCTGCATCACACTCCATCAAGCCGCAATCTTCCCCATTGCAAACCTGCTCACACTCCCTTGCATTGCATGATGCCGTGTAACACTTCCTACCGGAGCAATCCTGGTGGCAAATGTCAGAACCCGTGCAACTCAAATGACAGAAACCATCGCTGCAAGTCTGGTTGGATATTTGCAGAGGATTGGAAGGCCTGTTTTCCAGTGCACAACCCACTTTCGATTGACACGTTTGAACGCAAGTCTCATCCTCAATGTTGTCGCAAGATGATTTTCTTGTTATACCAGGGGGCTGGTAAACAGAGTGACTACATTGTCCGCCAAAACATCTAGGGTTGCAGTTTTCTCCTTCGCACGATGTCAAACAACCTCCTCCAGTACACGTCTGGTAACAGAGTTTTGAACTGGATGATAAACAGCCCATTTTGCAGTTACTCCCTCTGCAAATCTGAGTGCAAATCCTTGAGTAGCATTCCATGTGGCATCCTCCAGCGATGCATTCTTGAATGCAAATGTCCGACGTGCAAGTGATCAGCTGGCATTGTCGTCCGACGCAAACCTGGCTGCACTTTTCTCCTGCATTGCATCTAAGGTTGCAGTTACCTCCATAACATGCCTGACTCTGCATTGAATAATTTTTAACACTCTCGACTTCACAATCCCCATTAATGCAGTGTTGATAGCAAATGTTTTGCCTGGGAGCTATTGCCTGATTGCAAGTTGATACGACAGTCAAAGCGGTTGTATTTTCAGGTTTAGCACTGTAAATGCATTTGCTTCTCCGACATGTACGTGCGCATTCTCCACCCTCACAGAGCATCGTGCATCGTCCCATTTCGCATGTTTGCTGGCAATATTGCACTCCTGGTGGACAATGCATTTTGCAGTTTCCTCGGGTGCATTTCTGAATACAACGTTTGGCATTTTCAGGACACTTCATTTCACATCCACCCACGTTGCACGTCTGGGTGCATTCCTCAGAAGTGCACATCATGTTGCAACGCCCACGAATACAATATTGGTTACAACTCTTAGCATTGCATTTAAGAGACTTGCATAGGCTTCCATAGCATTGTTGTTTGCATGCATTTGGTGAGGAGCAGGTAAGATTGCAGTTTCCCGCATTACAGATTTGCTGGCAATTCTTGAATATATTTCCAGTCACGGAGCAGGTCATGCTCTGCCTTCTTGTGAGTGAATACTGGTAGCAAGTCCTGTTCTGTCTCAAGAAGCAGTGTCTCTCATCAATGACGGCTGTGGTTTGATTCAAAATGGCGACGAGAACAATTATGAGAAGCTGCACACACACTAACCCCATTGTGAACAATTCCTGAAAATGAAAATAATCAAATATATGTTTAATTAATCGCTGTATTTTTTATTTTATCTTTTCTACCAATGTCTTTAGCTTTCGATCATTTGTCTAAGGGTCACCTTGGTCTGTATAATCGCCGAAGGAGACATTTTTAAAGAAGTTTTAATCAGCTTTAGGTCTCAGAGATAGTTTCCTTCCGTGCCGATTCTCAAATTTCAATTATTATCGCTTGAAGAAAATTAAGAGGAATAATCTAATTATCTGATTATTTAAACATACTTCAAAATGATCCCATTCAAAAGAAGACGGTATGTATGCATGTAGTTAAGAAAACAGTCGGTCAACTATAGACCGAAGGCCAATCTTGGACTGAAGAAGTTTCGTTTTCAAAACGTGCTGGACCACGCAATATACATGCCAAAATGCCAATGTGGACAGAAAACATTTGAGTTGCTTTTTTACTTTACAAAGTTTCTCGATTAGTATGAACAGTTGCAAGTTGCAAGCCTGTCTAACAAGCGGCTTTCTCTCGGTGAGCGAAAGCGTTCATGCGATATAAAGGCGCTCATGCGCATGTACAAGAGTTAAAAATTTCTGCGCGAAAATGCTGACGTGTATAGGTAGGAAAACCATTTCCAGCAATCAATAAGATATGCAAAAATGACGATTGGGCAAAATATTTGTAATATCTTTGTAGGTTGTATTTTACCACTACACCCCTATCTTTATTCACTCAAAAGCAATGACAATCCCTTGAGCATTCTCGGTTCGCATAGCATGCTTTACGCTTCTTCAGTTAATATTTCCTGACGGTTTATCCTACCTTAACTTTGTCGTCTTTCATTTCGATCAGGATGGTTTTTAAAATCTTGTTTTTCCCCAATCGCTCTTTAACTCAATGATTTATACCGTGATTTATACCTGATTTATAGCTCAATGATTTATTTCGTATTTTTAAAGATTAACAAGGAAACCTTTCAAGGACGTTAAAATGTGTGGTATGTCTGAGCACCAATACTTCAATGCACTTATGGTTTTATGCAATCTTTTTAAAATTGTCAATGTTCCTTCTAACCATCTAAATTGGCAAATCTCATAAGTACGGTTGCCATAGAAAGAAACGCATCACTTAACTGTGCGGGTAAACAAGAGAACGAAACTTCGACGTGCTCACCTTTATTTCTATTTACAATTTAAAGTTACAATGAACTTGACGGCCAGTGCCGTTTCGAATGATACTTACCGTTTTTAAGTTCAACACCAGAATGACAATCTTTTTAACTACAGTACTGTAAACAAAACAATCGTCTGATTGTGCTCTTCATTGCCCGCCTTACGTCTTTGATCTTCCAGCAAAAAAGAATTGGATTGACTGATGAGTTAGAATAAAGTAGCGTGGTTGCACATATCCAAACAACATCCGCTGTCATAGTACCACGCCATCCAATCATCGCTCTTAATACAACTGAGATAAGAAAAGGCACATAGCAAACAACCATGGCCAACTGCACCCACACTATGCTAGAAACCGTCTTCTTGTATCGTTCTAGGTTCAGTGGAATCCCTCTTCTCACTATAGCTAGCTCATGCTCGTTTTGGACGTTAACTTGAACATGGCGCTGCCGTAGTATGAAGAAGATCTTCTTGTAAGAGAAAATTGAGATGAAAAGAGACAGCATTCCAAAAACTGTGACTGCACAGTAAGCGACAAGTTTACTCCAAAAGGAGTACATTAAGCCACCGGAAACACAAATCAGCCAGAAACAACATATAGTTGCAAACATTCGCCTTACAGTTGATACTTCTCTGTATCTCAGCCCCAACACCAGGGCGAGAAGCCTGTCCACACTTACGGCGGTCGAGGTGAAGATGGATACTCCACTCAGGATAAAACTTGAAGCAGGATTTATTTGCAAAGCGTAGGAAAAGACATTCACGCTTATCTCTGTAACAGAATTCAGCAAAAGGATGGCAAAAAGGGGTTGTGAAATTAGACCGACGCACAGATCCGTCACTGCCAGGCATCGCAGCAGAAGCTTTGTTGGTGGATGAACAGAAGACACATTACGAAGAGCAAGTAGGGTCAAAGCATTGCCCAGGGATGCAGTGATGGAAAGAAAAATGTTTAAAGCTGAAAGAAATACAATTAGCCCTGCTGAAAACGTGGATTTCAGATTCGGTGTGTTTTCGTAGTCTTCACCATTGCTACTGCTTGCCATCGTTTGGAGCGTTAGGCGGAACGAGTTTTCAGTTGGAAAAACGTAATATTTATAATATAATTTTCTGCTTTACGCGTTCATTTGAGACGTCTCCTTTTTGTCTTTTTAAATGAATTCAAGTTAAGACAATAATAGAAATTTTCACCTGCTGCAGCTGTGTTATCGGTATTGAACGTCATTATACATTCAATATCTTACCTACTGACAATTACTTGGCAACACTTGAGTAGTGAGAAAACCCAAGATACTAAATCAAACAGTTATGGCTAAATAAATCGTCATAAGTAAACAAATCAAAACATGGTAAACAAGTGAACAAAGAACATATGGACAAGTGGACTTAGAGGTTGATTTCCTTTTGTTTCTCGATGATGACTGTTTGATTTTGTTTCGGGGTTTTATAAACCAGACGTGAAAACTGCAAAGGACCGCGAACGATAATGCTGTCAGTTGACGTAGGATCTACAAGAGACCTAATCAGCCACACAACTGAGAAATTAAACACCTAGCCATTATGAGACACTTTCCCTTTGTTTTCGTCTTTTGAAAATGAAAATGAATTATGTAAAATTACTCTCGAAAGAATCAACCTTTACAACGGATGTTATAATGCAGTGACAGGCAAAACACGACTCCCACTGGTCGCTAAATGTACCTTAGACCTCAGGATAGTGCTCTCCCGAGTACGTTTCTTAGATTTTTAACCTTTTGAAGTACCAAAAAGTCATTTGCAAAGTAAAATGATACGAGACTTATGTTTACTTTTAAAGGCGACATCATATCTTCCAATAAATTTCCATGAAAAAAATCTCACCAAGCGCCGGATTAATAAGGAGGAATTATGAAAAAATTGTTCTAGTATAACAAGGACTGTTATGTTAGTCCAGTCAAGCATTTTTTTAAAGGCCAACTATTTAGTTTTTTCCTGCAATTGATAGATTTTCCTACAATATGCGCCCGGTAACTTATTTCATATTTTAAAAGAAGACGCTTATTCGAAGGTATGGCGATTAAGGGTCAACTATTTTTAGGGTCACTATGAATAGCCAACAAACTGGATTTGTATCAATGGGAACGTTAAAATTATGGGAGTGAGGGTATGATCGCAAGTTAGCCAGTGGGCGCCGATTCGGGGGGGGGGGGGAGGGGGGACAATCTCATTTGAAAGGGGAGGGGATGCTTGTCGGAAATTTTCAATTAAACCTCTAAAGGAGACCAATCTGGGCGTGGCCCAAGCTTTCTTTCTTTTTTTTTTTTTTTTTACCCCTAAAAGAGACCATTTAAAAACAGAGACATTTTTCCCGTGCAACCCTACACGAGACCTTCACTGCTAAATATAAGAGCGTTTTGCCCAGAACACCCTAAAGTGAGACCAAAATCCGAAATCTTCTCTCCTAAGCGAGACAACGACACGTAACTTATTGCAAAACACATTTGAAACCCTAGTCCATAACTAGAGAACGGTAAACGATTTGTTTTCATAGCAGAAAAAGGATATCACGCTGTGTATTTCTGTTGACGAGTTCGAAGTGTGAAATACCGATTGTGTAAAAACAATACTTGAAGTTGTCAACAGCAGCATATGCACGTTTGAAATACTTTTTTTGTTTGAAAGGTAATACTGAAATTCTACGTATTTATAAGTGTCACACGTCTTATTTAAAACACGTCAACGTTTTCTCCGAGTTTACTTTTTTTTTTTTATCTTTGACCCTAGTTGTTATCACACATCACGAAAAAGGACACGACGTTATTTTTCGGCGGAGAGAATCTCGACAGCGGGTACCACTCGACAGCCGTAAATACGTCTGTGTTCGCAGGCTACGATTAAACGAAACATGATCGAACGTGCAGATACTATGGCCGCCGGCGCCATTGCTTCAACGAAAAGTGCGTGTTGATAGACTCAGTTAGGGAGAGTCACGAAGGGGGAATTTTGGCAATTGTCCTGTATTATAATGGAGTGCAGACAATCTTGAAAATGAAAGTTATTAATGTGCCCAATAAGTAGAGGAATCCTCGGCTAAAACAAACTTGAAAAAAAAATTGTATTTAAAACCTTTTAGACTTCACGTTTGTGTTGTTTAATTGGTTTAATACTGACTGAAAATGAATTCAAGCGTGAAAACAATTGTTTCTCGTGGTGCTGTTTTAATGGCAGCAGTTCATTTCCTGTAGTGTTATTGAAATCGGACAGAGGTGCTTTCGGTTTTGGCAAAAGTCATAATGCAAAACACGTCACTTAATCGGGGGTCGACACGTCGGCACCAAGTCCACAACTGATCAGTTTGGGCGATTATCTTTCAGAACTGATTCGGGCTTAATGAAACTGGAGTTTTCTTTGGTGAAATGCAATGCCATCTTACGTGCGACATTTTACGGACGGATAAAAATGCCGCTTACACTAAGAACAAAATGAAGCCAGCTAGGGCATTCGGAAAGCCAACAGCACTACGGAGATTGAGAATTCAAAGTTCGTGTTTACTCCAAACAATCCAAACAGATCAAACTGCCCCAACAAAATACTTGAAACATCACGATAATAGCGTGATAGCGAGATGGGTGCCCATGTTAAATCTAGTCATTCATCCCAGGCCGCAAGGGATAACCGAAATGTGTAATCAGTTTATCTTTTGAAAGAATTTAAGATAGAAGTCTCGACTCTCGAATCATCTAGAAGCCAAAGAACAGGAATAAACGGAAATCTTGTTGTGATATAATTAAGAACTTCTACCGGCAATATATTACTTGAATCGTACTGGTTCATTACATTTTAGCGCCAGGCAAGTCGTCCATCCAATTAACTGATACCATCCGGTGAAATCCACGAAAAAAAAAATCTTGGGACAAAAGGTCATTGGCAGAGGCAAAAGAACAATGCCCACAAAACTTTCAAAACAAAGTCAGATTAAAACGATCGAGAAAGGAGTCAATTGGCCTAAGAAAAAAATATTGCGTAAACCATAATTACTTCTTCAGTAGCTCACAAAGTGTAACTAAGCTGAAATTAAAACCATCTACGCAAAACGTTCGAAACAATGATTCATTTGGTGAAATCTGTGTCAATCCGTGAACAGATCTGTGACAGGATCATGTTTATTTTGGCTGGAGACACCGATTGTGTAAACAAAGAAATATTTTTCAACGCAAAGGTCTTTTCTGTTCAGTTGTCTAATCGGTTTATAATAATACTTCTAGCTACTCGGCCGCCACCGCTTTCGTGAGGTTGCTTCCAAATTGTGGAAAAATTTATACATGTTGTTGCAATTTAGCAGTGTGGTATCGTGGGTTTCAAGCTACGTATGTGATGGACAATTTGTAAATCTTCATTGACAAGCTTTTAAATACGTGGAGAATTTTAGCAGCGGGAAATCAAGGCTAATAGCACAATGTTTGAAACATGCATGATGAATCAGTCAGTTATGAAGTTTCGATGCAGTAAATGCCGTTTTAGAGAAATACAACTGCCACAGATCTAGGCAGCATTTTTTTTATCAGTTAAAAGCGGAACCATCATTACACATTAAGAGGTGATACGGGAAAAATTCGTAGAATTCGTAACTTTCTTTTATCGCGACTCCTGTTGTGAGAGAAGGCCTTTGTAGCTATCACGGTGATGTTGATGCATTCATTAGGTATTCACGAAGAGAAATCTTCCATTCCCCATGCATATCGTGAGCGGATGAGGTACATCATTAAAAGAAATGCAGCAGGCAGCTAAAAGAAGCGCGTGTCACATCATACCACACATAACGCGGCCGACAGAAATTCCTTTCGACAAAGTGTTCGAAAGTCAAACTGAACAAGTTTCGCGTACGGTAAGCTATAAGTGATTCAATGAAATACCCACCTTGTGATTCTCAGCTTGCTTTTTTAGGGCAGAAAAAAACCCTGAAGCACGCGAGATTAGTTCACAGTGCGAAGTACATCACAACAGTTATCAATACTCTGTCAAATGATCATGCAGCGATCGTGATAATGAAGTAGCGGATGTCAAACCAGGTTTGATCTCTTACCATGCGCCCCTCCCAGGGGAGTGTCTTCCGGCGGGCTCACACAAGGGTAAGGAGAGTTTTTCCCCGCGCAAAAAAAAAAATTGGCCCATCCAGTGCAAGCACACAAGATTTATAAAGAAAAATATTTGTATCGGGTTTCTAGCAGCGTTTTAACACTGCGTGGGTATTTTAGGAATCGAGAGAGAAAAAAAATGTTTGAAATTGTTGAGTTTATGGAAGGCGGAAGCCAACTTCTCAATACGAAGAACTTGCCACGTATTTTCACCAAATTATACTTTGACTGCTGAGTCGACGCCTTCCCCACTTCAAAACCCCGAGGCAAAATTCCGGGGAGTATTTTGCGCGACCGCATTTTCTCCACCCATTAGCCCCAGGTGTGGTATGTGTGGGGAGGGGGGGAGGGAGGGGAGAGATAATTGTCCTCGATCAGATCATATTCACACGGCACCACAGTGCGGCAGAGAGTCAATCGATTGAAATCAATATCGGAAATCAATCGATACAATCGCTAACAATCGAAATCCATCGCCGATTGCTATCGATTGATATCGATAATCGATAAGAAAATAACCGTGACAGGAATGGGCTTGTACTCATTATCGATTGTTATAAATTCAATTGTAAAAATCAATAACAGTGGATGATCCAGCTAGTCATATAACTTCATATCGATAGTTTGCAGTCTTGGTTGTTTCAAGCATATAACAAACTAATTTTTCTGAACAAAAGATAGCGCTAATTAAATTAACAATTAGATTATGGGCTCGAAATTCTAGCGCGTGATATTTGACCCGGGCGAAGCCCGAATCACTATCACGCGATAGAAATTGAGAGCGAATAATCTAATTGTTTAAGTATAAATCTAATAGATGTTCCAGACTTAACAAGGAGACAGGTTCACGTTTTTATTGAATAATGATATAAATAAGTCACGCAAGGCACTACTCACTCCGGCTCACTATCTATAACATTAACCGCAGAATAGATAGTGAGTAGCGTAGCCAATAAGCGAGCAGCATTCGTGACAGAACACTAGTAGATTTATACTAATACGAAAGAGACGATATTTAAGGGGTCAAAGCGATTACTGCTATGCCACTCAGTTATTTTTTGTTTTCTTTATTGTTTCCTTTGAGATTTATTCTTACGTTTCTTTCCTGGTGCAAAAACTTGAAATTGCAAAAAAACACTGAGTATCTTGTTTATTTTGTTTTATCTTCATGGCTATGTTACAACAAAGCTAGAGGGTTTCCGTAACACCGCCTTCCGGCCCCCAAGGATACTCCCATACTGATGTTCTATAACCATTATAAAAAATTGCGCTTTTTACATCGCTTTAGCATCTTTCTTATCTAAAACAAATAAACATTAACTCGATATAACAAAGATTTTGGTTGCCCTTTCACAAATTCGTTAAAGAAGGGAACAAGCCCCTATCATAACGAACACATTTTCCCATTTCCTTGGCATTACCATTTTGAAGCAATTAAAAAAGAGTGGCATGTAAACTTTCGTTCTAATTGGTGTATTCCGTTTGCGAAATGATTGAACTGGCCTACCAGTTTTCACAAATGGAAGCGCCCAAAGTGTCTAAATACATGCAGGCTAGTCCCCAGCTGTTTATCTAGTAAACTGAAAAAAATTTACACCTTTAGGGAAAGATATAGACAGTTCAGGTGTTTGGGCTAAAACGTTACATGGATTGTACAAATTCTAACCCCCCCCCCCCCCCCCCTTTCCCCTTACCTATACCTTACCGAATAAGGTAGGGTAAAGTTGACGTAATCACTGACAAGCAGTAAATTATATACCTATTTGAGCCGGTTAAAGTTGTCTACTCCGAATAAACTCTTTATTCAGTTTATATGACCATTATCTAATTTCTCTTTACAAGTTCATTACTTACCAATAAAGATACGGTAACATGCGGAAGTCTACGCAAATTCTCCCAAATAGGAACGAAAACTCGAACCAATGACCTAATCAGGCCACTATCGGCTGCATTTGCGGAATCAATGTTAAAACTCGTCTCACTCAGCGATTTCTACTGACTAACCTTAATTCTCTCCTAGCGAAAAATTTCACTTGATCAAGAAAATTACTTGGTGTGTATGGAAGCACACAGACGGAACTCTGATATGTTACTAACATCTGAGAGCAACATGGCGCGCAACTGGCAGTTTGAAAAAGCTTGCCGATCAACCTCGTTCCCAGGACGTGAAGAGGAGAGACCCTGGGAACGAGGTTGCTTGCCAATTGGATTGTGGATGCAAAGATAATGTCATGCTTTTTTATGTTTTAACTCAATTTTATATCTGTGATTCTGAGATAAAAGAGTTTCGACACACCGTTCAGTATTGACTGTATTTACTTTAAACAGACTCGAACTCCGCCGCTAAGTTCACGGAATCCAATACAATCTAGGGTTTATCAATTAGACCGGCGGGCGACTGGCCCGAATGCAGACCAAATAATTAACTTTCGCCACAATTGGAAATCCAGGCTTCAAACATTAAATTACGACTGAAGTAACTGTGGCTTCAGCAGTTCCGTTTTCAATATTGGTCAATATTTATAGCCTGTATCTCTCTTTTGTACTCTCTTTTAGTTTAAATGTCATTTGCTTGGCTAAGGAGACTTTTCATCAGCCAGATAGCCTTATTGAGGAAAGGGGAATTGAGCAATTCACGCAGTGTGCGTGTCTAATTACCTACAAATTCTGCTCTCATTCGGGCCGGAGTTGCACCGTTACACAGTGGTTATTGTTTGATTCGAGTCGCAGTCCGATAACAGTAAAATATCATGACTTCATTTCTTTAAACTTCCTAGGCAAATCTACCTTCTAATACTGTTAACTGTCTTGACATATGTAAAAAAAAATGTGTATTAATTAAGGCTCATTTCCGCCTCCTTTGCTCGAGTATTATCGGATGCCGAAACTCGTCACCTATAACTGAACGAAGGTTCAAGAGCTACAAAAGTTGTAAATCTGTATAGTGATAGCGAACTGCTAAATTGAAATTCAACAACATGTTATGCCTGCAATTTGCACGTTATCTGACAAAGGTCGCGCTCTTACCTTGTTTGTAGACCTTCAGAAAACTTCTGTATATGTACGTCTCAAAGCACTCTTGCGAGAGCCTAAAAGATGACTTCAAGATATGTCAGGTGTAGGTTACGAAGGCTCTTTTTCTTGGAGTGCCTTTCTCGCTATCTCAGATATATATCACAATAAATTTGTGATCTTGTGGCCTGGCGATAGCCAACGGCAAGTTCTTGACATAAAATCCAGCTAAAAAAGGGCATGGAGTTTGATTACCATGGACTAATTAATAATCCAGCTGTTTGGAATGAATTCTTCTTCTTATTTTTTTCATTAATTATAATGAGGTCCTTGCACTCTGCAAAGTTTTATACCTGTTTTCAAAAAATCGCTTCCGGAAACTGCCTGCAAATCTAACCGTTATCAGTCACAGGCTAGAGCGACAACAGAAAACGACAGTTGCTCATTTGAAAGAGTGCTTTAAATTTTGCAAGCAAGGGATCAGAGGTTCAATTAACACCCATCTCCCAATAAACACCCCTCCGGCTATTCTACCCGATTAGATGAGCTTTTGTTAAATAGCAGTCGATCCCGATTATTCCAGCAAGCGCAGCCATAAAACACCCTTGTTGACTCTCCGCAGTTACGTGAGAACCCTGATATAAGCACACATTCCAATGCAGTATCTGCTCTTCCTCAGTTCCGATTTGCGGATGACTGTAGTAGTTAAGTACATTAAGAAAAGACCCCACATTTTGAGCAGGAAGTCTAGAGTTAAAACACATAGTATTTTCTTCAGTCTGCGAGTCAAGCTGGTGATTTGTGTTGAGGAAACCGCAGTTATAAATTGCAGCTAATTGCGACTAGATTTGTGACATTTTGGAGATAGCTAATTATACTTGGCACAAAACCACGCACCAAGAGGCACTGGAGTAGTTAGTTACCGCAAATAGTGATCATTACCTTCGTTCCTCATTTCGAACTAAATGATAATGTCAATTTCAATGGATTAGGAGTTTATCATTAAATTAATCTCGTTTGAGTGAAAAAAAAAAATTCAAACAGACAGAACAAAGAATTTTCTATCACGTTTGGAAAAGCATCTTCGTGAATGCACATGGATGTGTTGCTAGGTGGCTTTGAAAGGAGGGGAGAAGCACTTTCAGAGTTTGATAAAACGGCGACTCACGCTTTGGGGGTTAGTTAGCGAGACTCAAATTTCTACAGTTGCAGGGCATTTATATTTCGGCTTTTTTTTTTAACAAAATAAATGTTCAAAATACAATGCAAGCCCAGCCCCTCTATGAAGGGGACCGTTAACATAGTTCCTGCTGTCGCTCGAAGGTAAGGCAAAGTACTGACGGCAAACTGATCCTAAAGCCGCCGACACACTTGGTGATTTTATTCGCCGATCGCGGCGATTGGCGAAAATCGCCAGGTGCCCCGTGCGGCAATTGCGATTTTCGCCGATCGCCGCGATCGGCGAAAATCGTCACCGATATCTGGCATGTCAGATATCGGCGATTAAATTCGCCGGCATTCGCCAAATGTGCCCGTTCCCGCGATTTTCAACGGTCATCACTGCGAATCGCCAGTAAAGTCAACCCATCAGGTTGGGCAATTTTATCACATGGCTTTTCCTGAAACTGCCACATCCCCGAGATCGGCGTATAAAATCGCCAGGTGAGTCTCCGGCTTAACGGCGGAGGTGACGAGCTTGATAGAATAAACAACAAAGGCTGGAATAACTGAAATGTATTTGTTCAAAAAAAAACTGAATTTTTGCCCGATTTTTCGGTTTTCAATACAAACCTTCCGCGGGGCTGAACGAAAAAGGTAAGGCCTTGGTCACAGCTGGTTGGTGTCCCAAGATTCATATGTTACTTATAACTACAAGGCTCCAACAAATCCTACAAACCCGCAGGGGCAGCACGGGCTTTCAGTTACGAAAAACCATTTTAGCTTTTAAAGACATACTTGTGCAAGCTAAATTATAAAAGGCTAAAACACGAGCGAGGGAGTCGTGCAGGCTTGCCACTCTTTAATTTTACACATTTCTAAAGTCATAAGCAAACGAAAAACAAAAATGGAAACTAGTCCAACTCCGTTTATCAATGTCGTAGGAAAACGAAAAATGAAAATAAACGTTCGAATTCCCTTTTTCGACGCCGTGGGAATACGAACAGGAGAATGGAAGTTTGAATTCCGTTTACCTAGTTCGTAGGAAAACGAATGTCCTCAAAGTTTTTTGCAGTATGAACAAAGGGCCAGATTTTCTGCTAAGCGTGATATTTTTCACAATGTAGCACAGTTTGCGTTTTTGTACAGACCAACGAAAAGGAAATCTGAACATCTATGGACTGATTTTTTTTTTGCGAATATAGCTCGACTTTGATTTTATCATGCAGAGTTATCCGGGTACGTACTTTCCCATCTTTATAAAGATGAACAAAAAAATTAAATTGCGCGCTGTAGTTGTTTTGGGGTTTTAATGATTGGTCGCTGCAAATGTGATTGAGGTAATTTTTCCTTTGGGCCCTACGTTAGAATGCTATATAACGATAATTGAGGATGTTTTTTGAAAATCATTTAAGGAGGCGAGCTGTCTGGTCAGCTAGTCGATAAAGGTAATCACTGAGGCAATATTCATGACAAGAGACTTGCAGTTTAGAAACAGACGAAGCGGTTAAACGTCTTTACGGACAGAAGGCAACAATATAGGTAACAATTACCTATAGCAAGTGTGATTCATAGTTTTCGTTGTCTTCAGTGGGGCTAGTCAAAATGACCGAGAACTGAAGAGAACCTGTTGGAACAAGATTAAGGAAGAAAATATATTTGCATTTTTGTACACTGGAAAATAAACGAAACGATTTATTAACTCATGAGGAGTACACGGGGTGCTTCAATCAGTCTACTAGGCTTGATACGAAAAATAAAGCCCGCCGCACACGTGAGGAAAAAGCTGAGCAAAATGCCTCGCGAGGCAGATAGCTCCGCCGTTTCCTCTTGTGTGCGGTGAAGTTTTGGTGAGAATTTTGCCTCGCGATGCGAAATCTCAAATATCAAACATGTTGGTTATTTGAGATTTCGCCTCGCGAGGCAAAATTCTCACCAAAACTTCACCGCACACGAGAGGAAACGGCTGAGCTATCTGCCTCGCATTTTGCTCAGCTCTTTCCTCACGTGTGGGGCGGGCTTAAATCAGGATCGGACTGAGAAGATTGCAGGTGAAAATACTGTAGCAGTCCGTAAAAACTGAAATTATAAATTAAGACGTTTTTCATCTTAAAGACTGGTGCCGAGGTAAGACGGTAATTTTTGTTAATTTAAGAGTAGCCTGCGAGCAAGCTCTCTAGGGGGTGGGGGGCGGGAGGGAGAAAGAGGAGAGAGCTTGCAACGATGTCTCAGAAATTTTCATTTCTGCGTTGAATTTTTCAACGCAAAATGCTGATTGGTGGATATTGAATTTGGTGCTTACGTCATTGCCCTTCGCGTGCGTCGTGTTGACAACACAAAAATGGTGGCGGAGTTTCTATTTGTGAAGGTTGCGAGAATTTCTCCAAATAACAAAGGTTTTCTCTGGAATAAAAACCCGAGCAAAGTCAAGCTGCCAATGCTTTACTTCAAAATAGCGATGTTCTTGCAGTTTAACCTACGAGATTTGGGACAAGTTTGATATTTCAACCTTTTGCAGCAATTGAAACTCTAAAGTCTATAAACATCAAACAATGTTAGTTGTTTGCCCATTGCAAAGTATCATTATCGATTACTTGATCGCAGAAGCAAGAAGAATGGGGATGCCTGCCGCTTCGATTGCCGATATTTCAGATGGAGAGTCAAGGTCGGCCAAATTTTAAGCTTTTGTTTGGTATTTGGCTCAGCCGAAAAAAATATGAACATCTTTCAGCTTACGCACTGACTCAATTCCGAGTGCTTCGGTACGGCGTTAGCAGCGAACTGCCAGTTTTTTAGGGCAACGTTCTTTAGAAGCGCAATGATTTCCTTTTGATCTGGCGCTCTCACGTCTGCTTTGCTACTCGTTCACAACATCACAAATTTCACGCGAGTCGGAGTGTTCCATGAAACCACATTGTGGATATTGAGAATTGCGTCCTCGTTCTCGGAGACCCGGCTGCAAAATTGAGATCCTTCTGATTTCCTTGCACTGCTTCTTTTTTCCCTGGCCGGACCGTGTCAACCTTTCGACATTTTTTATGTCCAGTAGTTGTTGCAGTCGGCAAGATTCGCTTGACCCTTGGGACGACGTTTGTGACCTCGACCTTTTGGTTAATCGGCTTTTAGTGTGCTCACAATTAAGTAAAATCCTTCACTAAATTTTCTGATTTTTGTGGCACTCGGTAGGCATACTCGTTCAGAGAAACTATAGTTTTTGTCAGCAAGGATTCCCGTCTTTCGAAGAGTATCTGATATTGTACCTTTCGCATGTTTGTTTACGTTTGCTATCGTTTCCGGTTTGCGCTGATTGGCCAAATTCTGACAGCTAGGACAGCAGGGAGCCGCGGGGAGTATTGGGGGCGGCATTCAAATTCCTGAGACATCGTTGCAAGCTCTCTCCTCTTTCTCCCTCCCGCCCCCCACCCCCTAGAGAGCTTGCTCGCAGGCTAATTTAAGAGTGAAAATAATCTTTTACAATAAAGAAATTGAAAAATTGTCAAATACTTGTGAAATGTTCGTGGCTAGTCTGACACAGCATCTAATATGGGGTGGGAGCAAGGAATTAGTTTCCGTCTTAGTTTAACGTAAACTTATCAAGGCTCGATTACAAGCCGCTGTTCGCGAATCATCCCGGACTTCTGGCCTTAAAAGAATCGTTTTAAACTCGTAAAATCGTATCAAACATGTTGGATATTTGAGATTTCGCCTCGCGAGGCGAAATTCTCACCAAAACTTCACCGCACACGAGAGGAAACGGCTGAGCTATCTGCCTCGCGAGGCATTTTGCTCAGCTCTTTCCTCACGTGTGCGGCGGGCTTTAGTATGGGGTGGGAGCAAGGAATTAGTTTCCGTCTTAGTTTAACGTAAACTTATCAAGGCTCGATTACAAGCCGCTGTTCGCGAATCATCCCGGACTTCTGGCCTTAAAAGAATCGTTTTAAATGGTAAACCAGTTTTCCATGCTCCCAAATCTACTCACTTCTGTTCTTTTCCAATTAATTTGCGTGTAAACTGACATCATAACTAACGTCCGTCTGGAAGTACTTCTGGTTTCAAAATATTAATGATTTACTACGTTGATAATGAATTACTACATATAATGTTTTACTACATCGATAACGTGTTTCTTCCAGAACACAATTGTTAATATTACAAAAACACAAAAGCTGAGATTAACTTTAACTCATGGACAAAATTTCCCCTTTATAAATGCCAACCGTTACCCTGGGTACCAGAGACTTTTCATGCGCGGTTTCGGGTTCGGGTAAGCTTTGCCGCTCGTGGGTTCGGCCTTCAGCCGAAAAAGTGTTCTCACCGCGCCCGAGAAAAAACCTCTGGTGCCCAGGGTAGCCAACCATTAAAAGCCCTAACATTTTTTATCGTCAACAGTCAAAGGACTCAGAACTACATTCCAATTGAGACCCTCAGCAAAGAGAGTACAGTACAGATGCAGTGCCCTTGACAACTTTCTGGGAGATGGGTAGGATTTGTCTCAATGTTTTCTTTTTCAGCCTTTTATATCGTAGATTCTGACTTTTTCGCCGGATTTCCTCTCGGTAAATTGTGTTCATCGATGATCAGTGTAGACGCTCGATCATTAGTGACCGAGAAACTTCCCACATAATTCTTTCTGCTTAACATGCTGAAAACAGCCGATCTAAATCTCCTGTATTTTATTGAATAGATAACAGGATTGCAACAGCTGTTCGCAAATCCCACCAGCATAGCTAAAGTGCCGTAGGGACCTTTCACTTTTTCTCCAGTTCCAATCTCTATGAAGAGCATGATACAAAATGGAGACCAGCATATCAGATAAACCAATGTTACTACCAACAAGGTTACTACTCCTTTGTTTCGGCTCAATGCCTTTGTGGCTTTTGCATGTTTTCTCTTGATATCTTTGGCGCTCGTTTGCTGGTTAAACCCTGTGACATTCTGGATTCTTTGAAGCTGATTTCGAATGACCCGCGCTATTTTGAGATAAATGTAAACCATTACAATCAACGCAAGTCCGTACGTTCCAGACACAACGGAGATCGCAAAGGCAAAATTCAGACCAAATTTAGACCAGTCCTTTGCCTTGCACGCGCCGATGTAGCTAATGAAACATTCGTAGGAGCTTACACCAAATAAGGGCAAAAACGCCCACACCGCCGAGTACATCCACAAGACGAAACATAGCTTAAGGGCACGTGACTTTGTCATCTCCATTGGGTAAAGCAGAGGTCGCGCAATTGCCATATAGCGGTCAATAGAGAGCATCATTAGATGCATGATGGAAGAAATACAGAAGAGAAAGTTTCCAAATCCGTTGACCTTGCCCCACGTTTCTCCGCATCTCCACGTGCCGGTGTGAACAGTATCCAAAGCGCACGGCATTACGAGAATAGCCACGAGCAGGTCTGCGACCGACAGAGATACCAAGAAATATGAATTTACGACAGCGTTGAGCGCGTTCGAGTAGCGTTGAACCACCATGACGGCAATGTTTCCAATGATTGTCAGTAAAAGGACGATGGTCATTATTACCATGATAAGAATGGTCCAGCTCGCAGGCAGGTTAACCAGCTTGGCGTTGTCTTGGATTTGTGAGGCGCCCTGCGTCAGTGAGATTGTGGTGTTCATAACCTCTTCTATTGAGAAAAACGTGGAACACTCAGTGAGAATATCGATGAACCAAGTAAGTGATCTGTTACAAGGCTCATTAGACTAGTAATAGTTTTCACTAGAGCTGCCCCCGCTTTTGAAGATCTGTTTAACACCTGTATATGGTTTTTACTGGATATAAATACTGTGCATACGAATTTAAAAAAAGAAACGTTTGAATATTTATTGAAGTTAACATCCATGTAACTGGTTAGCATATTTATCTGTAAATTTGACATTGAAATCTATTACAGTCATACAGTTTTGTTTTGTGAAACAGCAACGCATTGTATGTATAATTACCTGCAATATATTATCCATAAATCAGTTGATATAAATGTATTTCAATTGTAAAGTTAATATTCTGTGTAACAGGAATGTATTGTACGTTAAAAATTTGAGTAATTGTTGGGAAAAATCACTATAATAACCATAACAACAACAATAACTAAACTTGCAACAATGTATAAATCTATCAAAATATAATCATCTGCAGTATATTTATGTATAAATCAGGCAATATAAATCTATTTCAATTGCTGCTCGAAGATGTGAACTCGTGGTTTGAAAGGCTGCTAAAGATGGCGAAAGGTGTGAAGTCGTGGTTGCAAGACCTTGACACACTGCAAGAAGATGGCAAAACGCGATGGTTCAAATGCGATTCTATTCAGTGCTGTTGAATGCTTTTAAATTCAAATAAATCACTGAACTGCAAAATACTCCCCCTAAAACGCTGCTCGAAGATTTGAACTCGTGGTTTGAAAGGCTGCTAAAGATGCAGAAGATGGCGAAACGTGACTTCGTGGTTGCAAGACCTTGACACGCTGTTAGAAGATGGCAAAATGCGAACTCGTGGTTGAAATGCTACTAAATGATGGCGAAATGCGAACTCGTGGTTGCAAGACCTTGAAACACTGCTAGAAAGAACTCGAAATGCTGCTACAGGACGAGGATACGCAAACTCTTGCTCGCAAGATCGTCAAACCCTGCTCGAAGACCTCGCTCGTGGTTGCAAGATGACGCTACCCGACAGCACCTTGCGCGCTTGCTGAAATATTACCCGAGACGACACTGCGCGCCTAGTTTGATCAAATCGAGATTTTTTTCGCATACAAACAAATTTACTTACAGTACTTACTTTCTTACATTTTGGAATTCCTTATATGTATACACGCGGGGAATCCTAGGGTGCCTCCTCGGGTTTTGGCCTCTGGGCCAAAACCCTGCGGGGGCAATAATTAGATATGCATCTTCAACCGATGACCAATTTACATAAACGCTATATTGTGAGGTGACAATTTTTAGTCAGCCGTTCAGAGACGTGCGTTGCAAGACGAAGGTGAACGCGTCATTAAAAAAATTAAAACCCAGTCAGGTAACTATAGATTTCTCCTCTTTTTTGCTAAATAATGCGTGGTTACTTGTGAAAGTGTCCAGACTGTACAGTAACTGCCCTTTACGATGGTAAATTAGGGGTAGCGTTAGAAAATAATTTATACATCATCAACGAACTGCGAGAAATGAAAACCTCTGATTACAACAAAGGCTGCGGTCACAGTAGAGAGTCATCAATGGTGTTTTTGTCACATTCCTCGCATAAAATTTAAACACGGTACGATTCGAGTTAAAAGCTGATGTAAACGACAGTGTCTAGCAACTCTCTTAAATGCTGACAGCTAGGCATTTTTTGCATGGGAGGGCTTTTTTAAACGACAAGAGAAATTAACGAGATAAGAGGTTTAGTTTCTAAAAACAACTGTGGTAATGCGTCGATGGGAGAGTGAAAACGAACATTTGGTGAGTAATTCACAACAAATAATTTACGAGGAGGCCTCCAGGGATTTGAGAGCTGACGTCTGGAGCGTTAGCCCTTCGTCAGAGAGAATCAATCAATAATCGACTGAATCTAGTGGAGCTACTTTATTGTTGGAAGCATTGAGACGTGAAAAACAACAATAACAAAATGAGTCGAATAATAAGCGTTCCTTGATTCCGCGTGGAATAATAATGCCGATTTGAAAGATGAATTTAATTTCCTCTTGATGTTTGCAGCCTTGTGTGCTACCTTGATGTAGGGAAATGCCACAGACAGACTGCCATGTGTTACAGGCTGGAGAAATAATTAAGGCAAGTGATTTCGATACGTCAGTTCGCGGAAGCGGTCGGCTAGCCTCCCTTTCCCACCAAATTTAGCCTGCGAATACAGCCGCCTCTCGTCGCCCCTGGCCCCCGAGGGGCGTCACTCGCGAAACGTTCCTCGGGGGGCCGGAAGCGATGAGAAGCGGCTATATTCGCAGGCTACATCAAGTGCATCAGTTGCGTTTTACATAAAGCGCATTTTATACGTACTATAGTACAGTTCTTCAGCCTCTCTTGACTAGTATTACTAGAGATGCATTTAAAACTGGCAATCAGTGATTTCAATAAATCGCTTGGCCGTACTGGCATTAAAGGGTCAGTTATTTAAACAGAGTAACAGAGTCTAACAGAGACCGCGGCTTAAGACAATCAGTCTGTTTATAAGTGGTTTACTTAAAGTAGATAAATAGTTTTCTAGTCTGGGATGCAAGCCTTCTTGTTACCGTCAGCAGCAGACAATGTTTAGATATGATTGTTGGCAAAATTAAAAATATCTTAGAACGTGGTTTTGTTAAAAACCGTCTAAACTGTCTTTAAATAACTAACCGCTACATTTTCAGTCGACGCGTTGTAAACGAAAGGGCAAGATTTGCATCATACGCTATTGCATTTGAAACTATTAGGTTGGTTATCTGATTAAGTAAGCTTCTAAGGTGCTTATGTTTTTGACAGGTTTGAATGAAATCAGTGGGAGCTATGAAAAAAAACACCTGTGCCAGTTTCAGGGTCATTTTAGACCCAGAACTGACTGACTGACTTGAACACAAACTGTGAGTCAAACGATCTAATGACCCAACTCTTGAACTGACAAACTGTGAGTCGACTCTAACTGGGGTGTGATCATTTACAGTTTTTGAAATATAAGGGAACGTATGGAAGCACGGAAAGGTTCAAAGTACAAAATTCTCTAATCCGCTCCGCAGCAGAATGGGCTATACTTCAAAACCTTCGGACACACAAAGACACTATGTAAAGTATATGAAATAATTCATATATGAACTGCGGATGAAGATGAAAGTGAGAAGTGATCATTGCAGTAAATTTTCCAATTTATGCAATTGGAAATTAGAAGTCTGAAAAAAAAATTCAGGTATTTAAAATCCCGTTGAAGCCTGAATTTTTTTTCAGGCGGCTTCTAATTTCCAATTGCATAAATTGGAAAATTTACTGCGATGATCACTTCTCACTTTCACACAAAGACACTGTTGTCAAAACGGCCGACAAAGACGAGGTGAGTGGACGTTTGCCGAGCCCACTGCTACAGTCAAGAAGCCGGCTTTCGGCGGCTCTCAGCCATCCCTTTATATGCCAAAGTTGACAAAGATCTCTCTCAGGCAAACCCAAACATCGTCAAGGAAACTATTCACGACCTTATTACCAGCCACAGCTCAAATCTAGCCTAGTGGTCACTACTCTAGAACCTCGTGCCATTTGCTCAGCTCAACCCTTAAATTCACAAAACTAATAACCCAGGCCTACCGATCGTTTCCGCTTGTAGCTGCCCCACCGGGCTCATTTCTAGATACCTACAGATCAAAATAAGGCGCACAACTTAAACCGCGAACTTGAAATTTTCCGTCACTTCAGTAAACTGAGAGGCAGAAAAAACTAACCATCTTTGAGTTCTCAAAGTAAAATTCGATTGTATCGCATTGCGCATTCTTACTGCACATATTTTCGTGCCTCATTAGCACAATAAGGGCACCCGCGCGTTGAAAACATAGTCACGTTTTGAGTGGATACAGCTTCATATTTTGCTTTAGTTGCCGACTATGCTTCATGCATTCTATGTATAATGTTTTTCTAAGTTGTGCTTAATTATCCTTGTAACTTCTGTCACCACCAAACATGGCAATAACCGATCAAATAAACTCATTATTGAAAGCACATTTTGCAAGCGATTATGGGGTAAATTGAGTGGATCGCAGCTCCTTCGCGGGCATGGTGACCTATCTTTTTTATTTCATTTCTCGAAATAGTACATAGTAGTTAACAATCACAGAAAGTTTGAGAAAATTTTCACGACAACTTTTTTATTTCGCAGGAATCACCTTAACAGACTTTTCTTCAGCTATTTTACACGTTTGACCCGTGTAACGTCGCTTTCAGGGCCTTGGAATCCGGTATCTCGTCAGAGGAAGAGCGGCGATGTAGTGGTTTGCGTCCTGGACTTACAATCGGACTTTCAATCGATCTAGATCGCGCGGTCATTGTTTTATCGGCCTTTGTATTAACTATTTTGTTTCCCTAGACAAAGAAACTTTACTCGACGTTGTCTCACCCTATCCAGGTCAGTAGCTATAGATAATTGACATATTGGAAATCCTGTGATTGATCAACGGGACGACTATTAGTCTAAACCGCGCTTTAAGCTCGGGTTGTATAGGCCCACTAGGCTAGACTAGAATGAGACTAAAAGAAATACACTTAAAGTCACAGCAACGTAAGGTATCAGTTTCTAATTCTAAAAACAGGATTTATTGAAAAACTAAGCCAATTTTATCAGTAAAAGTCGTAGAAAACGACGCTTGTTGTTTGTCAGTTGTTAGTTGTCAGTGTTGATTCATTTTTCACGTTATCAAAAAGTTTTTTTTTTTCCATATTTTACAGGCAAAGACTACCCACATATAGCGAAAGCTAATCTAGGCGGGTAGAAAAAAAAATAGGTTACACTATTACAGTTACACGTTTTCCCTTTCTGATGCATTTTCCTCTCCCAAGTCTAATTTAATTAGCAGAGCTCTACAATCACTTTTATAAATTCTACTTCCCGCCATTTTTGTAACTGCAATTTTGTAGTGGCCATCACGAAAGCCTTGCTTCTTTTGCCACTACGCACTTCTTTCTTAGAAGGTAAAATGACTTAAATATAATGCTCTGCATGTTTTTTTCTTACCACAAAAACATATTGTATTTCAGTTGAATTGGTGTGAATAAAATTGAATTGAATTGAATTGAATTGAATTACATTACAAGTGAAGACGAGAATGGCCGGGCCAGGGGCCCGTTTCTCGAAAGTCCCGGTAACGAGCATTGAGCCCGATAAGTGTGTTTGGTGATCATGATAAATGTTTTTTATAACGGAAGTCAATTTTTGTTAGCTTTCAATACTAAATTTTAAAACCCTATTATTCTATGAAAACATTGCCCAAGTGCCATGTCTGTAATCGCTGTGTAATCGGCGAAAAACATTTTAAAATATACTTATCGGGCCCGGAAAGTTACCGGTAGTTAACGGTCCCCAGGCCCATTTTATACAGGAATTACTTGTTTAAATAGGAAATTTTACCATCACTTTTGTATCGACTGGCCCTAGGCAGCCCCTTACTTTGAAGTCGCTGATTACCTGAAAGCTCTTGCTGATGCATAAAATTGAGCTATATTTTGTATTCTAATCCATTGGCTCTAAAATTCTAATTCAAGGGCTTCAAAAGAATAAAATTTTCCCTCTGAAACACCACAAAACTGCACATATTGGTATTACCTATATTGACTTTCCACAAAATCGAGTTTGTGGCGGCTATTCTGCGTAAAATCTTTACGCGGTTGTGATAGTTCGTTATCGATTTTAAATGCTGAAAACATGACTTACCTACCAAAATGCAACAAGGATCACTTACGACAGCAACTTACAGCAGACCCACCAGGTTAGGCTACTTTCTCCTTGGACGAACGAAATCAGCCTGAATACGCAATGAATTCTTTGTGTTCCAGAAAGATATAGTAAAACTCACAGCAAGAAAAGGTTCATTATTAGAACATTCAATAGGTCCGGCCCCGGCGTACAAAATCTTTCAAATAATTAAATAACTTGCTAAAAAATACGTTTTGATCAAAGAACTTTTAACTTCATTATTCATTCATCATGATGAAACAAAAATGACAACCTAACTGCCTTTGAACAATTGTCGCCTGTTTTAGTATGCCTTTCAAAATAATTGCGGCTAGGACTCACCAGTCAACATCAATAATTAAAAGAATAACCATCCATTAGGAAAAAGTTGATTAAAAATTATGTTAATTGAGAGACGCGTGGGTCACGAAAATAGGAAAGTGCAAAAAACGGCACGCCTCTTTAATCAAAGTGTGAAGAATCAATCTTCTGCCGGTGATCAATTTAGGGCCCGAGGTGATTGTGTCAATTTGTTCCTCATTAAAGTGAATATGAGGTAAAAAATAATTTATGCCCATTTGAAAAGCCTTTCAAAGAGAACAATAATGGCGTTTTTTTTTTTTTTTTTTTTTTTTGAATATCTTCTCTTGTTCCAGAGTCCAGAGATATTCAAGTTTTTGTACAAAAACTGATGGCTCTCCGCCGCAGTCCCTTCCTTTCTGCTATGAACCAAATACTCCATTTTCGACTACAAAAGGAGAGGTAGACAGTCCTACTTAAAACGCACGAAGTACCCATATTACTTTACGTCTCCTCACCAACTCATTGAGAGTAAACGATGTCCGATTAAGACAAAAAATGAGAACGTTAATCGAGCATGAAATAGACCCAAAAGCAACTTATTACCATGGCAACAGCACAGTAGACGTCATTTTGTGTCTTACCTGAGGTGCATTACTGCTGCCGAGTTTGAGCAGCATCACTCCAATGTTTCCCGAGATATTCTTGATTTTGCGATTTATTTTTGTACTGAGACGATTTGTGACGTCATCGGTTTTTGAACAAAAACATGAATATCTTTGGAATGAGAGGTGATATTTCAGAAACGAAAACACCACATAATCACTTTGAAAAATCAGTGGAGATAATGTTCAAAATTGAGAAGGGGTAAGCAACTTAACGAAAATAAATTGCTGTCGAGGTAATAAAAGAAATCCCCCTGTCTTAATCGGTGGTTCAAGGCGTAGGGTGACAGGTGACACTAGTATGACAATTTAGTGGTGATTTGAGAATTAAAGCATAAAGATACATTTGGTGTTTAGACAGTATCTTTACCTTTAGATTTAGCCTTATATGTGTTGCCTTCAGTATAGCCCAAATAATTCCAGTCTTTATGACAACGTCTCGCGCTCATCGGCTCTAGCTGTCCTCCTTAGAAAGGTTCACGTGACACTCCATCTAAGAGTGATGTCAGCTTAGAGAAAGTTGACTGCATTCGACTTAGATATGAAACCCTTAACATATTAACTTGTATGCACCTTCAAGTAGTGCCGTATGTTCTCTACACCTTCACAAAATGAAACTTGAAACTTGTAGTCCTCAACCTTGATTTGAGCGCTCTCTTGTGGGGCACACTAAATCTTATAATTGTTAAATCAATGGCTATAGTAAGCGAGTGTTCGAAGGTATTGGGAAAGAGATAATATTTTCATATGAATCAGTGTAGGAAAAAATATATGGACTAATGATCATTCAAAAACAAAACTATCATTTTCATGAATACTGAGCTCCATTTACAAAACGACTTCACTCAACAAACTCCTTCCTTCCTCTCAGATTATGGTACGCAAAATTGCCCATGATTACGAATCGCCTATTTATTTAATACATGCACGTTACCCAAAAGTACCGAATTTTAATTTATTGAGCTCAAAATAAGTACTATTCTCAACATAATTGGAATTTTACCGCGGATGCGTTTTATTAGTTTACTACCGCATAGCAAGCATCCAAACAAGTTTTGCCGGATCTAACCTTGTTTAGAAATAATCGCATTTATATACTTTTTCCACTTTTCATGATCCTTCAAAGAACGGATTTTTTTCCAGTTTTGTAATGCAAACTTGCAGTACTTAAGACCTTTTAATATTGCTTTTTGATAGAAAAGTTAGCGACACTGATACAATATTTTTTATAATACTTTTACTACAAAGAACTGAAATGTTATCACCGCTCATTACAATTAATCTCCTATATAATTTTGCGTTTTTTCCACTACTCCTAATGAAAGTAAAGCGTACGTAAGAATATGCTTCCATTTTTTTACCACAATCAAAACTTAATTACTTTTCAAGTTTCCATGGCATATGGCTCTTTCCATTAATCAAAAGTTTCTCTTAAAGAGAAAATATACGTCAGTATAGTATGCTAACCAGTGACTCGGCAAGATACTAAAATTGGTAAAAGATCATATTGAGTTTGACTGATGGTCGAAACTCGATCACATTCTCCTGCTTGAATCGGAAATCTCAAAACTTTATTCCCAACAGAAAATGTCACTCATCGTTAGTCGCTAAATTGAATAGTTAACAAAAACTCCTACATAATGTCAAGCTTTACGACAATGCAGTGATTTCATTAGAAGCACTTTGGATGATTGATGGGTAATTCCTGTTGAAAAACTGAAGGCGTTACGC
Source organism: Pavona decussata (assembly GCF_977016875.1). NCBI lineage: Eukaryota > Metazoa > Cnidaria > Anthozoa > Scleractinia > Agariciidae > Pavona > Pavona decussata. The sequence continues at coordinate 88,748 of NW_028145468.1, forward strand.
CGTTGTTGTGTATAATTATTTTTTTATGAGTGTCTGGTATTTAAGCTCACAATTAGAATGAGCCTGTTCTAAATTTTCTTAATTCCTGTCCGATTTGAGGCTAAAAATGGTCTTAAAGCGATCCAAGCCTGGTTGTATGGTAGGCCAAACCTAAGTTAAGGTGGCTAATGCGGACATCACCAGAAAATATGCTAATGTCAAAAAATATACACGTGTAGCGATAAGAAGGCCCTGTGCCTAAACTGTTCCTATATGTATCCTAGCATTGAAGGCTTAACTAATCCTTACTTTAACGTATATTTAGCACTGATCATAAGCGTAAACAAAATAAAGACTATGCCCTAAACATAATCTTAAAATTTTGGCCAATTTCAGCTAACATCTTATTTAAAAAGGTTGATTCATAAAAAGGGTGCATTCTATATTATTTTATTTCATCGCTTATTCGACGAGGGACCTATCACCTCTAGACCTAAACTACTCAGTAAAACACCATTGCAGTCATTAAAAAGTTTTTATATTTAATTTGATGAGTACTTTTCTAAACTGACCAAATCTCAATCCTAAAAGCTTAACTCGTTAATCACCTCCAGGTGTCTGAATACTTTGTTTCGTAAGGATACGAAACATCGGCGAAAGTATTCTTCAACGATCTCTTCGGTTCGTCTTTCGGGACGCATGATTCTACGAATCCAAGCATTTTAGCGCGGGCAAGCTGTCCATTTTTTTTTTTTTTCGTTGAGACGGTCCGCGAATGGGACACAAACAAAAAAAATGTACTCAACAGTGTAGTGGGAAAGCCGGACGCTAAGGTCTGCTGCCCGATCAGTAGAATAAGCGAACTAGATACAATAAAGGCAACTAATGTTGGACCAATATGGTGCACGGTCTGCATATCATCTAGTTTTGCGTTAAATTCTGTAGCCAGCATCAAAGGAGAATTTTGGATGGGATGGCAAAGTAGACAGTGGATGGTCAGTAGTCCAATGCGTCGATCGTATGGAAGCTCATCATTTTAATTTATGGTTTACTTAAAGGTCAGACTTGGTATTTTCGTTGCGCTTTGAATAAAATAATTAATACATATACATGCAATATAGCGCCTTAATAACCGAAATCCCAAGGCTATTTTTTGGCGACTACCCATAGCAAAATTAACTGCTTACCGTATCTTAGTGCTGCCGACGAGGGAGCTTGCTGTAACTGTCTTTCAGCACTTCCAACTGGTCTATTTGCAACATCACATATCCCTGCATGCAGAAAGTAGGCAGTCGTATAATGGAGAATTCGACGTCGTAAAATAACGCTAAATGTTCAAGGCAATGGTGTAATAAATAAAAACGAAGTATTGATTTCTGAATATGAATGTATGAAACATATATTTTAGCTGCGGATGAAAGATTAAATAGAAGAACGATCCTCGCAGTTAGTACGCAACTTAAGCAGTTGCGAAAAGAAAGCCTGAAAAAATTCAGGCTTGAACGTGGTTCGAACCCATCACCTCTGCGATGCCGGTGCATCATTCTTCTATTGAATCTTGGCTTGAAAGCTTATCAGTTGGTAGAGCACTACGCCATCCGCAGTTAAAATATATGTTTCATATATTTACATTTATTTATTCATCCTTCACGGGTATATTACGAACTCACAATATGACCAGATCCCAGTTGGCTTGAAAGCTCAGTTGGTAGAGCACTGCACCGGCATCGCAGAGGTCGTGGGTTCGAACCCCGTTCAAGCCTGAAGTCTTTCGGGCTTTCTCGTACAAACTGCGAGGATCGTTCTTCTATTTAAGATTGTTTTCTCTTGAATGTCATTAATCTTTTTGCTTATTTGCGTCTCGACACCTGGAAAGTACTGACTGCTTTATAAATACTGACAAAACGTTTTGAAATTCTAATAACGCAGCCATGATATAATCATTACCATGAGAAAGACCTGTAAAAAGAAGTGAATATCAGTGAGCTTACCAGGAAAAATAAATATACTGATCGCAGAACGAGGAGCTTTGTCAGGGCTAAGAACATACCGTAAAATTTACTTTAAGAACTATATCATTGAATGCGTAGCAAAAGGGTACACCTTCGTTTAAAGAAACAACTCGAGAAAAATAAATACGTACACCGAATCACACCTTTTGAATACAGTTTGATATCGTTAACAATGTTTAGCTTTGAGGTTCTTAACTTCAAGTTAAACACCTTGTTTTTGCAATGGCAATAAATGAGCACATTTTAAGAACACCCATCCCCAGATTAATCCTTAACAAAAATTAAGAATGATCAGTCTCAATCTAAAAAAATCGTTCTCATTAAAAAGGTGTATAGACAAACTGTGGATTGAGAGAATGTTTCCTACTATTTTGGGAATCATGTCTGTTGAAAAAAATTTTTTTTTCCGGTTTTCAATATTTTTGGGATTAAGAACTGTCTGCACTTTTTTGACCGGTGTTGAAACAAATGTAGTAAACGTGTAAAAGCAAGATATAACGTACCATATGAAATTATAGTTCACCGGCGAGGACTCGAACGCCGGTCTCCTGCGTTCAAGGCAGACGTGATAACCGCTACACCACATGCAAAATAAAGTATGTAGAAGCTTACGAAATAACCTGAGCCATACTAAATCTTAGTACATCACTAAGATCACGGGGTAGTAAAAGAAGGCTATTCTGCTTATGCTTATCTTCGGAACATGGTCAACCAAACGCGACCTTAGTATTAGCCTGCAATGCAGGCTGCTATTTGGGTTTAGCGCTACAGCCGCCATCTTGGATGTTTTAAGCAGAGGAAGAATGGGGAGAATAGAAAGTTGTAAAAGAGATGCTGGCTTTCCCGCTCCGCCAGTAAACACCTGCATTGGAAGCTACCTGAGTACTTTTTTTTAGGTAGTATGAAAGTCATAAATGCATTAATTATACTTGTTCAGCAACAACACAGTAGAGACCTTTAGATTCTAGTACGACTACGAGTACGAGATTTGATTTCAAGTTTTTAGCGAAGTCACTTAAAGAGTTATCCCTGGGAGCTTCAGATTCTGTTACTCTTTGCAGTGAGAGACAAACTTGACGAAGTTGTTTTGAATGATGTGGGATAAGCCCTTTCGTGATTGCAAAAAGACGAGACCTACCGACTTTCGTTTCTCCTCTTCGGTATTAACGGTAATCATTCATTTCTTTGCTAACTATAGAGTCGTTTTTATACCACATTTGTGTACACCGATACCATGGTTGATACTAAATGACAGTCAGTTTTAAAGTCCAAATGTGCAAATATTGCAGTCTTAACCTTAAAAGATGATACAAGATAATCACCCTGAGATAATCCTGATTGAATTTCCTTTTCCGACAAAATTCAAAATTCTTTACACCCTGGGATTGTCAATTTATCGATGCAAATCGTCGGGACTCCGATTATGGGGTCCCAAAAACTCTTACAGAGGGTCCCATTTCGAGTAGCGAGAGTAAAAATTAAACTCAATATGCATTGTTACCAACTTTGTTAAATTTGATTTTTTCTTTCGCCAGTATGTATGAAACGAAAAGAAGTACAACCGACTTATGTAGCAAAATTAATCCTTACTTACCGCAAGGGAAACAATATCTTTCATGTGATTTTCTCAGTTTTACAGTGGCAGATGTGATTTTTATAACCGTCTCGTAAATAAAGGTTGTGAAAATGGAGGTACTCAACATCCCATTGTGTTTTTGTGATGAAGAAAGTAATAAATGCTAGACAAGACAAAAAGATCAAAATGCACGTGAGAACAAAAGCTTATTTCTTGGAGCCTTTAATCTCTATTTGAAACTGAGAGCCTACGAAAAGCTTTTTACGTAGAGATGTTATTTTCATTCGCATGCAAATAAAGTCCATTATCACAAGAAAGGTTTTCAGGAGCTTCACTAGTAACTTTTACAAAAAGTTCTTAAAACAACTTGAAAAAATGGCCTATTAGCAGCTGGATCGGCTGGTGTTTGGTAAGGCCAAACAATTTTGAGAAGTTATCTCAAGAAAAGAGCGGTCGAGGAGCCCTAACAAAAATTAAACATGGAGCCATGTTTCAAAAAATATTGCCATGTGTACAGATCTTTAACGCAAGAAACAACTGAGTGTGCGCTGATCGTGGTCTTTATGTTTGTGTGAATTCAAACGTAACGAAAATTTCTATTATCGTTCGCAATTAACTCGTGGGCTTAACGGCGTCCCAAAATCGTGTTTCCCGATATTACTTTAGCTGATCTTGAAATATTTCCTGCAAACTGAAGTTTCAGTAGTCAGGGTTTTTACTTGACTTTGTTTTGTGCAAGGAGTACATCATCCGATAGAAAATAAAATGTTGACAAAAAATTAATATACTTTGGCCGGTACAGAAGCCAACTGAGGCAAAGTGTTGACTTGAAGTAAATATATATTGAGTAGGTCAGTAAATAACATGAACCTATCTACCCTTAGTACCGCAATAAGCCCAGTAATATAGAATCCCCAAATCAAAAAAAAAAAAAAAAAAAAAAACAGAGCGGGGCACGGAAAATAAGAACAAAAACTAATATATTTATTATTGCGTTTATATTTATATTAAATTTCGGTTTTAAACATTAAAACCAAGGGTTAAGATGTATGCTGATATAGCTACTGAGTTGAAATCGATACAACTTGAAATTTCTCAATTTCATTCTTCTAGTTGATGGATGAAATCGTAATACGAAATTGTAATCGGATTCGACTGAAAGCACAGTGTATTTCATGTTGTCCTGATACTTTTATGTTGTACAATTAAGGTGGTTCTAGGTTTGAATATGCAGCCGGAAATCCGAAAGCTTTCAAAATTTGGCGATTCAAATGAAAGTTATTGAGTAATGCTTTATCGCGAGACACTGTTTGTTTCGGCAGACTTTTGTAGGAAGATTCGTTTTTCTTTCTCCCCTCAGGCGCCGTCTCCCGGAAGTGAAATGGTTAATCGAATAATTACTCTTCTCGCCTGTAGACCCTCCGACCTTTTGATGTTTTTACCGATAATCACGAGACAGTATTTCTCGCTTACCCAGTGTTAGGTTGCTTACCGAAATATGAGTTGAAGTCCTAGCAAAGGTTCCGAAAGTGTCTTTCGATTCATTAGAGGAGATTCCGACTATTGGACTCACATTAGAGATGCCAGTTTATTTCTTAGGCAATTTATAAGCTGTCTAATTTATTCAGATTCTTAATCCTGCTGTTGGTCGATACCGATGTAATTTCTTTCACTGCAAAAAGCAAATTTACTTATCCGTCAGTTGCAAACACAATTAACATAAATCTCTTTTTAGCTAGTTTTTCATCGTAAAATATTTCACTACATGGCTCAATGGGTCAAGTTGTTAATTCAGATACGAAAGAAACGCGCCCAGAAATAATTAAAGACTACGGTATTTACTTAAAATGCAGGTGCTATCTGGTCTTATTTGCCTGCTCAAAGGTTTCTAAATTTCTAGATACAATTTAATATACACATGCTTGGTTCGTACTGAAATCAGTGTACATTTTAAGATAAGTCCGGTATGAAAATATTCCCTCACACTTAAAGTTTATCACACGATTTTGGTTTGTACAACGATTCATAGTTTCTTCTAAAACAGAATACTAAGACAGGTTAAGAAACGAAAGCCATTACTGAGCCATTACTGGAATTTGCAGCAAAATCCGCAAATGGCGTTTAAGCTTTATCAAGTACCATTATTTACGACCCTTTGTGTTGTTTAAGAGTACTGGTATACCCGATGCAACATTCTCGACTAGCATTGTCTGCTCGCCACTGATTAAAGAAGAAGACCCGTATTAGAAATTTGAAGACATTAGTTTTAACGATGAAATCCTTAGTGCGTAAATTTAGAAGAATCTGATTTGTGATGCAAGCTAATTTTATGGGACGTAGGAAAAGGCTGTTGATCTTTCTTTAAGGCTAAGAAAATTGGAATTTGCTAAATCGGGATCTCGCGGCTTAAAGCCATTTGCTACAGATCAGAGTAAGCTGGCCACATTGTCAAGTGTTTACGTTTCATAAATTCACTTACAAAGGCACTTTTCTACGCGCTCAAATTGTTAAATAAAAGGACATAAAGGCTAACCTATACATTGTCACTCCGGCAAATGCTAGTTTTCTTATGAAAATCAAATTACAGCAAGAAATATAATTATATATACTTTTTCAAGCTACACGCAATCTTTCAGTTTTATTTGGTCAAACCAACTGCTAGTGCTAGAGATTTTCCGCTCACATACAGTTAGTCAGCATTATCTAGAACCAGTGAGAAGGTTCATAGCGGACAAGCACGTCAAATTACTGTCAGAAAATCATTTTTGATTTTCAATTCAGCTTTGGTGGGAATGACAGTGATGTTTTATTTAAATAAAAAAATTACTGAAATAAAAACAAAGTAATTTTTCACTCACCGGGTAAAAACGTATGGAGGTTCTTCGTTACCTTGATTTGTTGCTTTCTCTGAATTAGCTTGGATGTCCTCTTTGAAAAATAAAAGGCCCTTCTGAACTAAATTCCCAACGAGTTAGACCAATTATTGCCAGTGGTTGAACTGACGTCTTAATTTCCATTGACAAATTGAAAAGACCTATTGCGCTCCTTTCAAAGCCGCTGTGAATTGCGTTAACAATTTATAACCTTGCTGCAGTCCATATTTTATGCGAATGTAATTAGTCAGAAATGAAAATTCAGATTTCCCCGCATATTGAACGATCGATGCTAAAGTAAATTAAACCAAAAGAAAACAAAAACAAAACAAAAATTGAAACTTATGAAATATCCACGTATTTTCGCTGATAAAAGCAATTTGTTTTATTTACAGCCAGTATAACTTACACAGCGATTGTAATATACATCATGATATATTGGCTATGACACAAACAATAAAAAGTCAGCGGGCGGTTTATTTATCAAAGGTCGCAAAATGCTCTTTATTCTTGGTTAAAAATATCTCAATTCCAAAATATTTCTGTTTCACTTTAAAGCTTGCAGACCGCTCATATATACCGTTTCCGCAAATGTACCTTAGTTGGGACTCATTAACACCGGCGATTTTTAATCCGAGTTTTGACAGAGGTGATTTTAACGGTCAATATAAACATGCGAGGATTTGAAAGCAACTTGATTGTGGTTTTGAAATTCATGTCCGGCCTAAACAGGGGTGAAAGAGAAAAGTACCAGATTTAGAAGGAATGGTGCCTTTATTTTTCATTTGTTTGAAAATTAAATTAAAACATTCAAATGAAAGATAATTTTGTAACTCATTGCGTAGACAGTTATAAAATTATAAAGGTTTGTTATGAACTTTTTCATTTCAGTTTACAAGCTTGCCATGTCGCCTTCTATTTTAAATGGTCTAAAATGCCTCTCGGTTCCTAGTCTTCTCACACTTTGGCGATGTAAATAGGAACAATAAGACGTTCAAAATTTACAGAGAGATTTAGGGCTCCACGTTTCGGAGTCAACTTGACTGCATTATCAAGAGATGACTCCCAAACGTCGAGCCTTAAATCTCTCTGTAATAGGCCATTTTCATGATGGCGTCATTTTACAACAACTACCAGAATTCATTTCGTTTTCCTTTTCAAATTCCAATTTTGTAATCCCAGTGGACAGCAAAAAAACAAAAACCAGAATTATTCTGGTAGTTGTAGTAAAATGACGCCATAGTGAAAATGCCCTATTTGTGCATGTTTTTGCTTTGGCAAATCCCTTTTGATTAATAAGACGTCTCGTCTTGATAATCAGCCACACATTCGACGCATTGCAAAATCGACGGTGTATTACTATAAAATCACGGCGATTCGAAAAACATTTCTCTCTTCGAGCCTCTTTCAACTTTAGTCGTCCGCCATATGAAATTTCATCAAATTATTCAAGCAAGACTTCTTGTCAACCAGTGGTCACTGACTTCAGGTAAGCCGTCACGATATATCACATCTTAGTGGGACCGCGCGACTTACGCGCGTGCGCGGAATGTTGACATAGTTCTACTTGTTCTTTGCCTGTTCATTAGTGAGCCTTCTGGAACATTGTTCATCCTAACGAGATTTGCTTCAGCATGGCGTCATTGGAGTAAAAACCAGTATCATTAATCTAAGGGCGCGTTTATTTTATCCACAATTCTGGAATAAGAATGGTTGGTACGGAATGCTAGGAATAACTCGGATTGTCTGCATAAAAAAACGCCCGGAACGAAGATGTAAGGCATTTCCACCTGTTCTCGCAGTTTACTGCCGACGGAGAGTAGCCACTTTTCTTCATGTCGTGGCAATCATTTGCCAAATTGCCCTTTTCTTGTACGAAACATCACCGAAAAAAACCTCGTACTTTTGGTACAATGAAATTAGAAGCAAATGTTTCATTGTGTCCAAAAGTGTAACCTGATTTTTTCTCCGGTAGAGACGTATTTGAATCCGCAGCGCTCATCTCGCCGTCCGCCATCTTGGATTTTAATTCGCAACATTTTGTTCATTCTGCCCCTGGGAGCAGAATGGATGGAATGGCATTCTGTCCTTTCCGGAATAGGAATGCGGAATAGAAAACGCGCACATTTTACATTCTGGCCATTCTCATTCCGGAATTGTGAATAAAAAACGCGCCCTAAAACTCCTGGCTTTTCGTTCTCACTGCTTTGACAGTGGCTGGCGGATTCGATCGTACATCCTGTAATCAGACTTCTGACAAGGGAATAGAAAAGTAAACTGAATTGGGGAGCAACATAGTGCTGGTGAAATTACCTTATGTGTCATTGTCTGAGAAAGTGTTCCAGGGGCCAAAACTTGTGGACAACCGATTTGGCTGAAACTTAGCACAGAAGTTGGTTACCATGAGATATTTCAAAAGCCCATTTGGCTCACTTCTCTGACTTTAAGTTTTAGAGTTTCAGGGGGGGTCTCATTTTTTGCCCTTTTAGCACAAAAAATCCAGCCTTTCAGGGGTCATTTTGAAAGTGCCATAAAACCCAACTGGTACATTGTGCTGCCAAATGAATTTGACTATGAATATTACTATAATAGAGCTTTCATTTCATGCATGTAACTTTGCCCTCAAGGTATTGGACAGAGAGGAGCCTGGGGCCAGAGTTTGGCCAAAATTAATGTCAAAATTACAACTCAAAATTGCCATTTTTCAAAAAATCAGTGTATCTACCTGCCTTCCTGCATAACATCCGTACCTAAACCATTATTTACTTTAGTGACCCAATTATCAAAGTCAGTTGAGAAAATTTGGCTTATCAGGGTTTGTTGAATTTTTGTCACAAACACTCCATGCCTCTATAAGGTCATGCAAAATGGAATTTTGAGCATAATTCATGCCATAAACAAACCAAATTGTTGACATGAAGCCCTTATTCTGTATTTTGTCAGTGAAAATGAATTGCTAAAGCCAAATCAGTTTAATTGTTTAGAAATACTCTGATTCTTACCTTACAATTGCTTTTAAAGGCCTTTGATTAGCACAACAAATACCCTGATTTAGCAAAACAAGGGTTAATTTGTACTTTGAAAACCCAGTACCCATCAAACAGCACAATGATGAAGGCCTTACCTCGATATAACGATCTTTCTAAACGATGCTTGAATTTTTCATTGATTAATATTCAGTTGCAAGTCATAATTCTTCTCCGTTGCTCCAGGCATGGAAAGTCTCTATATTTTGTCAGGCCTGATTTTTATTATGATTACAAGACAGCTGACAAGATTAAGTTAGCTTAACGAAAACTTTTGTTAGCATATAATCTATGTCTGTTAACAGCCTTAACAGTTCTTGTAGATACCCACCAGTAAAGGAGCATGGCCATGCATACATAGATATATACGTAAAGATATATGAGCTGCAGTTTATAGCAGTGTGGATATGACCCGTTACCTCAGAGTCCTCTAGAGCGGAGTCAGTGAAACCATCCGTCAAGAAGGAATGCACAGTTAGGAGAGCTCGACAGTAAAACAAAAACTTGTGTTGCTAAAGACAATAACCAAACGAGGCCAGGGCATTGAGATGATGCAAAATAAACTGGCCCGCCATTTTGGACATAGGAGAGAGTGGGGACTGGACCGAGGTTACGTTCTTCCTCCGTTTCGCGGGTATGTTTTATCAGGTGTAAGAAATTCAAGGGTAATTTCACGATGGCACTTTGTTCCTTTGGAGGGGTAAGTGATCAGTGCGGTGCCACGGCATGTGCTCCGCCAGAGCAGGAGTGGTTCCTTTATTATTCTGCGAGAATGATATGACTGAATGGTTGAAGGAAAAGTACAAGGGGTCAGGTGCGTCCGGGGCAGGAGGAAGAAGTGGTCATACCAAAGCAGCAGGTGATTCAAAATATCTGTTGGGGATCATACACGCGCACAAATGGCCTTTATCGCGATCCAGTGGACTCTTTTCTGTTGAAGAGAGACTACGATATTTTACGATGTTGTCGTCTCAAATTGTTTGTTTATGACTGATTGAAGATTTCCCGAGGTAATTTACTTGATTCCTACGAAGAGAAACAAACATTCAACAAATTGTTTACAGGAAGGGCAAAGGGGTTGACTAAAACCCTAACTTTGAAAGGTAAGAGTGCATTTAGTTTATCGCAACAATCTCTATGACCAAAAACAACGATAAGAATAACTTGAAGTCGAAGGCTGTTTTTCGTCTGCTCGCTCTGTTTGTTTACATTCATTACATACATTATCACGCAATCACAATTCGAGGAGAAACCCTACCGGTTTCCTATATTTGACAGTTTTGTCTAAGATAAGAGAACTTGAAAGATCTTTGCAAACATGCTGCATCAAAGCTTTTCGATGAAATTGACATTTTGAGCGAGAAAATGTGTTGTTTCACGGATAACTCTCTTGGTAACAAAAATTATTCGGATACATTTTTTAAATACTTATAATTAGTTATTTTAGTATGTAAATAGAGGCGGTATAATTTTAGGAATCTTATACCCAGTTCAAAACCTATCTCAGATTTATCGGTGTATTCTGAAGCTGAATTAATTGATTAAACATTTTTTTTCTACAAAAATAAATGAATCACGATAAAAAGAAACTACATTCGATTTTGAGACGGTATTATGACTTGCTAATGACACCATGACATACGTACAGAATGTTTTCCCGCGCCGTATATGGACACTGCTTCGCATCGTTAAGAAGTCCTTATATCGAAATCTGCCGAATTAGTTTGTGTTATGCGATAAAAGCCATTTGTGCGCGTGTATGATCCCTAACAGATATTTTGAATCACTTGCTGCTTTGGTACGACCAGGTCTTCTTCTTGCCCCCCCCCCCCCCCCCTTGTACTTTTCCTTCAACCATTCAGTGATATCATTCTCGCAGGATAATAAAGGAACCACTCCTGCTCTGGCGGAGCACATGCCGTGGCACCGCACTGATCACTTACCCCTCCAAAGGAACAAAGTGCCATCGTGAAATTACCCTTGAATTTCTTACACCTGATAAAACATACCCGCGAAACGGAGGAAGAACGTAACCTCGGTCCAGTCCCCACTCTCTCCTATGTCCAAAATGGCGGGCCAGTTTATTTTGCATCATCTCAATGCCCTGGCCTCGTTTGGTTATTGTCTTTAGCAACACAAGTTTTTTGTTTTACTGTCGAGCTCTCCTAACTGTGCATTCCGTCTTGACGGATGGTTTCACTTACTCCGCTCTAGAGGACTCTGAAGTAACAGGTCACATCCACACTGCTATAAACTGCAGCTCATATATCTTTACGTATATATCTATGTATGCATGGCCATGCTCCTTTACTGGTGGGTATCTACAAAAACTGTTCAGGCTGTTAACAGACATAGATTATATGCTAACGAAAGTTTTCGTTAAGCTAGCTTTATCTTGTAATCATAATAAAAATTAGGCCTGACAAAATATAGAGACTTTCCATGCTTGGAGCAACGGAGAAGAATTATGACTTGCAACTGAATATTAATCAATGAAAAATTCAAGCATCGTTTAGAAAGATCGTTATATCGAGGTAAGGCCTTCATCATTGTGCTGTTTGATGGGTACTGGGTTTTCAAAGTACAAATTAACCCTTGTTTTGCTAAATCAGGGTATTTGTTGTGCTAATCAAAGGCCTTTAAAAGCAATTGTAAGGTAAGAATCAGAGTATTTCTAAACAATTAAACTGATTTGGCTTTAGCAATTCATTTTCACTGACAAAATACAGAATAAGGGCTTCATGTCAACAATTTGGTTTGTTTATGGCATGAATTATGCTCAAAATTCCATTTTGCATGACCTTATAGAGGCATGAAGTGTTTGTGACAAAAATTCAACAAACCGTGATAAGCCAAATTTTTCTCAACTGATTTTGATAATTGGGTCACTAAAGTAAATAATGGTTTAGGTACGGATGTTATGCAAGAAGGCAGGTCACTGATTTTTTGAAAAATGACAATTTTGAGTTGTAATTTTGACATTAATTTTGGCCAAACTCTGGCCCCAGGCTCCTCTCTGTCCAATACCTTGAGGGCAAAGTTACATGCATGAAATGAAAGCTCTATTATAGTAATATTCATAGTCAAATTCATTTGGCAGCACAATGTACCAGTTGGGTTTTATGGCACTTTCAAAATGACCCCTGAAAGGCTGGATTTTTTGTGCTAAAAGGGCAAAAAATGAGACCCCCCCTGAAACTCTAAAACTTAAAGTCAGAGAAGTGAGCCAAATGGGCTTTTGAAATATCTCATGGCAACCAACTTCTGTGCCAAGTTTCAGCCAAATCGGTTGACCACAAGTTTTGGCCCCTGGAACACTTTCTCAGACAATGGCACTTAAACTGATAACCAGCTACGTAAGTCCCAAATACTCGAACGACAACTGATTCGTCCTGTGTTATTCAGGCATATGCGTGTTAGATTTGCCTGCCTTGTAGATGTTTGAAGCTTGCAAATTAACAGTTTTCCACATTGCGAAGGTTCTCCGTTTTTTGAGAAACCAAATGTCTTGGAACTTGAACACTATCAACGATTTCATGGCGATCCTGAGGTACCGCTTGCCCTTCCACTGAGTGGTTCTTTTTAACTCAAAGATAGCCTTTTCTCGCGAACTGTCGTTAGAATGGGTGTTCTAGTAGTTCCAATTACGCCGACTGCTCCAAAAATCAAATACAATCTGCGTATATACATTTAGCTGGTTAAAATGATTGCAATATCCCGCATCACAGAAGACTCGTTAACGTTATTTCTTGTTGTGCGGTCCAAGAATCAGTTTGAAGTTATAACTTCAAATTATGATTTTATCATTGCCGTGAGCAATTAAAGACACACTGTGAACTTGGCTCTTGTAAAAAAAGCAACTGCAGCTCAAGACCGAGATGTTTCAACTGTAAATCCAGGGTGCTTCAGTTTTCTGTGATTCGTTTGGAGATAACAATATAATGACGGAGGGGGAGGGGGGAGAGATCGGTGACCGAGATCTTATCCGTACTCCACGCTTAAAATTACAGAGAAACCTACGATCTCACTTTTAAAATAAAACAAAAACTTTTAAAAAATACAAGGTAAATAAAAAGACACAAAAACTGGTAACACCTCATTCTATCAGCTCAAAAGAAAATAATCTTAGCTCTAAAAAAGGAACCTTTGCTAATAATCTTCATAACCTCGACCATCCGTATTCCTTTTCCACGTCTTTTCTATTCTTGTGTTTTAGAAGTTTCATCAACTGAGAAGAAGACTCCATTCAGCAATACGATGAGCTGTTCAACACCCAAGCAAAAAGATTTATCTTTTATGTTTCGAGTTTTATCTTAATCGGCGGCTGTGTATTTCACGTTGTTGTTTTGCCGAGGACGACAACTGAGAAATGTACCAAAATTTCGTCCTCGTCGTCGTTGCTTTGAAGTCCCTATAATTAGGCGATTCTGCTATGAAGAGACCTGAGTCTAACCTTTATTTGCAGCTTTTACGATAAATAAGATGGATTGAACAAGTTTTATTAGGGATTCTCTTCTGGCATAAGCCATTTTAACGTGAAATGGAAATAATATTCGTGTGAGTCAAGATAATACAATACTCCGTAATCAGTGGATAACAGGCTGTATGTATTGGATTTATCACGGAATGGACTTTTAAAGATATACTCACACGTTTCTTCTTTCTCATATTTAATGTTCACCTTTGCTTGAAAACTGAATCGAACCCGCTATACTGGGGAGTATTTTGTCTCTCGTCTGCAATCCCATAGATGCAATTTTCCAATAATTTAACAAGAAATAACACAGTTGACTAGGGAAGAAGCTATTCAGTTTAATATGAAAGGAAAATGATGTTCGTGTGGGTGAAGATAATCCGCAGGATAATCCACAACTCCGTAGTCAAGTGGATGACAGGTTGTGTGTATTGGATATCACGGAATGGAGTTTTAAAAATACTCACACGTTTCTTGAAGACATCACTTAAAGGGGAAGTATCACGAAAATTTGATGTCATTTCAAAACCAAACAGAAACCAAAAATAACTGTCTAGTTTTGTTATAAATTATCACCCCAGCACAAAAAAAACTGTCGATTAGTGCCTCTGGCCAGAGACAGAATAGGCCGGTATGGATTGAAACTTGAAAAATGTTAGGCTAATGTTTTTCAAGTTCTCGCATTTTCGTTTCCAAAATGCGCTAGAACAGAGTACGAGTTGTTCCTGTCAAGAATTGAGTTGATTTCTCTCCTCTCGTTGTTCTAGAATTATTTTGTAGCAAAGTGAAGGTCTTATTTCACCATTCTTAACAAAAAAGGTCAAAAACCCCATGATACTGCCCCTTTAAGCAACGCCGTTCCAAAACATGAACCGTGCATCTAATTTTCAAACTGATCTGTAGTGGTTCAAAGCGCAAGCCAACGAAATGACTTATCCTTCAGTTGCTGTGATGTTAAAAATTCTTTTACATCGCTAATGATTGGCCATAAAACTGCAAGTTTTCCCTCTCCCCCTAAGGTGTATGACTCGTCTGTGCCTGATAAAAAGACAAAACCATATTTGCAGTTTCAAAGCAATGTGCTGGCATCCACTGACACCAGTATCGATGTAGAGCTGGTAAAAAGAACTTGTATAAAATGTTACCGGCGTTATAAAGTTCTACCTTACTGCAACTTCATCCCGTGACTGTCTTTAACAGGGTCACGGTATGAGACGTTGTGTCTTAAGACACCCAACCAGTCCTCAATACCCAAGATTTTGTCTTGCGTCTTTCCCCCGCTATACCATGAGAAGTTTCTTCCATAAGAGATGTGGATTTGTATATGCAAAGATTCCATTAATTTAAGAGTTGTAATCTCGAATATTTGGCAATGGACGGATAAAAATAAACATGTTTTTCGTTCTACAAAGGTGTAGGTGTTGTTTCAACTTCGTAAATGGTAAATAAAGATACACAGACCACTTGAGTCACATTTTTAGGGAACAAATGCAAACGTTTTAAAGCGAGCTCCCGAATTTTGGAAGCAGTGACAAGAACAATATAATCATTCTTTGCAGTCGTGAAATCAAATTTCATCTTCAGAATCTATTTTGCCTCGCATCAATCTTCAGTGCTTATTTCCGAATGGGCCCAATATATTTGACTGGTGTGTTTTTGTGCTTGTTCATGATCAATAACTCCTGACTGAGATTAAGAGGAAAAGTAAATAATTAATTTTTAATGCAAAGTAAACCACAAGGCAATTTGTTGTTGTTGTTGTTATTGTTTTTTGTTTTTTTTTGGGGGGGGGGGGGGTGGGGGCTGACAGGGATTCTGCCCCCCGCCCACACCAGTAGCTAGTAACGATCGTCCCATTTCTCCTTACAATATCGCTACTAATCAAATGTACGGGGCATGAGAATGGAACAAACGATCACAAAAGATAGTTTACTCCGGATGCTTGAACAAACTCCCACAGCTAGTACCTATCATAAGAAATCAGTGAGATCTCACTAGAACAGTAACGAGAACATGTATATTGATATTGGTGCTGAAACGGCTCTACATGGACGTCTGTCGTTGGGCCTTGTCCGTCTGTTTCTAGAAGCTCACACAGCTTTCCTTGAGTTCTACTCTCGGAATACTCTCTCGAAACCAGATAGCACACGCCTCCTTTAAAGGGGAAGTATCACGCAAATTTGCCGTTATTTCAAAACCCAAAAATGTTTGTCTGTCAGCAGAACTGAACAACGAAATAATTGTCTAGTTTGTTATAAAATATCACCCCAGTACAATAAAATTGTCGATTAGTGCCTCTGGCCAGAGACAGAGTAGGCCGGTATGGATTGAAACTTGAAAAACGTTAGGCTAATGTTTTTCAAGTTCTCACATTTTTGTTTCCAAAATGCGCTTGAACAGATCACAAGTTGTTCTTTTCAAGAATTGAATTAATTTCGTTCCTCTCGTCATTCTAGAATTATTTGGTAGCTGATTGAAGCTCTTTTTTCGTCATTTTTAACAAAAGATATCAAAAACCCCCATGATACTTCCCCCTTTAATTTAGACCTTCTTATTTCGCACACAGCTCTAGTGTTTCAGCGCGGCTAAGGTGCATAATTTCTGTCGGTTGTTTGTTTCTTGCTCCGGTAAATCCTGTGAGCCGTTCTAAGAGTTGGCAAAAAAAAGTTGGCACATGGAAACGTCTGATATATCCACACATATTTTCAAGCCATATAAAGGCTATTTTTATTATGTACTGCGTCTAAAATCTAAAGCTCTATAATAATTAAATAGTCCTTGAAGAAGCATGATTGTGTTTACATTGTTGACAAGAAGTCACTCAGACTGCAGCGGGTTCTTTGTTATCAGTTCTGGTCGATCACATTTCTAATAATTCACGTTAATAAACTTTTATGGATTTGAGAGCGACAATTTCCTGCTGTTTACTTATTTGCCATTATTATCAGCACTTCCCTTACAGCACTTAGTACACATCTCTATTACTTCAAGGCGAAATTTTCTCACAAATGAAAAACAAACAATTGGATTGACAGTTGAAGAAAAATAAAGCATGAAAACATCAAAAAACCACAAAATTCTATGCAGCGAGCACGAAAAAGCATAATTCTTATAGATTCCATAGGAGTAGGCCATGTACGGTATAAAGCATATGCCATAGGCTAACATCATACAAAAGGACATTTTTGCTGCCCTTGCGCTCTCATTGCACGCTTCCCGTTGAATGTGTGACGAAATTTGAGCTAAATGCTTGATTCGTCTTTTTAGGGTCACTGCAACAACGAAGTACAAAATGGTGATAAGAAATAATGGGAAAATAATAAATATAACCTCGGTTGCCGCAATGTAAGATGTGAAAACCGTCATGTTGCCAAAAACTACGGCAACGTCCCAGAGACCGCAATAAGTCATATTTTTATATTTTTCCAAGTTCATCGCCATCGTTAATGGAGTCCGTACTGCCAGTGCCAAAACCCAAGTGGAAGCGATAGCGATGGCACGGTATTTTGGAGAAATGATTCGAGATGTCATTGGGAACATGACTGCTATAAACCTGTCGACAGTTATCCAGGCAATACTTTGCACTGATACGGTCAATGAAGTTATTGTTAAAAATCTATACGCTTTGCATAAGATGGATCCTGTAATACCGCTCACGTGCCAATGAAACGAATTGGACGACATCTGGGTCAATTCGACTGGTATACCGGACAGAGAAAACACAAAGTCGGAAAGGGCCATATTCACGATGAAATAATTCACTGTCTTCCTCAAATCCTTGCGTTTGTAGATGACAATAATGAGCAGTGTATTCCCAATCAAACTTGTCAGTAAAACTGCGCAATAGGCAAGTACCTTGCAGATTTGAACGGCAACCGAGTCGGTAAAGGAAAATCCCCCAAGACTTTGCTGGCTGTTTGATTCATTTGCATCCATAGAGGTGTTATTAAACGTTGCCATCTCTCTTGTCCAATGCGTTTAATCTAGCCTCAGGCACGTGCTCGAATAGATTCTGTCTTAAGTGATCTCCCAGAGAAGAAAGGGCACACTGACCCCGATCAGTTCAGCTAGAGTTTTAACCTAGTCTAGTCAGCAGTACTTTCAAAACGCCGGAAGAAACCTAAAAGCACTGACAATCAAATATATGTCGCGTTTAAACATCAGTTACTTAGCTTGTCACAGCATTTTTGATTAAGTGTACAGTTTAATTTGCCAAAAATCATGTCATATTGTTTACAGGAATAAATTAAAAATACGTGAGTGACTTACTTTGAACTCGTTTAATCAGGGAAACCCAACCGTCCATCACGGTGGATATCTGTTCAGATGGCCAAGGCGCCTCAGAAATTCGGATTTAGTAGTAAGGAAAGTTTACAGTTTTCTTCGGCAAAATCTCAACTTAAAAAATTCCATAACATTGGAGAATTAATTCCTTTCTATTGATCGTTTGCATGTGACGTCATGGCGGCCATGTTGGTGCACAGGAAAAACAAGATTTTTCTCCTCTGGGAGTTCACTGCCATTTTTATGCAAATTACGTGAGCAAATTTTCTTTTGTTTTGTCCACTAACATGGCGGCAATACAAACCAAAGAAGTAAATATGTGGTTAAAAATGTGAAGAAAGATTAGTTTCCACGTTCTTCAAAAAAACAACTGCTAATAAATTCGGTGAATAAAATTATGTTACCTAAAAATTTCTACAACTCAAATTTACAGGTAAAGCATCCGAACAGATCAATCTGTATTGCCTACATGTTCTGGTTGTCCTTAGTAGCGAGAGACCGTAATAGCGGGCATTTATTTTCAGTCAATTGCAAACGTCTGTAATTTATCAGTTTTTGCTGGGGATTTAGCTGTTGTCCGTCTTATAAAGGTGTCCGCAATAGCGAGGTGTCCGAAAGGCGACAGTTGACTGTATAGCTGATCTCTTGTCATAATTACTGAGTTCCAGCCGGTTTTATCAGGGTCTACAAACACCGAAAAACTGATAAAGAGGCCGAGTATTCTTATTGTTTTCATTGAGGTTTTTGCTGATGAACACAAAGCGCAAATGGTTGATGCGACTTCTTTATCATGTCATACTTAATTGAGGGACTGGTATTGAAGCCTTGCCATGACAGCAATGGTGCAGCAATTTATGTTGGAAGGGCTGCGACCGTGCGCAATGCTTTGTTTTAACGTTCACATTTCCTTTGAATATCTTAACAGGAACGTTTCTATTGGTCAGTTGCTCCAACACTTTTAAAATCTATTGTGGTTTGTGCATGGTCAAGGACAAAAATGCTAATAAAAACATACAACAAAGAAGTTTGTCAGGCTTCACAACCATTGCGTTTTATTAACTATGATCATGCATAAGAACACAGTGCAATGCATTCTTTGTCTAACTAAGTTTAACAGTGATTTGTCTTGAGAAAAAGCAAATACATTCCTCAGTGTTTTCGTCACAGCTCTTGCATGTTAACGGGGCTCGGGAGATGAATCTCATTTAGTTTGAGCTATCATTCGAGTCACTCTGGGCGGCTGCTTTAAACAGGTTGTCAAACCAGAACTGATTCGACAAGGAAAAGCGATAAGCTAATGAAAGAACCGGCTGTTGTTTCAAAGCAGAGCTCAAGCTGATTAACAAGAACAGGACAACAGGAAACGAGAGAGCGAAAATTTCAAATGTCAGTTACTCATTTTACGTTTCAACACTTCCACAGATGCTAGTAGTTATGATAGAACGGAAACGTAAGGTAGGTCTCCCACATTGTTTTCTAAAAAATTCTTACTATGAATGTTTTATGTAGAATGAAACTAAATAAATTAAATGTATTTGTGAGATATAACATATGCGCGTATACAATGTACAAACCACTCTGCAGGTGAAAATGTTAATTACCGTTTTTAATTGGGTGTCCATACGCATGCACGTAATGTGGTGTCAGTGGTTGAAGATATAATGTTTAATGAGATTAAGAAGTAATGGTGAGACATGGATGGCAAAATGTAGTTTTTAAATATACATATATGTTTAACAATTACAGCAAAGTTAAAGTACACGACTTGGCAAGGCAAATAGTTTGACAGTCCGCAACCTCCGAATTGCATGTCTGATTGCATGTCTCGACATTGCCCGTACATTTCATTTTGCAACCTCCGCCGCGACAAAATTGTGTGCAGTTTTCGGCATTGCACTCCATGTTGCAGTTGGCTCCTCCGCAATATTGCTGGCAGGTGTTTGCAGTGCAAACCATCGATTCACAGGCTCCGTCATGACACGTCTGTGTACATTTGTCTGACGTTATGCAATGCATCTTTCGGCAATCTCCTTGGCTGCAGGTTTGGTGGTTGGAATGGAAAACTCCAAAATATGCCCAACCAAGAAAAGCACAACTTCTTTTTGGAGGACATTGTTGATAACATTCTCGTGTTACCGTCGAACATCGTACTGTTCTCAAGATTCCTTGCAGTCTTGAAGATTGTTCGGAAATAATACAACTTCTTAGATCACAGTAACGTCTACAGTATTTTGCATTGCATCCCAGAATGCAGTTCCCAGCTGGGCACCACTGCAAACATTCGTTCACGTTTGACAAGCAACTCATGCTACAGCCTCCCCCTCTGCACATTTGCAGACATGTTTCGGCTTCGCATTCCATGTTGCATCTTCCAGCGACGCACTCTTGAATGCAAAGTCTCGAGTTGCATATATACTTGTTACATGCACCACCCGTGCAGATCTGCGTGCATTTGAGAGGCGCTTTGCAATCAAATTCGCAGTTTCCACCTGGACAAATTTGAATTAAAGAGCCATGTGCGGTGTATTTATACTTCATGTCGCAGTTTCCTTCGGGACAGTTCTGAACACAAGTATTCGTAACAGTGTCCGCGTTACAGTAAAGGTATCGAGGACCAAGATGCGCTGCTTCTAGATCCATGACAGCTTTCATAGTGTACATACAATGTCCTCCATCGCACGATGGCAGGCATGTATCTGCTTCGCAAATCATCGTACACTTTCCACCTTTGCATACCTGTTCACATATTTTGACGCCAGGCGGACAGCGCATGGTACATTTTCCCGCCTCACATCTTTGAATACATCGTTCGGCGCCGTTCGAACAGACCATGCTACAACCACCCATGTAGCAGGTCTGTTCACATGTTTTCCCTGCACAATCCATCGCCTGACAGTTTCCTCGTATGCAAGTCTGATTGCAGTTCTCAGAATTACAAAGCATATGTGCACATCTGCCAGTAACACATTGTTGCACACACGAGAATGGCACATGGCACTGTAAGTGACAACTAGCACTGTTACAATTTTGTTGACAAAAACGATACCGCGGACTCTCTCGGCATATCATTTGATGATCACCAGTCTCACGGTATTGATGGCACGCATTTTTGTAGATCAAGTTGCATTGGATTGGTGAGAATGGGCGAAGACCACCGTAACTCACAGCTTGCAGATCTAGAAGTACCACAGTGAGGAAAACTCCAACAGCGGGACGCATGGTTTTCAGCTGAAATTCAAATATACTTAATTAGTGGCAATATGGCAATCCACTTAGCCCTTCGCACTGTTGTTGATTAAAAGTTCCATGTTAAAAGATACTACTGATCGTCTAGCACTTTAATGATTATAGTACAAAGCTTAGGTTAAACAATAAAAATACTTCGGAAGTACTGAACAAAGGAATACTTTTAATGTATGTTATAACTTAATTCTGAAACAAATTGCCGTTCAAATCAGCTTATGAGATTACTAACGAGAAAATGGACAAAACAAATGCTGGCCATGGGTAAAAGGAATATCTACAAAATACATTACTGATGTTAACGATTATAAATCACACAGATCCTTGCACTTTCTCGAGGCAACTTACTCTTTTAAACTTCCGTAGATTACCACTGGCTATCGCGCGTTACCTTATATTTCTTCGGTGCTACACTGATAACAGTGGGAATTCTGTGATCGTCTCTATCCAAGTGAATCCCTGGTCCTGTGTCTCACATTTTTATGATATTTTGCCAAGTTCCCCCTCTAAATTTGTCATTAATTGATACTGACGCCGGAAAAAAAAACATGAATAAAAATATAGTGTTTCAATACTTTATCTCCTACGTGCTCCATAGTTCATTATTTTTCTATCAAAGTTAATCCCATGACCTGAAATGTTTTTCAGCGTCTTGCTGACTCCTTTTGGATTGGGCAATATTCGCCTTTAGCGTTAGAATTATGATCTGAAATGTTTCTCAAGAATAATTCCGGTTTCTTAAGTGTGGTCGTAGAAACCTATTTAAAGTGTTCTTGGTATAATCTGGATTATAAATCGTGACACATGACTACTTTAAGAGGCTTACTCCCCTGTGTTGATAACCCCAAAAGGTCTACATTTAACGAAACTCCTCTGGTGTAATGGAAAAGAAATTTCCCTGTACATGTATTTAAGTGTGGTTTGGTCTGTAGATGTCAGGGCTGATATCAAGTTTGTAAAACTGGGCGTGTTTTCGTCTGGTATACTGTCGAGTCTCCGACCTTTGGAAAAGGCTTAAATAGAGGCGGGCGAGGTTTTGTATTCGCTGGGTCAAGGGGGGGTTGACATTGCGTGTAATTGCCAACAGCCTTCTGTACCGTTTTTTTTTTTATTTATTTATTTATTTATTTATTTTATTTTTAATCTATGTGGCACTGTGTAGTTTCGCCCCCAAAGTTGGGTCAATCCAGTCCATGTTACAATCGAAGAGATTTAAAATGTCCTTCAATGTTCATAATACTGTGTGACTTAGTATTTGTTTATTTATTAAGTGCTTAAACAGGAAAACCAAGTTCAGCATGAAAGCACTAGTTCAAATGGGACTCTGTATGACGATATATCTATCGCATTACTCAAGAGTCGTACATTTAAATACGTGTGTACATTGATAGACTTTTTCACCATTATACACGGGAAATGTCTTTATTTCTAATATAAAATTAAATCTTGAGTTGATTGCTTTTCAAAACACAGTGGAAGATAAGATCAATGCTAAGAGTAAGTGCAAAGGTCAAGTTGCTTTGCCGTATTTAGTATATATTCTTAATTGAGATAATCTTATCTTGATTGGAGCAACAACAATTTACTTATCTTTTCAAACTCAAGCCACCGTGTTTACGAACTATCAAGAATGGCTAGGCTGACTTATTTGTCAAACAGTTAACTTTAAAGGGGCACTGTCAAAATACTTTGCTCCGAACATGAAATTGCTTGGCTTAGAGTTCGATCTGAGGAAATCATTAGGTGATTTCCTTGGAAGGACAAATTTCAATCAGTTTTGAGTGAGTTTTCCAAAAAAATTGGCTGATTTCTTCTCTGTTTCCATCCTGGTTAAGGCCGTCTGGCAACAAAGTTTTACCTCTCTCTATGAGGTAGGCCTCTCTCGCTTTTCACCGGAGTGCGTTGTTGTTGGGTTGTAATTCCAGAGGCCTACCTCATAGAGATTATCATCAAAAAGTGGTTTGCAGTAGAGTGTCCTCAATTGAGAACTAAACAGATAACAAGATTATAAATCTCTTGCTGAGAGCAAGGGCGCGCGTTTGCCTGAAATTCGTCTAAGTTACAGTTATGTTTTCAAACGTTTGTTGAAAATGAGCTGCCGATTTAAGAAATGCAAAAGCGAAAGGTGTTTTAAAGCACTTCGTTTCAAAGATAAGGTAAGATATGTCACGATGTATGTGTAACATCTGGCGCGTGGATAGAAAAATAGAATTTTTTTAGACTTCTAAAACATAGCTGTTGGCAAAAAAAAAATCGTGTGAGTGACTTGTTTTGAAGATAAGATAGGATAAAATAGGCCGCAATGTAAGTAAAATTTGACATCTGGTGCATGGATAGAAAAAACAAATGCCCCCGATGGATCGTGCTGGCCATCATTTGTTGAAGTCGCCTTTTAATTTCCTGAATATTGAAGAGTACAAACTTTACTTGAATTTTCACGCCGTTTGTGCACAGTGGCGTCCCAATTCATAGCAAATGACCTTTCTCCTTTGATAGAATAATGTCTTGCGAGTCCTTTGTGTGTCTGGGTAATTTCCCAGCCTTCTAGTAGTTGACTTAAATTACTGATAAGCGGGCATGCCCGTGGCCACCATTTATCAATCCCATCCGGCGGTTTCTTTATTTTGTTTCCCAGCAAAAAGGAGTCTACCCAAAGCAATGCCCTGCCAACAGCGATGAGATTTATGATAAGCAAAATGAAGCATAATGAACGTCTAGCCTAAAAACGATAACACCAACTTTAACCAACGGAAGCTGAACGGAAGTGGCTAGAAGATTAGTTTTCAGTCAGTTGCGTAACAATTGTTTTCGGGATCACGCGCGGTTTCGTTGACGTTTACACTAAGTATGGCTAAGCATAGTTATGTCTCTCGTAAATTGTTTGATATTCTATTGTTCGCCTTCCCAGCCCGTCATTGAACAAGCCTTGCGCCTTACGAAGGATCAAGCAACTTGCATGCCTCGATAAATTATTCTCAGTTAACGTTATTTTCATGAAAAGTAGCCTTACTAGCGCCGTTAGCATATACAAAATTCAATAGAATGTTTACTCTAAAATGAGTTTAGTAGGGCTAATTAACTGATATATCGAAAAGAGTAATCAATCGGTCGCCGAGTCTACGTAAAAGTTAGAACCAAAAAATAAACTTGGGGGCAGGTGTGTATGTGGGTGGTCAGGGTGGAGGGGAGGGGGGTTTAGTAACAACTTACTGTAGCTACATCAAAACCAGATGCTTTAATTTGTTATCACTGAAACACTGAAAGGATACCAATGCCGTGATTATTGAATTGTATGAATTATGACTTGTACTGCACATGTCCATAGCCCACCCGTTGCTATTTCTTTAATTACATGTGATGTATGCTTGCTATTGACGATTTCTTTCTGGATTGGGCGCGAGAAAAGTTTGATCTACAATTTGTTTTTATTTTGGTCTAGGTTACACTTTCGTCTTACCACAAGAACTAGGTCTAACAGTCATCGGAAAAATTAAAAATAAGTCGTGTTAAAACTCTTACGTAAAACTGCGCGTTGTTTGTTACCACAACTTCCAGCGCCCATCTCGTGTGCACAGCGTCAACAGTTCAATCAGTCACGCATTTTATACATCTCAGAAGTAACATTTGAAGGCAAGCGCTAGTTCACATTCAGTAATGTTCTAAAACATTGCACTCCGATCGATCGTTGAGGTTGTCTCTGCATAGTTAACTCTTTTATAGGCGAAATCGGACTTGGACGCACCATGTACTCTCGAGTTTTAAGTTCTGTGCACTGAGTAAAGTGCATGGGGTGATATTAAACTATATTTTGTGATCACTGCTCTATTCTGTGAAAGACGTTTGGGAAGTGGCTAGGGTAAAAGCATATGACCTGTTAATGTCTTTAGTTCTTGATGTTGTGCATATGAAATGTAAAGTGCACTTACCTACAAGCCGTATTCTCTTAAGTACCAATCTTTACTCAGCGTAGTGTATCATCCCGTCCAACAGTTTACCGGGACATGTTCAGGTTGATTTCGTGAACAAGTTCGGAGGTAGTCGTGTTCGTTCGGCATGAGATCTGTTGTAAAAGCTTCTAGAAGTTTCTTTGTAGCATACCGTACGGATAAACAAATGGTGCACAATAAAAACAACTTTTCTTTCTTGTTCTAAAACAGATTGTATTTACCCAGAAAATAAAGTTAATGGTTTTACACAATGTGTTTCCCTAGAAAGAGCAGAAGTTGTCCATTAAAAGGAAATTTGATTTTCCTTAAAAAAAAAAAAATGCATTATCTTTTGATCGTTGGCGGCAAAAAAACAAACGAGTAGCCTCGGGGAAAACATCGACTTCTTTAATTTCGCAGATCTAATCTATCATGAATTTGTTTCAGGGATTATCATGAAACAAATACGGTGACGGATCAGCTGTAAACGGTACTTATTTGGTGCTATATATAGATTGCTACAGATTGATTTTCGTGTGCTATGGCTGTTCTGAAGTGAGGGCTTTGATTATCCCTGAGTTTTTCGTTCATTGACCCCCATTTCCATCCATTGGTACTTTTGCTGAAATAGCTCACCATGCTTAACAGCTGCGGAATCGTTTCTAGAAAACCTTTTTCTTTTCCATTTCTTTGTCAGTTTTAATATAATGTACTGATGACGTTTTATATTTCACAATAGCCAAACCACATTTGCTTTTATGGGTTTTAAACTGTGTTTGTAAAATTGAACTGACCGTATTTAATTATGTCAGTGTGTGCCTGAGATCTCCGCAAAGATGGATATTACAAGGTCTCATCCCCCAGTCTCTTGACTTTGTTCAAATAAATGCACTGTTCTTCTCATGCAATAAGAGGTCAGGCTGACATACAGACCATTGACTTACGAATCTACAAAAATATATTGGGTGTTTTGCAATGAATAAGACGATTATCTCCCTCACTGCGGGTCCGATTAGTGGAATGAACAGAAATCTCCGTAAAACAAATATCCCAGAAAGCTACAACTTTGTTTTAGAGTCCTGTCTTGCTGACATTCGCGATTTAGCATCGCACAACGCAACCAGCTTCTGGAAATTGCCTCAATTGTCAGACCACTTATTGAAATAAGACAGGTGCCAGAGACTTTATGCCGGCCAGAACACCACTACACTGCAAACGTTCTTTCAAGTATTTGACAAACAATTAATTAATACCACATTCTCCCTACTCTGCCCCTCTCCTCCTGCGCCAGTGCAAACTGCATCTTCCAGTGACAGACTCTTGAATGCAAAGTTTTGAGTTACACAGATACTTGTCGCACACACCAATCGTGCATATCTGATTGAATTTGAGAGGTGTTTTCCAATCAAATTGATAGTTTCCTCCTGGTCGAAGTTAATCTGTGATCATACCCTCCCTCCTTCCCTCTTACAAAAAGACGTCAAAGTTGAATTAAACAGCTACCCATGCCATGTTGGGTGTATTTATATTTTATGCTGAAATTTACTTCGGGACAATTCTGACTTGTTTAGGTTCCCATCACAACCGCATATTTCGTTGCAGTGTCGGGGTGTTTGAACCCTCCAACTATACTTGCGCTCCCGATAACTCAATCGCATCACCGCTAATATGGTAGTGAGCTACAAACCATCTTGTATTTCCCGCCCTTGCACGTCTCTCTACACCTTATAGTGCCATCGTACCTTTGATCTGAACACGCCTCTTGACTTTGCTTGTTCAACCCATGAAGCAGTTAGATCCAGTTAGTCACGCTCACAAATTTTCCCGCCACAATTGATGACGTGACATCTTCAAGGTTGCATATTTTGACTTCCGCTTCCTGAATTGTAGACTGATATTTTATCAATGTCGCATTGGGCAGCTACAATGTAGGCATCTCCGTTTGATGTGATTGACGAATGAAGTTGGAAACGGAAAATTGGCGGTGTTACAGGTTTACTGACAAAGCTTTTTTTGCATATCAAGTTGCACCGAGTGGCAGGAATGACCTCTTCAAAGATTTTTCTTTGAGTCACTTTAAGGGTCTCCAGTCACTATTCTATAATAGGCATATTCTGCTAATTTGCTGAGCTCCTCATGCACGTGGCTGTGCCTGTACTGTGCATATGTATGTGATTAAGTTTTCCTTTTGCTCTGCTTCAAGTTGACATTTCCCGCTGGCGGCTTTAAATTTATCTCAAAGTTCAATCGCGTTCTGAGTGGTCGGTCCGTAATGAAGGATTATTTATCAGATATTATCTTGTAAACAATCTGTAGACACAGTGTATTTAAAACTCATTACCTTATCTGCACGATTTGATGGCTCGCGTCGCCTTACAAGTGAGACGCCCAAGGTGTTTGACCACAATGAGCGGTTTCTTTTTGGCAGAGCTTCATCCACTTCCATTCATGGCATAAGCATCGATTTTCGCTCTCATCTAGCTGAAACATGCCGAGTGGAAAAAGTGTTTCACAATTAAATTTGACCACCAGTTACACAGTCATTCACTCCACTCCTGTGATGTTGTAGACAAATGTTGTCTCCTTGATTTTCTTCTCCCGAGTGGTATCAAGAAGTGGAGTCTGCGAGGTGGTCACTCTGGTGTCATTCGGACGGCATACCACGCGTTTTAGTTTTCATATAATTTTAGTCTTTTGAATACTTTTTGGATATTGTTGTTTTGTAGCTTTCTGAAGTTTGGGAAAATCGGCCGTACTACAAAGTGGCATATCCAAGTAACCGCCGGTTTGAAATCATGACGTAATTTCCACGTCGTATGACGTTATCATTGTCCCTTGAGAACTCAAAGGAAACATCTTTCGACGTACTATTTACCCTCCAAGTTGAAGTTATCAAAGGGGGAATATCCTTCCACCCTTAACTGCCCCTCCGCGACCAATCTTTGGGTACCTTTCGCGTTTTGGAATTCAATTTAATAAGGACGCGTGATAGTTTATAACAGTTTTATTGTGTTTACAATTCTTCTTTGTATAAGACCACATCAAGGTTCGATTTCCAAATGCAGGTGTCCTGCAAGAATTGAAATTTATATAATTATGTCAAGCAAGAGTTGTAACATTAAGTAGAAGCTCTTCTTGTTACTATTATTGATTTGTAAGATTAAATGAGTAAACGGTCATCTGCTCCGCAAATCTGACTAGTTCTCTCACCGATTTACTATTTCTGTCGAGGTATTATTTTAAGAACAGAGAGTTATTCTTCATTTTAGGTTTGAAATATCGTAATTGTGTCACTGAACAAAAGAAAAAATAGACAACTTGCCTTTCTATGTGATTTTATCTTTCTATTGCTTTCTTTCCAACTTCTTTAAATATATCTGGTATGCAGTTTTCCAGTTATTCAGTTATAGCCAAAGTAAATGTAAAATAACCGTTAACAATTACAGACTTAAGTTTAAGACTCACCCTTGAGCAATCTTTCCTCAACTTACTTTGGTTAATCAACACAGTCCGCATGTCTTTCGGCAGCTTTTCTGCGCCATGTTTGGTTTGAATGCGCAGACCCATTTCGCGCATCCATAGGCCGCGTCTTTACAGCCGTTTCCTGGCGTAGAAAAAGGAACCACTATATTAAATTGACATTATTGAATTAATAAAAACTGGATCATTGTATAATGCAATTCCAGGGATTTGATTGGCTCACCGACCATGATATATGAGCCATTATACCATGCCCGAGAAAAAGAGACTATTTTGTATTGTCTTCTGGTTGTTTTTGCAAAGGGAAACTAGTAAGATCTAGCTATCAATATTCTTGATTGTTTTGATTAAAACAGTAAGCACCGAGTTGGGTAAAATCATCTCATATCCAACAAGCGCGAGTGGAATAATTGTAAAATACGCTCTTTAGATAAAGAAAGAAACATCAAAAAACGATTTCAAATGATTGATTGATAAACCAGACTTACGATGTTGGTTAATTGAATAAACTCGATAAAAACATTTGAAAAGCTCTTTAAATACATCTGCTGCAGATAAAAGGCTCTACTCACCAGTTTCACTAGTTTGCAATATATCAATTTCCACCGCTAATGCTCGGAGT
The DNA here is from genome assembly GCF_977016875.1 of Pavona decussata. Lineage (NCBI taxonomy): Eukaryota > Metazoa > Cnidaria > Anthozoa > Scleractinia > Agariciidae > Pavona > Pavona decussata. Next base: position 118,243 of record NW_028145468.1, read on the forward strand.
TGTAGCTATTAAACTATTAATATACAACTCAGCCATGTGTTGCAATCTTTTGCATGTTAATATAATTGGATAGGTATTTGGGATTATTATTTCCCTTCAAAAATTGTGTTCTGGCATTTCGTTACTGTTCAAAACGTTTCCATTCACTAAATGGAGGTTCGTTTTCCCTTTGTCCCAAGATTACAGGTTGACAAGTCTGACACCTTACCTTAAGTTTACACGCTACAAATGTAAGCACCGCGTTATGCTGGGTTGTCTTCTCTTGAGTCATGTTGTCTAGTTTTCTATGCAAAGCATCAAGTGTATTGTTAATACAAATTTACATAGAACAACACTGTTTGATCACATTAAGCTCACCATTGTTATAGCAGCACCGGAAACGTTGTAAAACTCGGAAGAAGAGACTTTAAAGTGCCCCTAACCCTTCAATTTGTTTTCTTTTGGTAGATTTCCCTATCTTTCAAGAAGTCATTTTCGAAAAAAATTTTGAGAAATATTGAATTCTTCTTTTTTTTTTTACGAGCGCTAGAAGTGAAGGCAGTCTTGTCAATATTTTCACCTATCATTCGCATTAGTCCCCCACTCGGCCAAATATGGAGCGTGAGGTAAGAAAAGGACATCGTGCAAAAATATCCGAAGATTCGCGGTAATGCTTCAATTGTAAACAGAGAAAATGGTTGAAAAATGTGTGGTTTTTGGATGCAGCAACTCTCGAAATGTAGAGAAAGGAATCAGCATGCATAAGATTCCTTCTAAATCCTTCTGGTGTCCTTTTCTTACGTCACAGCTAAGAAAGTGTCAAATATCGGACGCTTCTCGTAGGCTTGTTCCTAATGAGCCCACGAGACAAAAATTTGTCCAGCGGGGCTTAAAGTGCGCAAAAATTTAAAAATTTCAGTAACTTTTAGCGCTCGTAAAATAAAAAGGATTCAATATTTCTAAAAAGAATTTTCGAAAATGAGTTCTTCACAGATATGGAAATCTACCAAAAGAAAACAAATTGAAGGGTTAGGGGCACTTTAATACTTGAGACCTTGACTACAATTCTACATCTTACAACTGACGCTATAACACCTTTCTAGAATAATAAATCACATTGAAACTGCTTAAATTACATTGAAGCACGCACGCGAAAGAATCTAACACAGTATGACAAACATTGTTACCTTTTTCCCAAACTGTGCTCTTGATACAAATGCGTCAAGGTACAACACAACGTCGCCTATTCGCTAGAATGTGATCATAACACAAACTTGCTATATCGTAGAACTTTAGCCGATACTTCTCAAACTCATTAATAATTCATGCAGTCAAAAGCCAATAAATGACCTCCATTTCGGTCAGGTGGATGAATCTTGATACCCCAATGAAACACCAGATGAAACACCACCAGGTTTTCATCTGAGATGAAACATGTTTTTCATCTGAGATCAAACATTTGCATTTTAATGAGATTAATTTCTTATTGTTTCATTTGAGAAGACATGTCAAAAACTCGGGCTTCGTGCTTTATCACGGGTTCCAAATACCTCGAAACAGATGAAAGCACTCGGCCTGCGGCCTCGTGCTTTCATCTGTTTCTCAGTGTTTGGAACCCGTGATAAAGCACTCGCCCTCGTTTTTGACATATTACTTAAAAGGTATAAATACCTCCACGACACTGTGCCTTGTGGTAGTGTAATATAATTGATTGACCGATTGACCCTCTCACTGACTAGCTAAATGACCGACTGACAGAATGACCAAATGACCGACCGAATGACCGACAGAATGACTGATTGGTATTGCTGTTGGACAGATAGTTGGAAGGGGACAAACGATAGAACGCGTATGTACTATAACGCTTGATTTACTGTTTGACTGACTCACTGACTGACTGATTGACAAACCGACTGACCGACTGACTGACTGACTTTAAAGCCAAATTTGAGACCGGTTTCACTCGTGATAAAATCGCCGAAAAGGTCTCATTCTTTTCATTTATGTCTTATCTCCAAAAGCCATAGCTAACTACTTCGAAACAAACGTAGTAAGCTCGGAAATACACAAAACGTACGCGCTTGGCCATTTTTGGATCATTTCCTTTATTGTCTGACCGTATGGCACCTTGATTGACTTTCAAATCTGGGGTGTGCAACACATAAAAGTCCCGGATACGTCGCAGCATTCTGAGCGATGGACTGACTGACTGACTGACTGACTGAGCAACAAACCGACCGACTGACTAACGACGGACGGACGGATAGATGCAGTGACGAAAGAACAAGTAGAACATAGTTTATAGGAGATCTTGAATTAAAGAACGTGTACGTGGGGACAACGCAAAAGTTTTAGCGCGACCACATCACCCCGCAAAAGCTATTACGAAAACGAAATTCCGGGTTTAGTTGCTTTTCTCATTATAGAGTTGACGGGGCTTTTCGGCGTTCATTCTAGTAACAAGTAAACTCTTTCCACCTTTTCAATTGCTCGGTGGCATCCTCACTGCCATGCTATCTATCATATCCCCAAACTATTGAGGAACATGGAAAAAACTCCACATCTGAAGATCTCTTTGTTTGAGAAAAGGGTAGAAATTGAACCGATACATATATAGAGAAGAAACGCGAAGGACTAAAAAATAGATAATTTATAATTGTGTAAATAATTTATTTGTAGTTACAAAGAGTTGATAGGTATTAAAAATGCATGCATGTATGTAAACCTTATTTGAAATCATGCTAACCCCAACAACAAACTCACAGATACTGGTTTCCATGAATAGCGTGAAGATTACAGATACAGAACGTTCAAGACAACCTGAGACAAGAATCAATTAAAATTAATTAGAGTGCAGAACAAATGACGCAATTCCGAAGTGATGTAACGCCATTGTTCCACTTTGCGGACCTCAAAAGAAAACAGCTTTGAACATACTATACACCAAAACTGTTTGGGCGATCAGTGTTCGTGATAGGACTCTTTAAAAAAAATAATTGTATCTGACCTAAAAAAGTATAAAAATACTAAATTTTTGGAAGACGTTCTGCGGCCTTCGTCAGAGTAAAATGACGTCTATGAATAATAAAAAGATTTTCTGAAGACTTGTCTAGGTCCCTGAGGGATGCATCAAAAGGCAAGTAAGCCTTAGCGAAAGGCTAAAGCGTTCATTCACAGCGTTGGCGTTGGTGGCAAGAATAGAATGTAAAGATTCCAATATATAGACCTCGTACTTTCCTTGTCATAACCCTGATACTCTTGAAGTAATGGAGGGGAGGGAAAACATGGCCACACCGCCCCCCCCCCCCCCCCGCCCCCCCTCCACTCCCCCAACCGAAGTAGGGTTCAATAACCTACACTACACTACTAAACATACCACCCAACAACAACGGACACCCTGTGGACTATACTGTGAATTATGTGGACTATGACTATGAATTATTCGTTTGGCCCTGAGGCCAAACGAGTAATTCAACTATGTACTATGTAGATTAAAAAGACCTCTTTTCTGCTCAAAAGTGTCAATTCACCCTTGGTGAGCCAAAGGCTTGTGCAACCTCTTCTTAAGCCATTCACAATTTCTAGCGAAACGGCATAATAAAAAAAAAAAAACATTTCAGCCGACCCTGGGGGCTCATTTTCGCCCTTGAGTGTATTTCAGCCCTCAAATTAGAACTATTTTCGCAGTAGTTTAGGAGAGCCAAATTAACCCCAAAAATAGTGTTGTATTTTACTCACAGCAATGGCCACAATTTTCGGGGCTACAGAAAATCTTTGACTTTACAAGGTGTCTATAACCCAGGTCGCACTTGAACATTTTCTCGTTATGAAGTAGTGCTAGCGAGTCCAGCATTACAGTGGGGTATCTTGGGCGCCTTTCAGGTTGGCTAACACAGCTTTTAGAGTTCTGTTGTTCTCTTCCAAGCAATCCTTCATTTTCTGAACTTCTTGGTAGTTGGCTAACACAGCATTTAGAGTTCTGTTGTTCTCTTCCAAGCAATCCCTCACTTTCTGAACTTCTTGGCTAACATCTGCAAGGCTTGCTTTTAGATCTTGATGTTCTTGGTAAATACTCGCTAAGTTAGTTTCCAGATCTTGCCAAGGGTACACTACATCTTTCTTCGCACACATCTAAAATCGACATTTTTTTTTTTTTTTACTTTTTGACTTATTTGTTAAGTGTAATCTCTGTTGGAGTGCAGCTGTATTTTACGATCTAATGTATGGATCAAAAATGAACATACCGACGAAAATTTAAAAACTGAATTTTTTTTAATTAAAATGTTTTGTCCTTGACTTTATTCCTCACTAACTGCAACAACAAGTTCATAAATTTGTACTACTTTTTCGTGTCAGTTAACATGTAAGTTTTACAAGGATCTACTTTCATTATATGTGTAGGTATGCCGAGCCTTGTGTCATACAAGCCATGAAGGTTACTTTCGCTGTAGGACACCTGTTATTTAATACCAGTAAGGAAACCACTATACATCTCCCTCTTTAAATCAAGTTATTGTATTGTGTATTGTTTAGTATGGTATCCTTAACCAAAGACAGGAACATCCAACTTATTACAATTAAAATTATTCCAATCCACCGTACGAAAAAAAGATGGCGGCTGTACATTTTCCACAATACCTTGGAAGACTAACTGTAACACAGCCAATAGGCAAAAGGAAAGCCATAATTTTTTTGGAGAAATTGCTTCCCGTACTAACAACATTGTGTATGCTAGGTTTGAAGTTTTCGGAACTTTTCTGTGCGTGTTTATGAGCGTTTTAAGGATTTTTGTACGCTACGAAGTATGGGTAAATATAACAGTCGCCATCTTTATCGGTACGGCGGTTTGAAATTATAGCAACTGCATTTATAGAATTGACGATAACATTACCTTAGCCAATACGCTGCAACCTCTATCCATCATTCCAATGTAAGGAAACAGCCCCTCGCCGTTAGGGTCATACTCTGCAAAAATGTCATGTTCTTGTCCTTCTGGGGTGATTTTCTTGTTGTTAAGCATGTATACCACTGGAACTCGGACTTTTGAATTGCTGATTTTCTTCGCCTCTTTGAACATGACTGTACAGCGAATAAGATCTCCCCGGAAAGCCATGGCATAGCCTGTGAGACACAAAAGGTGTGTAAAAAATTCGTTTTGTATCATGATAAGCATTTTATACTATGATTATATAACTTGTATGATATGTAAAGCATCACATGTGAATTGCAACATCATCGATTTAGCAATCCACCATTTTGATTAAAAAATACAAGCTTGGGTTTTTAACAACCTAAACATATCGAGATACTACAACACAGAGCGACATAGCGTATGCAACAGGCTTTCTCTGGCAACGATGAACGCTGGTAACGCTGAACTAGCGATTCACATTATGCACTAGTAATAATAATAGTAGTCTTCGTCGTGGTAGTGGTGGTGCTACTGGTAGTGGTAGTAGCGGTGGCAGTGGCAGTGGTAGTGGCAGCGGCAATGGCAATGGCAATATAATGCCAGTGGCAGTAGCAGTGGCATTGACAATAGACGTGGCAATGGGAATGGCAATGACATTGGCAGTGGCAGTGGCAGTGGCAATGGGGAGTTAATGCCTAACGTCTAACTGGAAATCTCACTGTCCTTGTAGTATGCATTTTAACACGATTCATGGATTGAAAACATATATTTAAACCGTTATACTTTTTTCGTTAGAATCATTAGTGAATTGAATGACTGAGCAGCAAACGTTTCAGAGGGCACCAACCTCAGATGGTTAAAATAAATCTGAAAGCGTTCTTGTGTATTTCATAACCGGACAGGGGGTGTTAATCGATTCTGTATATATCTGATTCCTTGATTACTTGCACATAATATTTCAATTTTCCTTAGTTTTGTTGCCATGCTTACCCCTGTTAATGATTTTTCCTAGCCTTTATTACATTTCTTTGGTGGGAGATGACTTTTAAAACATATGGCGATACGTTAAAGAAATAAACACTTGCTGCATCCTTCAGGACCGTGCGTAATATCATACTTATATTTCATGCGTTCGAGTTTTTTTTTAATACCTTTTGTCTCTTTGCCCTCCATTTCTCTTCCATCAAAAATCTTTCCATCATCAATATGATATCCTACGGTCCCATGCCGAAATCCTGGCATCAAAGACTTGCAGTACGTTTTCATTACTACACCGATTCCCATCCGTCTCATTATTCCAGCTTCTAAAATCAAAACCTAGAATAATAATAAGATTTCATCATGATCATCATGATCATCATCATCATCATTATCAGCTTAACCACAAAGTGTGAGAGCACCAACAGTGCAAAGGGGTAATCCCACAGAGAAAAATACGTAGGCTTCATACTTAAGAGTTTATTAGAGTTTTCGGGTACTAATCAAGTGATGGATTACAAGGCGGCGACACATTATTTGGATTTAAAGATATCAGTAGTTGTAACTCTCCATTCCGGCGTTCAAACAAATTTGTAGTTGCATACAATTTAGAAAGCCTAAAAGAATGCCGCGCGTATTCTACTCTGGAATCGCAACCTGACATTGGGAAATATTCCTAGTCGCTTAATGGTAGGCAACCTCAGATAAGTGCTAGCCTGTGATGACTAAAACACTTTGGCTCATATCATTACCTCAAAATGAGGGCATTCTGGGCTCAATGAATAGCTATATCTTGCGCAGTACACATGGTCCGAATCTGCCGCGGTTTTGTTGTCTTCAACTCCCTCACAAGTCAAGACATTGCCATTCACGTTCATTCCTCTAACTACATCCCATTCCTAGCAAAAAATGATCACATTTAGATGTTTGTAACATACGCTTCATGAGGTACATGTTTAAGAGACATCAGACATGACCTTTTCATTTTTGATGGTAAGTCAAATGTGCGTCCTAGGTCCCGTCGGTCTTTGCAATATTCAAAATGACAGAGAGCGGAGAAGATTCTTGAACACACTTCGAAATAATCCACGAATCGGGGAGCATTTTCTCACGTAACTCATGATTGTCTTAATCGTCTTCCGTACAATTTTTCCGGGATCAAATATCCATCAAGTATCCGTCCGGCAGTCATAATGACAGACAAAATAGTCCACGACTCCTGGAATATTATGCAGCGTGTCCTAGGGTCTTCGTCGCCGTCCGCCATTTTGGATATAATAATAATAATAATAATAATAATAATAATAATAATAATAATAATAATAATAATAATAATCTTAAAAGAAATGATTTAGAAATACATGAAACAAGAAATATTAGTGATAGGAACCGACGTTTCGGTGCATCTTGCGCCATTATCAAGGTACATAATTAATGATAAAAAGCGGTTTGTAAAGGCTAAGTTGAAGCGAATTTGCATAACATAGCGGCAAGCTAATTACTTAAATACTTTCGCACGAAGAGAATCGGACTGCACATTCAATGTTGGTTTAAGCTCTTGAATATACAACATTTCATTGACAAGGCAGTCAAATTTGTTCATGCATTTCTTGAGCACATTGAAGCGTGCTAAGAAATTGTTCGGAACAGCAGTGTTATGTTCTTTGTAGTAATGCTTGCAGATTGATGACGCCTTTTGACGGTGTCCCTCAACGCGCGTGTGAAGGTGGCCCTTTGTATACCCAACATAACCTCCATCACACAGGTCACACTTGAATAAATAAACAACACATTGCTGGGTTACAATGTTGGGCTTGGGCTCACGCAGGCTTAGGTCGCAGCGGACCAGTCTAAACAGCATGCCGATGACGTCATCCGGATAGCTATCCCCTATAAAGATCAGGATGCTGCAGTGTCTGTCAAACGGCAACTTAGAGATCTTAGCAGCAAGGTGGGAAAGACCACTCAACCCGTGTTTACTAGCCGTAAGCTTAATCAAGATCTAAGCCTGCGTGAGCCCAAGCCCAACATTGTAACCCAGCAATGTGTTGTTTATTTATTCAAGTGTGACCTGTGTGATGCAGGTTATGTTGGGTATACAAAGGGCCACCTTCACACGCGCGTTGAGGGACACCGTCAAAAGGCGTCATCAATCTGCAAGCATTACTACAAAGAACATAACACTGCTGTTCCGAACAATTACTTAGCACGCTTCAATGTGCTCAAGAAATGCATGAACAAATTTGACTGCCTTGTCAATGAAATGTTGTATATTCAAGAGCTTAAACCAACATTGAATGTGCAGTCCGATTCTCTTCGTGCGAAAGTATTTAAGTAATTAGCTTGCCGCTATGTTATGCAAATTCGCTTCAACTTAGCCTTTACAAACCGCTTTTTATCATTAATTATGTACCTTGATAATGGCGCAAGATGCACCGAAACGTCGGTTCCTATCACTAATATTTCTTGTTTCAATAATAATAATAATAATAATAATAATAATAATAATAATAATAATAAAATAATAATCTTTTTATTTACATGTTTCAAGAAAATTGCTTATTTACAAGATAAAAGTATAAAAAAGGAACTATTAAAACCTATTTACAATTGTGAAACGGATTACTAAGTAAAACTGAGTTTTTTCTTTGAAATGATACCGAAAAGCAAGCGTAAATCGGTTATTTGCAACTAAATGCTAACTTTTTGTTCACAAAAAGTGTTGGAAATTTAGATAATAATAATAATAATAATAATAATAATAATAATAATTATAATAATAATAATAATAATAATAATAATAATAATATATTGTGTATTTTCTATAAAAATAATCAAATGCGCATTACAGACATTTTTGGAATCGGAACTTTTAACTTGTAAATAGTTTGGAATATGTCGATTAAGATGTTTTTTATTATTTTTATTATTATTATGACATTTGTATTTTCTTTTGAAAAGTTTGTGCATGAAAATTAGTCTCGAAATCGGAATAGGTCTTTTCTCAACTTTTAACTTGTAAATAACAATTTCAGCTGCTTGGTATATGTTAATAAAGATTATATTATTGTTACAATAAAATCCAAATAATAATAATAAGAAGAAGAAGAAGAAGAAGAACGCGTTAACATAACAACTACTATGAAATAAAAAGACGAAAACTACAATATTTGCAATTGGCTATAAGATGGCTATAAGATGGCAATATTTACAAAGGCTATAAGAAAGGTAATTTACAGAAAACTATATAAAGCTAAAAGACTAATTGTAAACTAATTGTACTAACAAAATGCCATCGCAAAGACCCAGGGGACTAGGTTTTTAACGCCTTGGTCAGGTATCTCCCTTTCCACCACCCGCGAAGGCGGGGAAGGCCTTCCCCACCTTCCCACCCTTCCCCCTTGTCAAAGGCTAGACCTGTGAAAGAGGTGCGGAGATGGGATAATCATAGAATGATACCTAGTTTTATCATAAGACGGAAAGAGGTGATAGGATCTGACATTTTCATTTACCGCAAACTGTATATGTGGCAACCGCTATAACTGCGGCCGATTGGGTGGTAGGTGACCAGTATATATGCAGCAACATATTGTTTTTTACCTGTGGCTCAGTTACTCGTAAAGGTTTATCATAGCTTTGAGTGTTGATGGTCCTAAGGAGAATCTGACTGAGCATTTGTCTGCTTTTCTCTGTTTCCGAGAACACTTCGTCGAGTTTCTTTTCATCTGTACAAAAAGATAAAAAGCAAAGGCCATCGGCTATTTTGTATCTTTTTTGTTAGTCTCTTATCTGTCCATCCATTTTTACGTCAATCTTTCCGTCCATCTGTACGTCTGTTATTTATTTATTTATTTATTTATTTATTTATTTAATTATTTATTTATTTTTACCTGTCACTGGAAACAAATTCCCATGCTTGGCGAAGTATTTGGACTCAAGATGTATAAAAAGCGTCTTTGACTGAAAAGATGAAGTAAAACATATCTATAATTAACGCTGTTGCAGAATACAGACTTCCTTTAATTACTGGTTTCGTCATAATATGTTCTCTGTTCTAAGATTGTGTAAGACTGACTTGTTGTTAAGTCCGTTTGAGTGCTGGTTGGTCTAATTCAGTGCTCAAATCAAGCTGAGGTCAAAGATTTTCCTTTGACGTTCTACAAGCCAGTTTCCTTTGTGGGACACTCGGAAAGAAATTTTACCTTTCCCAGCAATCACAACATTACACTTTCAATTATTTCACTTTACTTTCTATGAGTGCCACGCGAGTTACACTTTATGTAGACACTGTAAAGCATTTGACAGCCTACTTATCATGTAGTGATAATACATAGAGGTTATTACACGGCGACGCGAGGGTATATGAACTTTATTTTCGATTGGCTACTTAAATTTTTTACGAATATAATTAAAAAAATTGATCAATTCATCTTCACAATTACCAGCTTGACCCTCACTGTATGGGGTCGGGTGCTACTTCTTCTCTGTCTTCTTTTTTTCCGTTCCTCGTTTTTATTCCAGCAACGTAGCAGGAAGAACTCTGATATAATATTAAGAGGGGGATGTATTGGATTGTATGATTCATAAGTCTGTATGGTGACAGCTTTTTTGTACGACCACTCTTTCAACGAGTTGTCCTAAAAAGAGAGAAGCAAATGCTGGTATTAATATTAGAGACTAGCTGTAATGACCTGCTGAACATCACCTCAAGTCAAGTCAAGTCAAGGAAATAATCATGAAAAAAGCTTTATGCAGCTAGCCAAAAAACGGATATTCGGTAATCATGCAATCAATAAAACAAAGCTACAAACATAAGAGAACAAATAGTTCCTGAGTGTTTCTAAAACGCATTGTTCTCATCAGGAACCTGACACCTGGTCTTTCCAATTACTGCCACTCGCTTGCACGTGTTAAATAGCAACGCTACCAGCATATTTACGAGAAGAATAACCCCAATGCCAGTTTAGCTCCTAAAAAATACCTAGCCTTTCCACAGAATAACAAATAGAAAAAAAAGCACTTACTTCGACTCGCTTGTATGTGTTGGATAGCAAGGCTATGAGCATATTTACTAGAAGAATGACCCCAATGAAGAGAAACGCAGCGTAGAATATCTTGGCAAGAGTTGAGGAAGGAGTGTCGACAGAGTTCAAAAGTGTGAAGTTCTGTTCTACCTCCAGCAGAGACCAAGCGAGGTGACTGAGAATATCCCACCAACTGAAAAGAGTGGAAACAGTGTGAATTGTTACGAAGTTGAATCTCGCTGTTGCTATTGACATTTGTAGAACTGTTATGGCGTTGGGTACTTTTAGTTGAGTTACACTTAATACTTTGTATCCGTCATACCGGTCTTGTGATTTAAGGTTGTCTGAGGTCTTCTAGGTTAGCCTGCAAACGTCTTTCAGAAATTCTAGGATGTGTTACCTACTTTGAATGAATACTTTAAAAATACTTTGAACAATGGTTCCCATAGCCTCGGTCACCATGAAAGCTCTAGTTTGAGTAAGCTCTCTTTTCAGCTTTTCAGTTGTGTTCTATCTGAGATCTTCATTGGATGTTCCCTATTTGCCTCTGTGCTCATTAAGAGGTATTGACAGCTTCCTTACTGTAAGAACTGTCTGGAATTCTCAAAGGTTTCATGGTTCGAGAACCTTCATCTCATCCGAAAAAAAAGACGCCTGGTCGCAGGTTATTGCTTCCCTGGAATTCAGCAGTACTCAAAAGTGTCATTGACTGGCTAAGGATATTTTTTTAGTACTTTATTCTTGCTTAACACCCCTACGAACCATTAATTCAATGTGAAACTGTTCATTTAGGATGAGCGAGTCAAGGCCATCTGATTACTAATGAGCCCTGACACAATTTGGTATACAAGACTAGAAGAAGTAAAGCTTACAAAATAAACTAAATGATTACACCCAGGCCTGAAGGTTCGTGACACTTACCATGATACGCCGGATGTTTTGCAGGCTCTGAAAACCAGTCACAAGAAATGAGGATTATTGTAAGAAATACAGGAATTGTCGGTGAAATTAACTGGCATATTGCCTTCAAGTTGGTTTACTAACCACGATATCGTCTTAAAAACATCATACGATACATTCTAGCTAAGAAATGCTTTCGAGTGCTATACCGTGAAACTCCCACGAGTGAAAGCAAAATCAAGTCACAGGTGGAATATTCACGGTATACCACGAGAAAGCATTGCATAACTAATTTATCCCATGCCACTCATTGAATTAACTTTCCTGTTCGACGTCTGGTTCCAGGAATTCAAAATTAAAGTCAAAACCAGGATATTTTTCCTCCATGTTTTAGTTGTTTACAGTAATTTTTTTCTGAATCTCTTCAATCGATCTTTCCGCGGGAAAAATTTGTAGGCCGCGAGGAACGCCAGGAATTTTTCGTGGAATACTACCCGTTGCATAGCCTTCCTAAGTATGTAGTTGAAAGTAATTCTCTAGAAAGTATAAAATGTTATCAGTTACACTACTTAGCTAATCAATTCTGATTAATTAATTATACTTGGTATTTTACTTTTTGGTATAATAGTTGGTATGATGTCTTATGGATTTTTACCGACTAAATAAATATGAATGCAGATGTGGATTCATGTAAATTCTCAGATCAGTAATGTTTAATTTTGACACTTTTGGAAAAGCACGTATAATTAGATAAAAGGCCAAGTAAAGTAATTTAATTAATGCCAATAACACGGGGAGTGCTTGCGCAATCTCCCGAACCGGAGGCTCATGATAAAGTGCTTGACAATAATCCAGATTGTTTTTTTTTTTAGGAGCAGGGACAACCGGAGTACCCGGATAAAAACCTCTCTGAACAAGGAGAAGAACCAACAATAAATTCAACCCACTTATAACGCCGACTCCGGGAATCGAACCCAAGCACTGGTGGGAGGCAAGCGCTCTCACCACTCGCCATTCTCCCCATGTATTTTAATACAGTGGATATATAGTTCAATTAAGTCTGAGAGTTTTACAGAAGTTTGTATGGGGGATTTTACTTGCCACCATGCAAACGTCTGTAAAATTTTCTAACTTTTACAGAACTACATCTTCGCTATTTTAAAAGACCTCAATGACTCTCAAACTGGGCATTTTACCAACTTTGAGGTGCTCTTTTCAGCAGTGTCAATCGATTTCGTCACCAAACGTACATTTAAATGTAAATTTACCGTGATAAAGGGAATCTTTACTCTATTTGAGGCCAGTTGTAACTTGTAAGATTAAAAACAAGGTTGCCATGAAACCTTGGGGTCCGTACCAATTAAAAGGCATCAAGACAAAAGAACAAAAGCAATTACTTACAGGTTGTGTTGGCTTTCACTACCAAGAAAGGATTTTTCTGCCGTGTATATTTTGGTTATTGCAATCGAAAAAGCGAAGACGGCCGCAGTAAACTGCCACACTATTGTCATTACGTCGTGTAGAATGTTGAACAAGGCAATCTGGATCGTGCCAACGCCTTTCAATGTTTCCACCGCGTGACCAAATATTCTGAAGGTAAGGCATAAAGTATTGAAGCTGTATAGATAACCAGCAACAAGGATAGCTCGGTTTTTTATCACTGACTCCGATGTTAGCCACGTGAGTAGTCTCAGTATGAAAATTGCCAAGTAAACCAGTACGCTGATCACGTCCATCTTGTTCCAGCGATCGCTAAAGAGAAGCCAGATAAGAGCAATGAATCAATCAGTTAGTCAATTAATCAATCAATTGATCGATCGATCGATCGATCAACCAATTAACCAATCTATCAATCAACCAACCAAACCAATCAATCAACCAACCAACTAACCGATCGATCAACCAATCAATCAATTGATCAATCAATCGATCGATCAATCAATCAATCAATTAATCGACCGATCAACTAATCAATCAATCAATCAGTCAATTAACCAATCAATTGATCAATCAATCAATCATTCAATCAATTAGCGATCAATAAATTGATCAATCGATCAACCAATCAAAGATAACAAGAAATACTGGATCACTTGAGTATTAGGATCAACTTATTTCTAAAACAACACCAAACAAAAACAAAGCTAAAACTTCTCAGACGTTTCTAGAGCGGGAAAATATTTGAACACACGAATAGCAACAGAGACGTTTGTTCAACAAGAGTGCGGTCTTCGGGTTCCAGAAGCATGCCATAGTCAAGGTGCCAAGGTGACAGTACCACCTTAAAAGATCTATTCACCTTATGTAACTGCCGAGTGCTTTCTGGAGAACATTTGAATCACTTTCATCGTCCCCACTCCTTCTTCTTTCCTTTATTCGCTTAACCGTAAGACGAATCTGTCCGAATTCCACCAGACTGCGACCAATGAAGAAGATAAGAATGCTCCACTCCAATCCGCTGAACGCTACGCTTGAAGGCGCAAGGCAGAGGGCATAGTGAAGAACAAGGAGGGCCAGGTAGCTCAGCACGTCACGCACAAATATGAAGTAAGGAGTTTTCAAGTATTTCAGGTACTGTGCTGTCATGGATGTGAAAAGATTAACTTTAAATATCTCTCCATGAGTTATGAATCTAAAAGGTTTGTTATCAAGTTGCAACAATCTTTATTATTCAGGGATATCAATGCTCTAAATAGCAACGCAAACTGTAAATTTAGACTAAAATTTACAATTTATTTTGTTTTCAGTCTTTCGACTTGCTATCAATTGTTGTTTATTCTTTGTCTAGTTCCTAGGCCTCTCTCTGTCTTTATCGGTCAATCCGTTTTGGGTCACGTGGTCCGAGCGAAAAAGCGAGGCTTTCCCCGTTCGTTCGTCTCGGATACGTCACCGAAACGAGTTGACCTTGTGGTCCTGGAAGAAATCCGTACAGGAACTGGGCAAGTTTATGATCTCGTCTCTGGTTTGCAGCAACGCATGCGCAATACACAAAATAGAGATATTTCTAGCACTCACGGTTTCAAAGGTTTATGGTAATAATTTTAAAATTGTTTCAATTCCAATTCTTTAACATTTGCCTCAGGATAATACTTTACTAATGCCAGATGCAATCAGCAAAATTCGAAAATTCAATAATTTCTCAAATAATATTCGAAATAAATGAATAAATAAATAGTGATGCCATGCCGGACGGTGCAAGGAAAGTATCACCTGGAGAGGAAAGAACAGGACTCATCTTAACTATTTTTATATGTGTGAATTCTTGTGGTTTAAAAACATAAATTGTCAAAAAAGAAATGTTTCTTATGTGTTGCAACTTAATATGGGTTCAGAAATTACGTATTCAACCTTCTTTATGCGATTATAAAAGTTATGATATTAGTGTATTAATTATTTACCTGCCAAAATAGAATACACTTCTAAGTATGACACAACGTAAAACGTAACTGGTGCGAAAATCATGTCAAAAAGACACCATACATGAAGGAAGAACCACGTCCACTTGCTTAAATCTTTCTTCATTAAAAATCGACCACGCCATTTGCGATTCATCTCCGAATGAACAACTGGATGTGTAAAAAACTGCAAGAAAATTAAAAAAAAAAAAAAAATTAAATACGCATGTCATTATTATTAGGTATACCACAATTTCAAGCTTAGGGTACTAACATCCCATTTTTCACAAAATATTTCTAAAATCAACAAGTCGACGGCAGTTTTCTATGGTATATACCCTTTTAGGCCATAAAATGACTGAATGTTTTACTGCCAAGTTTTGACCATTTTATGGCCTATAAGAGTACACACTATAGAAAACTGCTGTCGATTTGTTTTTTACAATAAGATGGAAAAGGTACGAGCGGAATTGGCTTTATTTTCTGTTGAGCAAGCACGCGTGCTACATCTGACATCATTTGTATTGCCTGTACTCTTGTAGACAATAGCTACGAGCCAATCAGCGCGCGGTAATCATTTGATAGTTATTGTAACATGCTAAATACAGTACATTGTCATACTTGTAATTTGTCAAAGATAGTCTGGCTAAAAGAACGATCAAGTACAAATTGCAACAAAATGTAATGTATGCTGTATCGTCGGAAATATATTCGTTTTTGTTTTGGCGTCACGTTTATAATTAAAATTTTATTTTCAGCATTACCTTTTTCTGTTCTAAGTCTATGGCGTCGTCCAAAATATCGTCCAGAATAAAATAGCCAAACCCCTCTCGCTGTAACTGATCAGACTGCATAGGATCAAGCAAGCGAGTTGTAAAATCCTCCACTGAGTTGGCAAGCTTATGAAACATTTCTCCCTCGGATCCTTTGCTGTTTGCCAAGACACGAAGTTGGTGGTTTACCTGAGAAAATGTTAAACAAAAATCTCAAATCAAATTTGCACGAAGAAAGTTAAGGACGTTCTGAAAAATGCCAAGCTCTGACCTTCAGGGTTTTGTTTTTTGATTGTGTGTTGTTGTTGTTGTTGTTGTTGTTGTTGTTTTTTTTTTTGTCGTTTTTTTCTCGTCCACACCAACACATAAAGATCGTGGTATGGGAATAATTGCTTCTCTAAATGGTTTGTTTTTAGTTTATTTGCTCTGTTTGCTTGCTTTGTTAATAACAAAGCTATGGAACAAATTAAAAAACTAAACAATCACTTCTTTTTTTCAAGGAAACAGATTAATTAGAAATGAGGAAATTGTACTTCGTGGTTTATCTATTATATACAATACCTTCATTCCCATTAACAAGGAATTCGAGACACACTTTGTAAGAGCCTTGGGTGTAATTTTCTTCTCAATAGTGTCGAAAGAGTTCTTCTTGGTTAGTAACTTTTTCATCAAAAATTCTTCATTTTTTGCCCTGTCTAAAAGAATGTAGTAGCCCAATTAACACTGTAAAATAAGGAGACATTTAAATGATCAAAAAGTATACTGCAATAATAAAGTGTTTCTGACTGCCTTCTAAGTCAGTATTTGCCAAACAAGTAATCAAGATTGTACCTTTGCTACGTTGTTTTTATTTGAAGGAATAACATATAATTATGTTCTTTGGATTAATAGCCGGTGTTGTGTTTGTTATTTATCTTTGCCTAAAAGTAATCAACGAAGTTCTTATTCAGTTGAGTGGCGGTGAAAGTAATACGCGACACTTTCTCAACCGAGGCGCGGGAACCAATCAAAACCAGAACCGACCATGCCTCGCTCGCACGCATTTCCCGCGCTTAGCACTGGTAACATGTATTTGCTTTCATTTCCGATTGGTTCATTGCGCTCTTTGCATTTGTTGCAATTGGCTAGGGTTACTTTGGCTTTGATTTTAAGACACTCAATTGAAAACCGCTCAGCGATTAACACTAAGCTTCAACTGTTCGACTAGAAAACAAATAAATGTTTGGTTCATCAACAGAGTTGATAATTAAAGGTAATTTGGCCACCGTAAAGAGATTCGAGTGCTGACGTTTCGAGCTTAGCTCTTCGTCAGAGCGAATCCGAAGTGACGAAGGGCTATCGCTCTAAACGTCAGCACTCGAATCTCTTTACGGTGGCCAATTTACCTTTAGTTATCAACTCTGTTGATACAACCAAGCATTCATTTCTACTCCCCACCGACGTAGCACCAAAGTTTCTTTAGAAACTAACCCCGTTATAGAAAGCAAAGAGCTGACTTAGAGTTGCCGCCATCCTCTAGTTAGAGGCCACCGGCAGTCTTATTGTTAGCAAAAATTATTAGCGGAAATTAACGAACACTAATTCTCCACAGGAAAGCGATGCGCCATTATTAAACAAACTCATTCACTCACCATGTTCAGTAAGTCGAAACCCTCTGTTATCTATGACATTTCTGCAAGTAAGAACAATTCTGAATGAAGACATAATTAAAGGAAACACACTGCAGCCAGTGGTACTTGATTTTAGCTACTGATATTAACAATTTGTTCAGAATATAATCTCCAGTTAGAAAAAAACAAAACAAAACAAAAAACAAAAGATCGTAAAGCGACGTTGAGTTTCAAGGAAGAAATCAGTTCCAGCTGATCAGGTTTTACTCGATTCCGTTGGTGTTAGCTGATTAGAGAGGTGGAGTCCCCCACCCTATTTACTAGTGTTTTGAGAAACCAAAGCAGTTTGAACTTTCGTACCTTTACCGGTACGCAGGTAAACTGATTTTTGGGCGTGTTTTGATCTATTTGGAGTAATCGAACCAGATACCATAAAACAATCAATCAATCAATCAATCAATTCATTGAAGTGTCGATGTATTTCGCACATCGAACTAATTGGGGACACTCTTCAGATCGAATTGGAATTTGGAAGTGTTGTTTTGTTTAAGAGGGAGAAAACAGGAATACCAGAAGAAAAACCTCTCAGAGCAAGGCCGAGAACCAACACCAAACCCAACCCACGGGCCACATTGGTTGGAGGGGGGGGGGGGGTGGGGCTAGTGCTCTAACTAATGCGTCATCCCTGTTGCCCAAAACTGAACCGACGAAAGGACTTCTTGAAAATGTTTTGCTGGTCACAGCAGACTCAATCCTTTTTTTTCTTTGGAGGTAATCGTTCCAATCGTTTCTTTCATTGTACTCGTGTTTTTTTCCGTTACTTACGTGTCTCCAGGTCGTTTTGATTCAGCTCGTTTCTCAGAAAATCCGGTTACAGCTGAAATAAAAAAAGATGGCCGAGTGCAAATATTAAAAGCAGCCACCTTTCATAAAAGTCAGAAAGCTAAGATAGGTCGCTATTTTAGATTAATAAGGATCTACAACAGACGAGGAAGGCAAATTAATTGAAGGGCTCCTCTACGTCTAGTAAAGATCAGCTGTTCCATGCTAAGCTCTTTCAGTCTTCAGGATAAAATCTTATACAAATCATGGATAACATTGTTTAGAATTTCTGAAAAAAAAAAGCCGAATGTCAGTCTACTTTCTTGTCCCACTTGTCTATTCAAATAAATGCACAGAAGTTTAAAAACATGCCCCATATACCCAACTTCAAATAACAAAATCTTTCTTTTTAGTGAATATCTCTAGAAAAACATTAAATCTTTGCACACCTCCATCCTCGACATCAAAACCCTCGTTATCTTTAGCAAGCCTAAAAACAAAACAAACAATCAAGAAGTGAATGATAATACCTCCAGATAAGATAACCGATTAGCTAAGCACTTCAAAGATTTGGGACCTACTGCTAAATTGCTACAAAACACACCCATAGGTACTAGTTTGTCCAAATATTTTTTTACACTCACCCATCATTCTGGCTCCTTGATTCGTCTTTCTCTTTCAGACTAGTTTCTGGTATTAAAAAAAGTAGCAAAAGGGTTGGTTATTGACCCATACTTCAAGAAATCTCTTTTACAATGTGCGTATGTATATAGTAGTGGCTATTCTGATTTTGTCTCTTTTCGTAATGCTTTACTTCAGTATTTCTTTACTGCTCTTTCTGTAAATTATGACCCTGAAACACCGAAAACGTGGAAATCTATCTGCCCAAACTGCAATACATGCTGTTACTAAGTATTATCTCTTATTTATAACTAAGTTTTTTTGCATGATGTAAATTCGTCCGTCTTAAAGTTTTAGCCCGTGTCCGCAGTAACTGGCCTTAGCTGTTGCGGTATCCCTGTCCATGTATTTACTGTTACTTTCAGTTTCCTTTATGTCATCACATTCTTGCCATGTCTATTGGACGAAGCTAATAAATAAATAGATAAATAAATAAATAAATATATAGGCGGGTCTTTGTCTACACGTTTAGCCTCGTCAGTGAACATTAGCATAAAGCACAAAACTAACTGCAAATACATTCACTCTATAAATTGAAAGAGTTTTGCAATGTTTAGCCTTATCAGCCTACATTAATTAGCATAAAGCACAAAACCAACTATAAATAAGTTCACTCTTCAAATAAAAGAGTTTTGCAAACTTAGTTCTCTCCGAACATTTGAGCACGATATTTTAAATACTTTTTGAGAAATGACCTTTCAAAGTATCAAGAGTTTACAAATGCATGGCCGAGCAACTCTTGCCACCCAGCCTTTCATTCTTTGTAAGTTTCTCAGTTTTTGAAAGGTAATTTCTTCGAGTATATTCAGCATATCGCATTAATATTCACCCTGGTTACCATTTGTTCCTAGCATGTTTTTTGATACATACTAATTAGCAAAATGTACACTATTGCGTCAGCAGAGATTCTCCTATTCTGGCTCGTTACTACCTGTACGAATCCTCACACTCTTACAGATGTAAACTTCGCTTACTTTCACGAGATGCCATGCTGCCAGATTAGAGATAAACATGTACTGTGCTATTTAAAGGGGTACTGTCACAGAGATTTTGCTGTACGTTATTCAAAATTACTCAAATATAGACTAAGAACCTCTTTTCTAATATATATTACTCTTTGAGCACCGGAAAGGAAATATAAAATGATTTCTCTAAGAAAGAGTAAAATACAATCGGTTTTTAGCCATTTTTCCAAAACACCCAGTAGAAACTTGAAAAAATTAAATTAGCCAATTTTTTCAAGTTGTAATCCATTTCCATCCTAGCCGTCCGCAGCCAAAGATTAATGATACTAGTTTCTGTGCACTAGTAAGGTTGTTGTTAACAAAACTGAACAGTTATTTTTACGTTTATATCCATACAAATATGACATTGCTTGTTTAAGAAAGAAGCAAGAAGGACTGGTATTAAAAGTATTATTAATTTGTGCACAGTGGTCAATCTAACACAAGCTTTCGAGTTCAGGCAATTGTCACGTTCATGGTCACAGTTGATAACAGCTTATTCGTGATCCTGTCATTTCTGATACATGAAAAGTCTCCCATTTACTTACCACGATTAGGCAGGGGATGTTGATTGACAGGCCGCATCTCTAGTCCATCATCAACTGTCTCATCAACTGAAATTCAAACAATCTATCAATCAAATCGATTGCGATTCTAATAATTCAGTCAGTCCATACATTGAAAAGATAACTACTCGATCAGTAAAACGTCCTTTTCATTTTTTCATTGACCCATATGTATTCTGTTCATCCGCGCGGCCTTCGTTCATTTCCTCATATTTTTTAATTCCTTTTCAACTCATTTTTTTTTTTCATTAATTTGATCATTCATTTTAATATTCAACCATTGCAGTCATTGTTTTAGTTATTCATCCATCCATTCACTCATGTTCGTCTATTTCAATTACTCACCGCTGAAGTGAACATCTTTTATAGACACAGACACGTGATGATCCTTTCCTTCCGCCATTACGTACCTGTTGTATGACAAAACATTGAATAGACTATGCCATTATGCCATTGAGGTACAAAACTTATGTAAATGTCTGAAGTTCGTCATACGCAATCTGTGTCAATTTCAATTCTCCTTCTCCCTCCCGTCTAAGCTATAGTTTTTCATTTTATGTTCCTTCGATTTGAAGAAAATGCTGTACATTGCTGAAAAAGTATGCATTGCAGCCACCTAAGAAGCTGTGAAATAATTTAAGTTGTAGACAGAGAAGCAGGCTCAGAATCTCCTCAAACATCATTGTTCAAGGATTGGATTGTACACCAGAGTGAGTCGCTTTTTTGGTGTATATGCGTATTCTCCTCTAGTAGTTGAATTTCCAAGTCCACGTCGGCAATATTCTTCGCGGTTTCCTCTGGAAGTCCAGATGAAGAGTTTTTTCGCCATTTTCTCCATGAAGGCAAATACGTGCAATCGTTCTGAAGGTTTACTTGCAAGTCAGGGGGACGCTCTGGTTTCACACACATATCTCAGGTGACTCCTCAGTGACATTAAAGTAGAACTGAAATGCAATCGACAGCTACTGCAACTGCCCAACTAAATGAAATTCCACTGTCCATCTGTTTGGGTCCATTGTTCATAGAGATTGCAACCAAGTTAATCTACAAGCAGTTCCAATTTTCTCTATATAATGCCACATTGTTGGAAACGTAAACAGTTCACCGCTCTTCTTCTGAATCCCCACCCTTCCCTCCCCCTCCTTTACCTTCATGCTGGTAGGATCTATTGTAGTCCCGAAAATCGTAGAATGTTGATAGGAGAGAGGGGGACGGGGCAGACAAGGAGAATGCGGAAATATGATAGTAAAATTAGGTGCTTTAATTTACCAAGACTGTCCAGACCATTTTTGAGAATGCCTGTATGTTTATAAAATTAGTAGGAATTAGAAAACAATGACTTAGAACAAGGAGAAATAAGCTTGCATTGTTTTCAAAATAAAGCGACTAACACGATATATTGCTTTCAGAGAAGGATGTTATTTAAATTACTTTGAGTAGCCTTCATTATATCCGTCAATATTAAGTTTTATCAACGAGAGCTTCAGCGTTCGTTAAAAGTAAGATGACAAAGAGAAATTTTGTTTTTTATGAGTCGAGAGAGAGGGAGAGGCGGCAATCAACCCTTTAAGCTTCTTAGCCAGTGGACACCCTGAGTAGAGGGTCTGTTGACAAACCTCAGTCAGCTGCCACCCGATCGTGTTTACTCAAACGATAAAGGTCTTTTAGAACAAGTATTTAACTTCATAAAGACCAACTTCTACCGGCCAAAAAGGATAGAAATTGTTAGAAAAGTCTATGTTACAGCTTAAAGAACAGTTTCTATGCATAATTAGTTTTGCAGCTACAGCAATGGCGTTATTCATTCATTTATTTATCAGTTATTCAGCTTTAATGACTGACACGGTTTTCTGGGTAAGCTTTCGTCAAGAAGTAAATTGAAACCTTGGTAAACACAGCATGAATAGACAACAAGTAGTCACTCTACAAGTGTAACACTAGTGTAGACGTTTACATTTTAACTGCGCGTGCTTCCCTATCTAATTCCTATTGGCGTCATCATGGTACATTTCTCAACATACGTGCTCGATTGTCGAACTTAATCGAACCCAATCGTTCGATTAAATTCGATTGAGTTCGATAGTGGCGTGTTTGTAACAGCTGATAAGAACCTTCATTTTTCGGTACAGCGCATTGAGAGAATTTCAGTACTAAATTTACTGTCAAGTGGTTCCGTAGTGAAGAGAAAACCCACTTACCTTCCATGCTCGGTTTACGATAACCGATATGGGAAATAAACACGCAGTGATGTAGCAATGCGGATAACAATGTGAATAATTATTACGCACAGGAAATGAGCGTGACAATTTGTGAGAGGAAAACATACCCCGTCACCAACAAACCGTGAAGTTGTGTGTTTGATCACGAAACCCACCGAAGAAATCCTACAAAAAGGCCACTGTGATTTGTTCTCGATTTGTTTTCAATATCATGTTTAGCTTGTAACGAAGTGTTCTATTACTTGAAACGTTTGGAACAATTTAATCTGTTGATTTGACGTTATAGTCAATTAGTATTGCTTTGATTTTCGCAAGTTTTAGACGTCAGTGCTCGACCGATTATTTTCAAAAGAAATTTGATTTTCTCTATGTTAAAGAAACAAGCTTTTAATTGGTAGATTATACTTTAAAGTAAATGTCATTCTTACCTTTCTGTATCCTCTGTACTCTTTTTGATCCCATTTAATACTAAACTACCGGCATACCTCGCTGTTATACGCCGCAGTTACATATTGGCTGACCGGAAACTGGACTTCATGTTCTTGAGCCTCCCTCTGAGACAACAAGTTTGTTCGGTTTTGAAACGCGGACGTATTTCCGGCAGAAGCGACAGCCGGAAATACTTCTGCGTTGGCTAATAGTGCCTGGGCCGGGCAAAGTTTTCGCTCACTCGCGTGAATCAATATTATCCTTTACATTGCGCTACAAATCAAGGATAGAATACACAAACAAATTTCTTTTAAGAAAGGAGTACAACAACAATTTTGTTGAAGTATTCCCATATGTATACATACACACACCCTTAGCATTACAGTACAAATATTACCTATAGAGTCGTGGAAACGAAAACAGACCCTAACACTGAAGTATGTATCATTGGTCCATAAATAAAGGCAGCGGTATTGTTTATCAGTTACTATCCGAGGGCATGTTAACAGGGAAACAGCCAGGAAATTTTCTCGTTACCCTAGCTAGCGTTTCTTTGGGAAAATCCTAATCCGGATTTTTGAATCGTAAATGATCCACTCACCCTCTCTCCGCCGCCGCTGGCACATCACTCGGATCAAGGTGCATCAAAGGAACCGGACGAATACTTACTCAGAATGGATTCGTCGGTTCCTTTGATGCACCATGATCCTAGTGGATCATGATCTTGGATCATTTAGGATTCAAAAATCCGGATTAGGATTTTTCCAAAGAAACGCGCCCTTAGTGTCTTTAAATAAAACAATTATCCTTCAATTAATCCTTCGCTTCTATGAAGCCCTATGGCAGCACAATCGCTGAGTTAGGATGTTACTAAACGGAGGAATGGAGATTTGGGATTGGGGAATGGGATGGTGGACTAATGGGAAATTAAAAATGGGAAATGAAAGATCATGACTTCTGAAAGAGAATTTAGAGAATATTGAGGCTGTTGAGGTTAGTGGTGATTCTGCACCATTTTTTTTTAATTATATGCAAAATAACTGTTGACATTCATGACACTAACCTAATACCCAGATCTCACTCTGGAGGTTTCGAAAAGTGAAAAGGTAATAGGCAGGTGAGTAGGCAAATGAGGTAACGAAGGCAACAAATAAAAGAAAAGTTCAGCCTTTCTTGTTCCAATTTTAGACTACCAGTTGGCTCTTATTTCGGTAAGGGATAGATCAAGCGAAAAACGTGAGAGAGCGGGAAAATCGCTTCATTTTTCCAGTTCCCATTTCCTCGTCCCCATTCCTTATTTTAATAACATCCGCCAGTGAGTTGTACGCTTGAGCTTGATTCGTGGAACCTCCTTATGTATTGTCTGTACCGACAAAGGCCCTCGGTCAGTATAAATATTCCACAGTCCAATCCAAAGTCCAGTCCAAACTTCATTTGCATTTGCAAGTTGCCCACAATAAATTTCCATTGTGTACACCCCTGTTATCACGCAATGCTATCCGATGTAATTTGTATAAACCCTACAGCGAGCGATGAATGTTTTATTTTATGTCTGCACGTCCATGCTGCACGTTTGCGTTCCTTGAATGAGGTAAGATTCCTGAGGTTGGTTTTGCTACTTTAAACAACCCACTTCCGCTCTTTCGCGCCTTCGAAAGCCAAAAATAAGGCAAAAATCGAGTCTGCGAAAATTACTTAAAAGTCGTACTCCTCGTGTTGACAGCACAATGATTCGGTCAGGTCACTGCGACTTTCGCTTCGATCGCTAGTATTGGCAATTTATTTTAGTCAAAACTAAGCCTGTCCGTTTCATTTAATTTATACTCGATGCAACATATGAAATTTGCCACGGAACTTAGCCTTGTTAATGTTTGGCGTCGCTTTTACCGCTATTTATGTTGCGTTCAGTACGTGCAAGTTGCCTTTGAACCGAATATCGCCTTCCTTGTCTTCCTTGAATAAAAAGGTTATCACAATGCACATTTCTCGATCGATGATTACATCATTCTAGCCATCCCGAAAATACGATTATTTTGTGGGTCCCTCTCACAAAGCCCGGGTCACAAAGGTTGTACAATACTACAATACAGTTCAATCCACCCAGACCACGGAGCAATAGTCCCGGGAATAGTGTGGCGTGCCATAAACTACTCATTTGATTATACAGAACTTTAAGAAAGGAAACCTTGATGTTAACTGAGAAAAAAAGGGAGACCTTAAAAGACACGAACAGAAACAGAATAGAGCGTTCAACATTCACACTTTAATTCGTAGGACGCTATACTAGATGAACATATCGAACTTTATACGGAGTTGTTTCGGCGCTCGGGTTGTCGCTTTCTCGGTATTAACATAATCGGGGCCGTTTAAATCTCAAACCAGACTAACGGACGAACTGACTTAGCACTTTTAATTTAATATTTATATGTTTTGTTGCAAGCCACGATGTTGGCCTCGGCGGAGACATGTCTAATGAATATGCATCCTATTTCGTGAATTTTAATGCAATAGCCTACTCAGTATTCTTACAGTATGTATGGCTAAATTTCAAGCCCATTTCGCTGTTTTCCTTCTGTTGTCTTAGGACTGGGAAGTCAAGAGTAGCAATAAAAAGATTTCCGTACAGCCCAATGCACTCAGTAATTCCCCGGCCGGCTGTATGTATCGTGCCGTACTTTTATGCCGGCACTACTCACCATACTTTTAAATCCTTAAAAAACAACCAGTATAGCATATTAAACAGAGTTTGAGTTGAAAAATATATGTAAAATTATGTATGGAGCTGTGCAGGAATCTTGCCTGTGAGTTTGATTTCAAATACGATTTGTTCGATCATCAAATCAATCGATCAACGTACAGTAATATGCTTTGATTCGATTTCGGGAGTAAATCGATCTAAAGCGATTTTTGGTCGTTCGGTGGTTCGATTTCGGTAGATAGAAAACCGGGAACATCACGTAAAATTCAAAAACATATGTAGCTCCCCGCAGCAACACGTTTCAATTGACATATTTATGCCCACTGTCCGCTGAAACGAAAAGTCATTTTCAATGAAACCGGGCCAGTAAAATTAGTCTTGATCATACTATTTAGTCATTCTGCTCTCATGAATTATAAATAACTGCAAGATTAGAAAGAGTGTTATATTTGTTTGCCAGATTGCTGTTATATTACCCTGCTAGCAGAGCGGTTTTTTCTGTCAAGTTTTTTTTTTTTTTTAGCATGTTCCAAGCCGTTCGTGTCACTCTGTTATTTCGCGAAAACAAGCCATTTAACGAGAATTACCAGAGACGCGAACAACTTCGTACATGCTAAAAATACATACCAGAAACGCCCTGCTGGCAGGGTACTTTTATATCTGAATTTGTTGCAGGTGGCGACTCTGCAGGCATGTACAGCTTATTGATTTGTTTCCGGTAGAAATTCTGCTCTGAAGATCTTAATTAAGTGGAAGGCTCGAATCCGGAATCCACAGGAATTTTTCATAAGAAATAGCCGAGGATTGACGAAGACGAGCCCCAGACTGTGTGACAATCTATGTCTAAACATCCGATCTCGCAACAAAGAGACGAAAATTTGCTCTTGTCCTCTGTAAACATACCAATAAATATTAATTAAATGGGAAAGGACGTACAGAGAACCTGTGTCTTCACCAGTCACCCACAGTTAAATTGTAAAAAAGTAAAATAAAATAAACAATCCCGGTGTATTAAACTGAAATCCTGGTGGAATTCCGGATTCCTGATTTTCCAGACTACCGTTTTAATCCGAGTCAGATGTATTAGTCCATCTGTCATTTCTATTGACATTAATTAGTAAACACCCGACGAAACTACTCGAACTGTTCGGTAATCGAACTTAATCGAACTCAATCGAACCTAATCACACGCTTGGGTTTGATTGAGTTCGGCAATCGAACACAATCGAACGAAAAAAAAATGTGTGAGAGTTAATCGAACGGTGCAAACCTGCAGTCGAAATAGACAAGCAGTTTGAAAAGCCTTTTTTAGCATGCAAGAACAACAAAGAATTAGGTGAAACGAACAATAGATTGATATAGCTTTACTGAAACATCATCTTATGATCCACCACTGTTATCATTTTTAATAATTTTTGATCGAATATATGCCAACTTCGACCACCACACCTAATCGAACTCAATCAAAGTTCGATTGGGTTCGATTGCTACAATTTTTTTTTTTTTCGTTTTGTTTTGTGAGAGTGCGATTGTGTTCGATTGTCGACCTCAATCGAACCCAGTCGTTCGATTAAGTTCGATAAATTGATGAAACGTTTGATTTGGTTGAATAGTTTCGCCGGGTAAACACTATGTAGCAACCTGCAAGCGCCATGACCACCGTGCCAGGTTGTTGCTGTGGTCAGTGCAACAATCGTGTTACCGTAAAGCATCAGCACGGTCTGATGAATCGGCAGTCGATCATCGGAAATCCAATCGATAAAACCGCTTCACTCATCTTTGCTTTAGGAAAATCGTCTAAAAATTGTGATAAATCGTCATGAAAAACTAGCGCCATGAAAAACTGTCTCTAAGAACTAGAGATAATTAAGAAGCTGATGGAAAAACCGTGTGTAAATGAAGTTATCCTATCTTATCCTAACCCGCCTTTTTTTCGGCTAAATACCACTTCAAAACCCTCATCGGTGCCACTGGAACTAGTTTCATTTGTTTTTAGAGGTGCGGGGGGGATCTTTCGTTAAATGAGCTATCGATCCCATGAACCTTGCCACGAACGTGTCCTGTAAAATCAAATACACAACATCATCACAGTGGCAAATAAAAATGAATCACCAGCAAAGCCTCTCCTCTCGGTTTAAATGTCACGTCACACAAACTAGTAACATTGTACTTTCTTCCCGATGGGTTGTTTGAGTATACGAAGATTGGCTTGTTTTTGGATGCTTACTTTAATTTGCAGTTGGAAGAACTGTAAAAATTGACATGAGCATGTACAAGTAAATTCTTCTTCTTTAAGCTGAAGCGCTAGCGCTAAGCTAATTGGGGTACACTCTTTTGTTTTTGTTGTTTTGTTTGTTTGTTGTCATTGTTTTCATAGTAAATACGTAGAATTCTTATATTAGTTTTATTGTGATTAGTTTAGGAAGTTTAATTTTATTGATTGTACACGACCACATCAACTTTGCTGAACTTTAAATAGTGTTTAAATAAATGCTGTTATTTATTTATTTATTTATTTATTTATTTATTGTTGTTGTTGTTGCTGTTGTTGTTTTGTAAGAACATCTTGTTTTGGGGATGAGGCTGAACATTCTTATTTTTTTGGCAATTTGAACCTGATAAAGTCATTAAGATGCCCTTAAGTTATCTGTTATAGTATTTCAATAAATCTATGGGGACATGACCAAAATTCCAATCAAAGAGGAATGCGTATGTCGTAATGTGGTGCCAAATTGCTTGTGACGGGCTCTTTTGCGTGGCTTACATATACATGTACTCAATAGTCAAAATAAAAATATTCTTGACTCTCAGCCTGGGTAATTCTCTTAGTATGTTCTTAAATTTTAGTTTATCTCAGTCTCAACGTTCTTATGAAAAGCTAAGGGTTCTTGTATAAGACAAAAAGTGTATTTCCTGTGAGATTGAGGCCATTTGTTTTTTTCTTCTTTACATTTCACAGCTCCCCTGACAGGCAGAAATAATGGTTCTGTTCATGATAGCTGTTTTGTTCGCTACTGGGACCTCAGTTGACTCGGCAAGCAACAAAACCAGCTGTGATAAGACGCCAAACAATACCTTGTGTGAACAGGATATCTGGCGATCAAGCGAACTCAGCTCGATGTTTTGTGGTCTGACTAGCCCATATGACAACTGTAAGCAGTTGTGTTATGATAGCCAATGCGATGCCATCGAATGCCGAGCCTCGCTCAAGTGCGATCAGTCCTGCTACGAGAGCCATGGCTGTGGATCAATGACCTGCGATTCGAAGAAATGTGATCAGTATTGCTATCCTGGAGTTTGCAACAGCATGAATTGTCTTAACACTGTAGAAAACTGCGAGCAAAGAACGGCGAGAAGGATGGTTTGTGAAGCGGATGTCTGCGAGCAGGTCTGCGGCTACATGTATGGGACAAAGAAGTGCCACATGACGTGCCGCACAGGAGGGAATGCATGTGGTCAATTTGGTTTAACAAGTAGTAATGCCCTGATGGAATGTGACAGAGGAGTTTGTGACCAGCAGTGTGGTATTGGTGGGCGGTGTAACATGACTTGTTCGTCGAGTGTAACGCCAGGAAGATGCGAGCAGCAGTGTTCCTGGGCCAACTGCGAATCAATGGTGTGTAATGCTACGAACTGCACCCAGAATTGTTTGTTTGCTGATTGTGACATGACATGCCCTCTCGGGGTGAAGGCCTGCACTCAGAATGCGTACCATGATAAAAGCGTAAATATGCGATGTGATGGCGAAGTGTGTAAGCAAATTTGTAGCAATGCAGGTGGCAATGGCAACTGCAACATGACATGCTCCAAGAGTGTGAAAGAATGCCATCAAATCTGCAAAGAAGGAAGTCAGTGCGTCTTCAAGTGTGATGCGGAAAAGTGCAAGCTGGAAGATTGTTCCAAACCTTTATCATGCGCCACAGTCAAGCCTACTAACAGTAGTACTAATGCAACAACTAATCCTACAACTTCTGGAAAAAAGGGTGTACGTGGTGCCGCTGCTCCACTTAAAATTCATTTTTCCGTTTTCGTGCTTTTTATAGTCGTCTTAATTGTTACTGTGTAAAATTATTTAACCATTGGACGGCCAAGTGAAAGGTCAGCAGTTTATATCTACCTTTACAGAACAACGTGGTACGGGGAGGGGGGGGGGGGAGGGATGGCCTCCCCCACACACACACACACCAACCCTTCCACTTTATTATAAGTAAATAGCTGGTTGCGATCTCTAAAAGATAACGCGTGTGCCCAAGAGTCGAGTTTTGTTTCTATTTGTGTATACGTTCCTTCCTTGTTTGTTGTTGTTGTTATTGTTGTTTTGCCATTATGGCTTGGATTGTTTTGTTTGTTTACGGTCATTCCTTTTGACCAATCATGCATCATCATTTTATGATCTTACCTTGTTTTAAATATCGTAACCGTTTGTTTCCATATTCACTTAGCTTTTCTATCCTCTGATGAAAGTTTCTTTTGTCCAACCGAAAAATTGGGCAATGTTATTAAAATACTAGATGTTTGACCACTCTTGCATCCTTCAGGTTCGGTTTTACTGAAACACAGTACAAGTTATTTAAATGTTTTATATCGGTGCAATGCAAACCAAAAGTTACCTGTTTCACTTACAAAATGGTGTTAACTAAACGGAACAGAAATGGTTCAAAGGCTGAACCATTGGTTTAACATTTCTATCGATACAAATATGCTTTCCCGTTTTTGTTTTTGTTTTTGTTTTTGTTTTTTGTCTTTTGTTTTTTGTTTTTGTTTTGTTGTTGTTGTTGTTGTTGTTGTTGTTGTTTTTTTTTTAAGAAAGAAAGAAAGAAAGAAAGAAAGAAAGAAAGAAAGAAAGAAAGGAAAACGGTGACACGGCCCGTGGTACGGCCCCTCTAACCGGTAGAGTATCAAAAATCTTGATTCAGGCGCTCGTGGGTGATTCACTAAATGGTTCTCAGTCATTATTAATTAGTGGAAGATAAAGGCACATTCACCAATGGAAAATCCTGATTATAAAAATGTTCCTGCACTACCCTGAAGAAGACTGGGGCTGAGCCTTTCGAAATGTTGGATTCTAGAAATAAAATATATTCCCTTACCATAAAATCAACTTTGGTTTTTGTAGTATTTGCTCGTCAGTTATTGCTTATTTGATCAGTTAACTTCAGGATCAGGTGATTTTTGTTGTTGTTGTTGTTCTCGTTTTATTTTTGTTTATGTTTTTTTTTTTTTTGCGGTGGTTCGGTTACTTGTATTGGATGCTGTTTCCTTTTTTATCAAAATCGTTTGCTTCAGTACAGAAAAATGGATAAGTAATCATAGAAGAAACGGGAACAACGACCTTTACCAAGAAATAGGGGACATGATGTCTCCAAAGTCAATTTTTTGGGGTGGGGGGTCACTGAAAAGTGCTACACGTTTATGGGGGCGCCGAGAGAGGGGATGCCCAATATGTTTCGTCGCAATTTAATCTTCTCGCTTCTAACCCTCATCTCTGCACCTCCACGTAAGTAATGAACTATCCCTGAATCGGCAGCTCCTAGAACGCTGACACCAAGTTTAAAATACTGATGTCTCCGATTGTACCAGCCGCTGTTCAGGGAAATGAATCCGCACTGTCCACACTCGAACCTAAGTGTGAAACTCCAAAGTCAGTTTCGCTTTCTTTTGTTATCTGGCCAAGCTTTTTCCTTTTCCCTATAATCTAAGCGAATTTACACTAGCAATAACCTTTCCTTTCCCAAAGTTATACTTGCGCGGCTGCACGCCACAAAATGCGATCGTTCAAGCGCAAAATATTTGACATTTTTGTTTTCTAATCAACGACGGATCGTCATAGTTTTGTAGCAGTTGAGAAACTCAGGCTTTTTATGACTGCAGCGCTGTGCAGTCAGCGGTTTGTTTCGCAAGTGCTTAGCTACCGCGTCTGTTTTTCTAAGGCGAGCGACCCGCCATTTTGTTTTTGTTCAAATGTAGTTTGATATTTATGCAGTAATCGCAGTAATCGTAGTTCATCGGATGTTTGCTGTCCTTTTAAACGGCCTAAACGGTAAGAACAGTTCAAGAAGTATCGTTCGGAACACTTTTTGGTTTATTTTTCACACTAGTTTTCAAGATTAGTTATAGCGAGTATTCTTTTGTTACGCAGATTGTTATCTGCGGGAATTAGGATTGTAACGGCATGTGCTGTAACCTGACCTGTGAATAAACGAGTTTTGGCCTCTATTTGATTTGTTCGCAACTCCTCCCGTCATGTGCGACGGGAGGCCAGCCACAATAACAATCGTTTGAAGATATGGATGTCATGTCTACTTCCAAAGAAGCAAGATCCGAAGACCAGGCCAAGGTGGCACTGGAAGAAGAAAGCGAAGAGTCTAGGAAGCGAACACCGACAGAAAAAGGGTACTTGTACCAAGTTGACTTAAAAAGACAAGCAACTTGAGAACCAAGAAATGTGATCTGGTCAAGCGTATGAAAGGTACTCTGTTGAAGCGAGGTCAGTCAGCTAAACTTGTAGAATTTAAGAAAGAATTCAGCGAAGCTCAGGTTATGTACTCTGAGTTTCAAGACATGGTAGAAGAGATTAAGGTTTTTGTGAAACCAGGCGAGAGTATGGAAGGTATTGAAAGAATCATTGATCAACTAGAAAGAGAGTGGAAGAATTTTGATTGTGACATAAGGTCAGAAATTAAATTCCTGGATTTTGTTGAACAGCACTTGGACGATTCTAGTTCTGAAACATCTAAAGTACCAAGTGGAGTTTCCAGGAAAAGTCATAAGTCAAAACTGAGTTACATCAGTTATGCTGAAGATGAAAGGATTCAATTACAAAAGGAGGAAGCTGCTTTAAAAGCTAAACTGGCTTATATAGAGAGAGAACGTAAACTGGTATTAGAACACAAGAAAACTGAGTTGACCAAATTAGAACAAGAAAGAAAATTGAAGGAACTAAGAGTACAACGTGAACTAGCTCAAAATCAAGCAAGGCTTAATGTATGCCTTTCATCAGAGAGAGAAGATGTGCTTGAAGGTCAAGATCTTAACTCTGTCCCCGCAGCGGATAAGGATAAGGACATGGATAAATTTCTTAATTCAATTCCAATCACAAGCAAAAGTGATCTCTCTCCTGGTCAGCAAGAACCTATCTATTCTTCAACTCAGATAAATGGGGCCCAACCCACTTCTGGTTCTCCACTTGTAAACCATGGAGTGTACAGTGTATTAAGTCCAAATGCCACGCCCTTTCAACCGCACTCTGTTGTTTTAGAAAGATGTATGGATAAGCTGGTTGAAACTAGCAGTAAGTTGGTGGCAGCTACTGTGGAACAGAATTTAGTGAACAGGCAACAAGCAATCTCTGGTCAACTGCCTAAAATTTCAATCTCAGTGTTCAGTGGAGACCCTCTAGAGTATCCTATATGGAACAGTTCCTTCAGTGCTCTTATTGATTCCAAACCAATGGACGCTCAGACTAAACTAAATTTTCGGCATCAGTATATCTCTGGAAAGCCCAAACAAGTTGTTGATCAGTATATGTTAATTGGAACTGAGGATGCCTATCAATCTGCAAGGTCGTTGTTAAAGGAAAGGTACGGTAACTGCAACGTATAGTTGGAACAGCCTTTATGAACAAACTGGAGAACTGGCCTAAGATTGGCATAAGAGATGCGGAAGGTTTGAGAGATCTTTCTGACTTCCTGCAAAAGATAATTGCCGCCAGAGAGACCACTCCTAGTCTGGCTGTCTTGGACTTTGCGAAGGAGAACGTTAAGACTCTAAAACTAAGTTGCCCTTTCAAATTCAGAATAAGTGGAGAGGGATGGTTCAACAGTGTAGGGTCTCTCGTGGAGATGGTGCTTATCCTACTTTCTCTGAATTTGCTTCATTTGTGAAAGAGTGTGCAGAGAAAGCAAACATTCCCGAAATTGAGGAGCTGTCCAAAACCAAGGAGGTGAGACCTCGAACACCATTCCGAAAATCACCGAGGGGAGAAGAGGCCATTTCCTTTGGAACCCAAGTATCAGATCAGGACATGAATGTAAATGCCCTGAGCGAGAAAGAGAAAACCACCAAAAGTGACCCGAAAAGGAC
Source organism: Pavona decussata (assembly GCF_977016875.1). Classification (NCBI taxonomy): domain Eukaryota; kingdom Metazoa; phylum Cnidaria; class Anthozoa; order Scleractinia; family Agariciidae; genus Pavona; species Pavona decussata. Next base: position 152,315 of record NW_028145468.1, read on the forward strand.
TGACGTTTGTTTGTTTTGTAAGGAACAACATCACTTAGATGAGTGTAAGAAGTTTGCAGAAAAGCCGCACAAGGAAAAGAAGGACTTCTTTTATTAAAAGATTTCTTTGTCTTGGATGTGCCTCAAGTAGTCAGCCCCAAGTAGCCTCCTGTAGGAACAGACTTAAATGTCGTATCTGTTCTGGTAATCACCCCTCATGCCTTCATGTTCAGAAAACTCCGGCAGAAAGTATTGCGAACTGTACAAATGTTTGTACCATCCCAGAGCAGGAAGGCAGTTCAGATCATGCTATGATTGTACCTGTATGGGTCAGACAAGTTGACCAAGCCAGTAAGGAAATCTTGCAATACGCGGTGCTGGATGACCAGTCTAATGTGAGTTTCGTGTCACAGAGTTTGTGCGAGAAGTTGAACTTGCAAGGCCCACGAATTGACTTACTCCCTACGACAGTGCAAGAGCGAAACGTACATGTACCAAGCAATCGTATCTGTGGAGTTAAATTGTTAGACTTTAGAAGGGAGCATGCTGTGAAGCTACCCATGATGTTCAAGCGTGATATTATTCCAGCCAGTCGCTCACAGATTCCTAAAGCCAGCGTCGCGCGGAAATGGAACCATCTTCGCCCTATTGCCGACGAACTTATGCCGTACAATCCAAGCGTAGAAATCTCTTTACTGATCGGCAATAACTGTCCAAGTACGTTAGAGCGGGAGAAGTCCTAGTGGGAGATGAAGATGACCCGTATGGCCAGCGATCTCTTATGAGATGGGGCATAATTGGCAAGGTGTGCAAAGCTGCAAGCGATGGCAATAGTAAAGAAGTGACGTGCAACAAGGCAGTGGCTACAGAGGTCCATGAACACTTTGCCTTCACAACAAAAGTGAAAGAGGTTATCAACCCACAGACCATCCTTAAAGTTCTAGAGTCAGACTTTGCAGAGTGCTCTGCAAAAACCAAGCCTTATTCAGCCGAAGATAGGAGGTTCCTCAACATCCTTGAAAATGGTATTGTTAAGACACCTGATGGGCACTACGAAATGCCGCTTCCCTTAAAGTCAGATAAATTGTCTGTCCCTTTCAACCGTGAACTAGCTGTGAATAGATGGCGCCAGCTTGTAGCAAGATTTAAGAGACAACCGAAGTTCTTGGAAGATTATCGCTTGTTCATGAAAGATGTGATTGCTCTATGTGCTGAAGAGGTGCCTCCAGACCGTCTTGGAATCCAGAATGGCATGGTAAACTACGTCCCCCACACCTGTGTTTATCACCCGAGGAAACCCAATCAGATCAGAGAAGCGTTCGATTGCTCGGCCCAACATGATGGAGTATCTCTTAACGATTTCTTGCTGTAAGGACCCGACCTCATGAACACCCTGTTAGGGATCTTGTGCAGATTCAGACAGGAAAGTGTAGCCATTATGACTGATATAAAAAGTATGTTTCATCAGTTTGTGGTATCAAAGGAACACAGAGATCTCCTGCCTTTTTTGTGGTGGAAAGATGGGGATCCTGCCAATGAAGCTGTTGAATACAGGATGAAGGTTCATCTTTTCGGTGCTATTAGCTCACCTGGCTGCGCAAATTTTGGTCTCAAGAGGGCGGCAGATGATGGAGAGAAAGAGTATGGTGAAGAAGCTGCTGAGTTCATAAGAGGAGATTTCTATGTAGATGATGGACTAACGTCAGTCCCAACTGCAGACCAAGCTATTACCCTGGTGAAAGCAAGTCAAGGCATCTGTGCCAAAGCCGGTCTGAGACTACACAAAATCTCGTCAAACAAAAGAGACGTTCTTGAAGTGATTCCTTCGGAAGACCGTGCAAAAGAGTTGAAAGAGCTGGATTTGAAGAATTATCCATTGCCTTTGGAACGTGCTTTAGGAGTTGTATGGTGTATTGAAACTGACAGCTTCCAATTTCGCATCGAATTGCGTGATCTTCCCTTTACGCGACGTGATGTTCTGGCCACAGTTAGTTCAATTTACGATCCTAGCGGCTTCGTTGCCCCTGTCACCTTGAAGGGTAAGCAAGTTCTACAGCAAATGTGCCGGGACAAACTTGATTGGGACAGCCCAGTTCCAGAGAGTCTTCGTAGTCAGTGGGAGAAATGGCGTCAGGATGTTCTGACTCTTGACCAGCTGCAAATTCAACGTTGCTTTAAGCCCGAGAACTTTGGCCGAGTTAAAGCCTGCGAGTTACACCATTTCTCGGATGCCAGTCTTGAGGGATATGGACAGTGTTTGTATGTTAGACTAATTGATGTGGAGGACAAAGCACACTGTTCTTTCGTCATTGGAAAGGCCCGAGTGGCTCCTTTGAAACAAATTACTGTACCGAGGCTTGAGTTGGCAGCCGCTACTATTTCAGCGAAAATGAGTGAGTTTCTTCGCGAAGAATTGTCCTACACGGACATTAAAGAACATTTCTGGACAGACAGTAGAATTGTCCTGGGTTATGTCAACAATGAAGCTAAAAGGTTCCACGTGTACGTGGCAAATCGCGTGCAGCAAATTCGTGATGTCAGGAAACCGAGTTCTTGGTTGTATGTCAGTACTGAAGTTAACCCCGCAGATCATGCCTCGCGTGGCCTTACAGCATCACAACTGCTTCAAGGAAACAATTGGTTAGCAGGACCACCATTCCTTTGGAAGAATGGGACTTTTCAGCCTGAGAGGAGAGAAGAATTTCAAGTAACTGAGTCTGATCCTGAAGTGAAGAAAGCTGTCGTGTTCACATCTCATGCGGAGAGTCCAGCTACCCAACCTTCTGAATCATCTATGTTGAGTCGTTTGTGTCACATTTCAAGCTGGCAGCGTCTGCTTAAAGTACTAGCCTTGCGTCTTTGAGTGAAGAGCAGATTAGCAAGTAGAGAAGTGACGTGGACGACACAGACTGGTTGTGAGAACATTAGACCTTTGCCAAAGGTGTCAGTTACCTTGACCGAACTGCTTGAAGCGGAAGGAGAAGTTCTAAAGATTGTTCAACGTGAACAGTTCCATGAAGAGATTGAAGTCCTAAAGAAACTTAAGACAGTTGGAGAGGAAACAGATAGAAAGCTTGCAAGAGAAAGAAATCTAGCCATCAAGAAGTCTAGTTGCTTGTATCGTTTGGATCCGTTTCTTGATGAAGATAGTATCGTTCGCGTTGGTGGCCGCATCAGACGAGCTAACCTTCCCTTTGCGACAAAACATCCCGTGGTACTTCCATGTAAAAGCCATGTTACAAACTTGCTGATTCGATTCTGGCATGCCAAAGTGAATGACATGGGGCGAGGTATCACCCAAAATGAGCTGCGTCAGAGAGGCTACTGGATTATTGGTGGATCATCCGCAGTGTCAAATTGTATTTCCAAGTGCGTTACCTGCAGAAAAGTACGTGGGCCCCTGTAATTTCAGAAGATGGCCGACTTGCCTTTGGATCGAGTTGAACCTTCAGCTCCTTTCTCATACTGTGCTGTAGATTTCTGTGGACCATTCCTGATCAAGGAGAAGAGAAGTGAAGTCAAGCGTTACGGTGTTATTTTCACCTGCATGGCCAGCAGAGGCGTTAAGCACCAGTTCATTCATCAACGCGCTGAGCCGTTTCTTAAATCGTCGTGGTCCAGTCAGACAGCTCCGCTGTGGCCAAGGCACAAACTTTGTGGGAGCAAAGAATGAGCTGAAAGCTGCCTTAGAAAAATGGATCAGAACAGACTACAAGAGTACTTGGTGGAAAATGGTTGTGAGTGGATACCTTACCGGATGAACGTGCCACATGCGAGCCACATGGGTGGTACATGGGAGAGGGTAATCCGTACTGTTCGTAGTGCACTGGAGACGCTACTTCTAAATGCCGGAACCCAGTTGAACGATGAAGCCTTTAGAACCTTTATAACTGAGGCGGAATGTATTGTTAACTCCAGACCCCTCTCTACGAATGACCTGAATGACCCAGAGGCACCCGAACCACTTACACCCAGCCATCTACTCACTTTCAAACCAAAGGTTGTACTTCCGCCGCCGGGAAAGTTCCAGAGAGCAGATTTGTATTCCCGCAAATGGTGGCGCAGAGTACAGTATCTCGCCGATCAGTTTTGGCTCAGATGGCGCCACGAGTTTCTTCAAAGTCTGCAGGGGCGGAACAAGTGGATGTATCCCAGAAGGAACTTATCAGTTGGAGATGTAGTCTTGTCTAAGGAGGATGAAGGACCACGTAATCAATGGCCTCTCGCACGAGTCGTTCAAGTCTTCCCCAGTGAGGACGGATTTGTCAGAAAGGTTAAAATCGTCAAAGCGGATGGAGGGCTTGACAACCTGGGCAGACGACAAAAACCTCCTACTTTCCTGGATAGACCAATCCACAAACTAGTTTTACTGGTACCCTCCGAAGGCGAAGAGGAAGTTGACATAAGCAGCAGGGAGACCGAGGGATTCCCCTACGAGGAGCCAACTACTCAATGAGGTGTCTTTGACAAGTGAAGAAGACACAAGTGACTGTCTTTATGAACGTTTAGTTTGTTGAACTGTCTAGTGTGGACACTAAGTACTAAGTAAAGTAATTGTTAGGCAACAATTAGGGGAGCCATGTGACTGCAGCGCTGTGCAGTCAGCGGTTTGTTTCGCAAGTGCTTAGCTACCGCGTCTGTTTTTCTTAGGCGAGCGACCCGCCATTTTGTTTTTGTTCACATGTGGTTTGATATTTATACAGTAATCGCAGTAATCGTAGTTCATCGGATGTTTGCAGTCCTTTTAAACGGCCTAAACGGTAAGAACAGTTCAAGAAGTATTGTTCGGAACATTTTTTGGTTTATTTTTCACACTAGTTTTCAAGATTAGTTATAGCGAGTATTCTTTTGTTACGCAGATTGTTATCTCGGGAATCAGGATTGTAACGGCATGTGCTGTAACCTGACCTGTGAATAAACGAGTTTTGGCCTCTATTTGATTTGTTCGCAACTCCTCCCGTTATGTGCGACGGGAGGCCAGCCACACTTATATATTACAAGAATGGAGCCCATGAAGTATGGCTCTGTGATCTAACGACCTCTAACAACTGCGGTACCAAGCCTAACTAGGAGCTGGTCAGTTTGTGCGGTTAGAAATCGTGATCTGTAGAAGATAAACAGAACGCAAGTGTCAAATATTTCAACTGCGGATAAAGGCCCTAAAAGATTAAGATAAAAATTAATGAATGTTACACACGCAACAGTTGCGACTACGTAAAAGGAATTCTTTTGAAAATGCGCGAGAAGTGCCAGGCACTATCAAAAAACTACATTGCGTGAAGGGACTTGCCTGTGACTGAGCAAGTGTAATGAGAAGTGCAAGTGCGCTTTGTTATTTTGGGTAGTGACGTCAGTAGAAAATGCAGAAATGCCATTGGAGAATATTTTGAAAGCTATCCGATAAACACAACTATCATCCCGAGCCGAAGTGTTATTTAAAACATTTATCTCACGCCTGTGTATTCCTCTAGGAAGGTAAGGTTTATGAGATCTTTTGCTGAATAACTCTATTCTTGTCTATTTTAACTAGCAACTTAACAATTTGCAAAAAGTATTTCTTCATAAGGACTTTGAAAACTAAAACAGCTTTTACCTCTGTTCAGACTTACCGCAGGTCACTTTTGTGGAATGTAATTTCAATTTACAAACTCAAAGGCTTTGCTCGCACAGTTAATTATCTTCATAGGACATGGCACAGTCCTGTAAGGAAACTGCTTTGAGATTTTAACTTTGTTACTGGTGAACGATCGAGTACTGATCAAACTAATCAGTGAGCTACATACATTGTACATGATGCGAACAATTAATATCAATCTGCTATCGGCCGCACCCCACAGTAATCGTGTTTTTTTTTTTTTTTTTTTTTCAATGAAGCTTACGCCTTTATGCTCGAACCGGTAGGCCTTGAGTGTAAGGATTTTGTAAAGTTTAAAGGAAACTATGATTTTGAATAATTCTCGAAATACTTAGGTCATGGCCTATTTACCGAGCCACCAAAATCTTAAGTAGTTGAAACTTTGCGGAAACTTGTTTGCATTTTCTGCCGGAAATTTGATATAGCGTCAGTTAGAAGTCTTCAGTCACGACTTATATAGACGTCTTCCTGACGCTATTCAATAAGGGAATGCTTTGAATTTTTAAAATTGTTTCTGGTAAACGAGCACTTATCTAACTCAGTTCAGTAGGCTACATAATGCGGACAATTGATATCCTTTCAGCCGTTATAAACTGCCGAGTTAATTTACGACTTCCAGTTTTCCTTTATTACATGCTAATCCAAATCCATTACCAAATGAATCTTATACTGTACAAAATTTCTGCCCTTACTTTTAAGTAAGGAAAACAAAATTAAACAAAATTAAAATTTTTTTAATTTTGTTTTCTACCTGTGCTTTAAACTTGACAGTAAAGCCAAATAACAAATCCACTTATATTGACCATGCATATTTCCAGTCGATCAAGATGGCTAGATATTGGCCTCTTTTTAGTTATTTATTTATTTAATTATTTATTTATTTTACTAATTTTATTTATTAATTTTTTTTCTGGTTATTTTTGCGAAGCTCAACACAGTCCCGGTCCACTGTAAAAACGCAACAAAGAACTTAAAAAATATCCAGCCGTCTTGACCGAAAAAGCTTGGTCAATAACCCGGCTATAAATATATACAAAAAGAAGGCTGAAGACATTTTTAATAAGCGGCATTTCTTGTTGTTACACGGAATGCCCGTAGGGCATGACGTGTCTAGGTTTCGGTCGGGTATCTTTTTTTTCATCGGTGTCGCAAATGTGCACATTAATTTATGCATTAAACTCTGTCCTCCCCTAGTAAGGATATTTTGTTCTGATTGTCTTAAACAGAAGCGGCCCAATCAAAATCTATTTTTCAGGCACATATCACGAGAGAGGGGACCCACTCATCACTTCTGTGTGACGTCAAATTATCATTTGATTTATTCATTAAAACTAGATTAAATTCTTCCCTCTCCCAGAAGGGATCTATTGTTTTGATTGTCTTGAACAAAAGCGGCCCAATCAAACTCCATTATCTGCGCGTATATCACGAGGGAGGTGACCCACTCATCTCTACTTGTGTGACGTCAAAGCAAATCATCATTTGGAAAAGTTGTTTTCGTTCAATGGCGGCCACATGTCTGAATTTACGACTCCGGATCTGCCGTTTTCAGAGAGAAAACCAACCTTTTTCAAGCAGTAAATCGAAATAATAACTTCTAGGTAGTACTCGACAGTTGAAACGGCGGAAATTGGGAGAGTTCACAGCAAAGAAAATCCGCTTTAAAAAACAGATCGAATGACCAACGCGAAGGATTAGAGCTAGAGGAGGCCAGACCAGTTCAGCGGGGTCATGACGTTATTGCAAAACCATTCAGACAATTATTTCAATGGCCAAGGGAGGATATTTTTTAAATATCTGCGAAACATACAATGGGGAATAATTGGGGCTACATTAAGCATTCCGTGTAATGCCATTAGAGGGGCATCTTGTTGATATTGATGTTAGATTCATCTCCAACAAATATTTAACAATGGCTTTGCTGTTACTTATGGCCTTCGTTTCCGTTACTGGGACATTGGTCGACTCTGCCACCAACAAAACCAACTGTGATTATCAGCCAAACAACAGCTCGCGTACACAAGACTCGTGCGGCATGAAGTATGGCTCCAACGACCTCTAAAAACTGCGGTACCAAGCCCAATTAGGGGCTGGTTCAGTTTGTGCGGTTAGAAATAGTGATCTGTAGAAGATAAACAGAACTCAAGTGTCAAATATTTCAACTGCGCATAAAAGCTCTAAAAGATTAAGAAAATAATAAATAAATGTTACGCAAGCAACAGTTGCGACTAAGAGGAATTGTTTTGAAAATGCGAGAGAAGTGCCAAGCACTATAAAAAAACTACATACATTGTATAAAGAGACTTGCCTGTGAGCCGGTATAATGAAATGTGTAAGCGCGCTTTGTTAATTTGGGTTGTGACGTCAGTAGAAAATGCAGAAACGCTATTGGAGAATATTTTGAAAGCCATCCGATAAACACAAGTATCATCCCGAGCCGAAGTGTTATTTAAAACATTTATTTCACGCCTACAGTTCCTCTAGGAAGGTAAGGTTTATGACATCTTCCACTGAATAACTCTATTCTTGTTTGCTTCAACTAGCAACTTCACAATTTGCAAAAAGCATTTCTTCATGACGACTTTGAAAACTAAACCAGCTTTTACCTCTGTGATACTTAAGACTGGGTCACTTTTGTGGAATGAAATTACACTTACAAACTCAAAGGCTTCACTTGCACAGTCAATTATCTTCATAGGACATGGCACAGTCCTGTAAGGGAACTGCTTTGACATTTTAACATTGTTACTGCTAAACGATCGAGCACTAACCAAACAGATCAGTGAGCTACATACATTGTATAAAATGTAAGTAAGTAAAGTAAGTAAGTAAGTTTATTAACGTGACTAAACACTTAGCTAACCAGCTACTTTACAGGAATAGTCACAAAATAAAATAGTAATAATAATAATAAAAGGAAAAAGTAATGAAAATGATAAATGAAAATACTGAAAAAGATGAGAAAGATACTATTTACAAATGTGAACAATTAATATCAGCCTGCTATCGGCCTAATCATGTTTTGTAAAATGAAGCTCACGCCATTATGCCCGAACCGGTAGGCCTTCGGTGTGAGGATTAGGATTAGGATAAGGGAAACTAGAATTGAGAATAATTCTCGTTATACTTAGGTCATGGCTTATTTACCGAGGCTCCCACATCTTAAATAGTTAGAACTTTGTGGAAACATGTGTGTATTTTCTGCCGGAATTTGATATAGCGTCAGGAAGACGTCTTGTCACGACTTATATCAGAGGTACCCCAAGCTCTATGAGAGATATAGGCCGTGACCTTTCTGTGAGTGTTGTAATTTGAGCGTTTCGGACGAGCATTGCGTAACGGCGAAATTATAAGGATTTGTATGGGAAAAAAAACGATTCCTACTTCAATTTAAAAATACCAACGAATTTTCAACAAATATAGTTCCATTTATTTTCTCTCTATATATCCCATAGAGAGAGAAAATCATGGCACTAAAACGCACTGAAATTGCGCTCAATCGCTCCAAAAACCACGTAGGAGAAAGGACAACAGACAAGGGAGTTCAGGTAGGGATATTTTTATTGAAAATTTGTTGATATTTTTAAATTGAAGTAGGAATCGCTTTTTCCCCATACGAATCCTTATAATTTTGCCGTTACGCAACGCTCGCCGTGACGCTCAAATTGCAACACTCGCGCAAAGGTCACAGCCTATATCTCTCATAGAGCTTGGGGTACCTGTGCTTATATAGACGTCTTCCTGACGCTATTCAATAAGAGAATGCTTTGAGATTTCAACTTTATTTCTGGTAAACGAGCACTTATCTAACTCAGATCAGTAGGCTACATAATGCGGACAATTAATATCCTTTCAGCCGTTATAAACTGCCGAGTTAAAAAGTTACGACTTCCAGTTTTCCTTTATTACATGCTAATCTAAATCTATTACAAATGAATCTTATACTGTACAGAATTTCTGTTCTTACTAAAATTTTTTAATTTTGCTTTTTGCCTGTACTTTAAACTTGACAGTAAAGCCAAATAACAAATCCATTTATATTGGCCAAGCATAAGTTTCCAATCGATAAAGATGACTAGATATTGGCCTCTTTTTAATTAATTAATTATTTAATTATTTATTTATTTTACTAATTTTATTTATTAATTTTTTTTCTGGTTATTTTTGCGGAGCTCAACACCGTCCCGGTCCACTGTAAAAACGCAACAAAGAACTTGAAAAATATCCAGCCGTCTTGACCGAAAAAGCTTGGTCAATAACCCGGCTATAAATATATACATAAAGAAGGCTGAAGACATTTTTAATAAGCGGCATTTTTTGTTGTTGATATTGTTGTTAGATTCATCTCCAACAAATATTTAACAATGGCTTTGCTGTTACTTATGGCCCTTGTTTCCGTTACTGGGACATTGGTCGACTCTGCCACCAACAAAACCAACTGTGATTATCAGCCAAACAACAGCTCGCGTACACAAGACTCGTGCGGCATGAAGTATGGCTCCAACGACCTCTAAAAACTGCGGTACCAAGCCCAATTAGGGGCTGGTTCAGTTTGTGCGGTTAGAAATAGTGATCTGTAGAAGATAAACAGAACTCAAGTGTCAAATATTTCAACTGCGCATAAAAGCTCTAAAAGATTAAGAAAAAAATAAATAAATAAATAAATAAATGTTACGCAAGCAACAGTTGCGACTAAGAGGAATTGTTTTTAAATTCGAGAGAAGTGCCAAGCACTATAAAAAAAAACTACATACATTGTATAAAGAGACTTGCCTGTGAGCCGGTGTAATGAAATGTGCAAGCGCGCTTTGTTAATTTGGGTTGTGACGTCAGTAGAAAATGCAGAAACGCTATTGGAGAATATTTTGAAAGCCATCCGATAAACACAAGTATCATCCCGAGCCGAAGTGTTATTTAAAACATTTATTTCACGCCTACAGTTCCTCTAAGAAGGTAAGGTATATGACATCTTCCGCTGAATAACTCTATTCAGTTGTTTGCTTCAACTAGCAACTTCACCATTTGTAAAAAGCATTTCTTCATGACGACTTTGAAAACTAAAACAGCTTTTACCTCTGTGATACTTAAGACTGGGTCACTTTTGTGGAATGTAATTTCACTTACAAACTCAAAAACTTCACTCGCACAGTTAATTATCTTCATAGGACATGGCACAGTCCTGTCAGGGAACTGCTTTGACATTTTAACTTTGTTACTGGTAAACGATCGAGCACTAACCAAACAGATCAGTGAGCTACATACATTGTAAAAAACGTGAACAATTAATATCAGTCTGCTATCGGCCTAATCATGTTTTGTAAAATGAAGCTCACGCCATTATGCCCGAACCGGTAGGCCCTCGGTGTGAGGATTAGGGTTAGGATAAGGGAAACTATAATTGTGAATAATTCTCGTTATACTTAGGTCATGGCTTATTTACCGAGGCTCCAATATCTTAAATAGTTAGAACTTTTTGCAAACGTGTTTGTATTTTCTGTCGGAATTTGATATAGCTTCAGTAAGACGTCTTGTCACGACTTAAATCACAGGTACCCCAAGCTCTATGAGAGATATAGGTGAGTGTTGTAATTTGAGCATTACAGCGGGCATTGCGTAACGGCGAAATTATTAGGATTTGTATGAGAAAACACGATTCCTACTTCAATTTAAAAATACCAACGAATTTTCAATGAATATAGTTCCATTGATTTTCTCTCTATATATCCCATATAGAAAAAAAATCATGGAACTAAAACTCACTGAAATTGCGCTCAATCGCTCCAAAAACCACGTAGGAGAAAGGACAACAGACAAGGGAGTTCAGGTAGGGATATTTTTATTGAAAATTTGTTGATATTTTTAAATTGAAGTAGGAATCACTTTTTTCCCTTACGAATCCTTATAATTTTGCCGTTACGCAATGCTCGCCGTGACGCTCAAATTACAACACTCACGCAAAGGTCACAGCCTATATCTCTCATAGAGCTTGGGGTACTTGTGCTTATATAGACGTCTTCCTAACGCTATTCAATAAGGGAATGCTTTGAGATTTCAACTTTATTACTGGTAAACGAGCACTTATCTAACTCAGATCAGTAGCCTACATAACGCAGACAATTAATATCCTTTGAGCCGTTATAAACTGCCGAGTTAATTTACGATTTCCAGTTTTCCATTATAACATGCTTATCTGAATCCATTACAAATGACTCTTATACTGTACAAAATTTCTGTCCTTACTTTAGATTTTTAATTGTATTTTCTGCCTGTACTTTAACTTGACAGTAAAGCCAAATAACAAATCCATTTATATTGACCAAGCAAATTTCCCATCGATCAAGATGGCTAGATATTGGCCTCTTTTTAATTATTTATTTATTCATTTATTTATTTATTTATTTATTTACTTATTTATTTATTTATTTATTATAATTAAATTAATGTTATTAATTTATTTATTTTTCTGGCATTTTGCGGTTGTCGACACCGTCTCGGTCCACTGTAAAAACGCAACAAAGAACTTGGCCAATATCCAGCCATTTTCACCGAACAAGTTTGGTCAACAACCCGGTCATACGTATATATGAAAGGCTGAAGACATTTTTATTAATCGGAATTAGTATATAACACACAAAAGAATAGTGCTTTTTGCGCGCGCTGATTGGCTAGCTCGGAGGTGATTAGCCAAGTACTATTCACCTCCGAGCAGCCGAAGAGAAGATGGCTTCCCGTTTTGCCACGGTCACCTAAGAGGAAAACAGTTAGATAAAAGAGACGGCTATTACAAAAAATACAAAAATGGCAACAAAGTTTGGTTTGATGGCATTACATAGTAAGTTATATAATCTTTCAAACCTCTTAGGCTAAGGCGAAAAATAAAAATACAATGCATTGTTTACGAAAACTGTCGAGCACTATAATTACAATGTAAACAATGAAACATCTAATGTTTTGCAGGATGGTTTCAACAACGGGATAAATTTCACACAAAAATCGAACAAAAGACACGTAGCAACTAAACAAGTGCCTCCAGAAGTTTTATTTGTCCGCAAGAAAGCGAGACGAAACTTCCTACAATAAGAACTCGCTTACCGCGCGGCGCGCGAGATTTTAAAACTTCCCACCATTTGTCGGTGTATTGTCACAAAAAAAAAGTAATTTTTTCGTCCACTTCCTATTCAGCTTGCGTGTTGTGTGGTATATACTAAAACAATTATTCACCTCAGTGACGGTGAAAGTGATGGATATTTGCCTCGCCGCGATCCATCACTATTCACCTCCACTTTGGTGAATAGTTGTTAATTATTTTTTTGTTGATATTGTTGTTAGATTCATCTCCAACAAAGATTCAACAATGGTTCTGCTGTTAGCGATCGCCCTCCTTTCCGTTACTGGGACATTGGTCGACTCTGCCACCAACAAAACCAACTGTGATTATCAGCCAAACAACAGCTCGTGTACACAGAACTCGTGCGGCCAATCACCTTGTAAGATGTTATGCGGCCTGACGACCCCGTATGACACTTGTGTGCAATCTTGTGATTCAAGCAACTGCGACTCCCTTGAATGCCGTGCCTCGGAAAGCTGCATGCAGGTATGCAGAGCCACATGTGGGTCTCTGACCTGCGATGCCAACAAATGCACTCAGTCATGTGACGATGGCACTTGCAGCAGCCAGACATGTCCAAACAATGTGACAACCTGTTTGCAAATCTCAGCTGCTGAGATGACTTGTGAGGCGGATGCTTGCACCCAGTCTTGTTCTCGGGGAGAATGTCGCATGATTTGCCCCGTCGGAGGAAGTAACTGTACCCAGGTGTCAGTTAAGCGGGCCAGTGTTTCAATGAAATGTGACAGAGATGTGTGTGAGCAAGCTTCCTCCTCAGAGGGAAGATGTAACATGAGTTGCTCATCGACTGCAAGGGCCGGACGTTGCCAGCAAGTGTGCAGTAATGGCACATGCCAAAGCATGGCATGCGATGCTACGAATTGCACACAGGAAGCAAAAGTTGAAAACGTCACCATGCAGTGTGAGGGAGACAAATGCGTGCAAGTTTCTAATAGTGTAGACAGCACCTTAAGCTGCTCTTCTGGAGTGAAGACGTGCAACCAGATGGCAAACGATAAAAACACAGTCATGAGGTGTGATGGAGACGAATGTCAGCAAACCTGTATGAAAGGAGGCTGCAACATGATCTGCTCCTCAAGTGTAAAGGAATGTCATCAAGTCTGCCTTCAGGGAAAGTGCCTGCACAAGTGTGAGGCTAAAAGTTGCAGCTTGAATTGTCTTTCCGGTGCCTCATGCTCTACACCCACGCCTCCTCCTTCCACCATTACCACCACTGCTTCTGCTGCTATTGCTGGTACTGCCACTACTCTTTGGGGAGCTCTGATGATGGCATTGATTTTGTTCATGTAAACCAATGTCTGGAGATGGGAGCTCACAATGTTCTTTAAGTCAGTAGTAAATTGTTCGCATTTCTTTGTTCCTATTAGTGTATTAAAATACAAAGGTAGTGTTAATGGTACAATTGAGTCAAACTGATGATGTCCAGAAATACACGGTCGTGCGATGCGTGAACTGTATGATCCATGCACATCAGAAGGTGTCCCCAACCTTAAATTCTTACTAAACACATAAAATTATGTCAAAAATGAAGCCATAAGAAAACGACAAAAAGGTGTACCTTACTGATAAATACCTAAATTCAGGATTAAGTGCATTTATGGACATAAGTGGAACTGATCGCTTTGCCAAGAATTGGTCGGCTAACAGCACTTGTTGTTGTTGCTTCGTTTTATCTTTTCTGTTTTGTTTTTCAAGGAGTGCAACTGATCAAGACAGTGGACTGAAATAACTAAAATAACTGCTGCATCCTCTGGTTAGTGGTGCATATGGGTAATTTTCCGTTCCTTTAATGATGATTAAATAGGAACGAAACTTTAAGAACTAAGCTGCAAACAAGATCAATATTTTGAAATTTGAATCGAATCTCCAAAATTATCAGTTAGTGTTATTCGAAAATTGGATCTCAGATTACCTTACAACAAACCTTAAACAATTTATCTGCTGTTTATGACTGACTCTGCTGAAAAACAAAAGGTTAAATATCTCATCTTTCAGCTAAAGCAAGACTTGAAAAACTTTTAATCTGTACTCACCCCAGTAGTCCATTGCTTTCAGAAATCTCACAATAACGTGCTTAGTGTTAAAGAATTAAAACACGAATAACGTAGAAACTCACACTTGTATTTTTTTTTATCATTGGTTTTCTTGGGTTTATTAATTGTTGGGTGTTGGGAAGCGATACAATATGTGCTCCATTTATGGGAATATTCGAGTCATTGTTTACATAAGGTCAAGCCGTAATTCATCGTATCTGACCCTAAGTCAACCTTTCGCTAGAATTTGCCTTGAAATGGCCACCTTCTGTTTTTATCGTTTAAGATATTTAGTGTTGTTTACCGGATTTATATCAGCCGATATTTTGTTACTAATGTTAGTTTTCATTCTACTTATTTGAATAATAATAATAATTTTTAAATCTTTCCGTTTGAGTGTGACTATCAACGTCAATATTTTTTATTCTGTAACCACGTACTGTATCAGTTTTTAATCGGGTAATTGAAAGTTGTAAACATGTGCTCTGTAATTTATGGAAATAGGCGCGGACTTGTAGTACCTCCTTTCTTCTTGGAAAGTTGTTGTTTTGCAACCGACAACGCTGGACACTACTTGAAACCTCATCCTAGTATATTACAAACTCATGATTGTCAATGTGTAATTTTGATCGATACAAATGTTCATTGTAATTTATATATTTCTCCCGTTGCTTTATTTTGGTTCGACATTTCGAAGAACATAACGAAAACCTTGAAAGAACGGTACATTTTCCTCATCAAACAAAGGGAAGGTACCTATAACAAATTCCAACACCAACCAATCATAGGAAGGCTTACGTTAGCCTACATTAGTAGTTGACGAGTGTTTGACAGTAGGTTGTCAATCATACTCCGGCCAACAGAAAAGCAACGTGAGAAGTTTTTCAGTAAAGAATGCTGTAGCTGAGCTGTAGAGCGAACTTCTAAAATACAATAAACCATTGAACAACAATTGTGTGTCTACTGAATTGAACTCGTTGGCTGGACTGACAAGATTCCCCTTGGTTAGATGCTAAGGCTGATCTAACAATAGTAATGAAAGGGTGTACGTGGTGCCGTCCCTCCACTTAATATTCATTTTTCGTTTTCGTGCTTTTCATACTCGTCTCAATTGTTACTGTGTTAAATTATTTAACCATTGGACGGCCAAGTGACAGGGTCATCAATTTATGTCAGGCCTTCGCCCACACACACACACATACCAACCCTTCCATTTTATTATAAGTAAACAGCTGATTGTGATCAAGATAACGCGTGCGGCCAAGTGTCGATTTTTATAGTGTCTTTTTGTATATACTTTTCTTGTTTGTTTATTGCTGTTGTCGATGTTTTGCCATTATGGCTTGGATTTTTTTGTTTTTTTACAGTCATTCCTTTTGTAACCGTTTGTTTCCATATTCACTTAACTTTTCTATCCTCTGATGAAAGTTTGTTTTGTCCAACCGAAATATTGGGCAGGCAATCAGTTATTAAAATACTACCTGTTTGACCACTCTTGCATCTTCAAGTTCGCTTTTACTGAAACACAGTACAAGTTTTTTTGAATGCTTTATATTTATTTAGTGAAATGGAAACAAACGTTACGTGTTTCACTTACAACATTGGTGTTCACTTAACGGAACACAAATGGTTCAATGGCTGAACAATTGGTTATACATTTTTATCGATACAAATACGCTTTCCCACTTTTTTTTAAGAAAGAAAGAAATTCTTAAGTAGAATACAAGGAACCATTCTGCTGCATGCTATAAGAATTATGAACATTGCACTTTCACCCTAGATTACGTTACGTGACGCTGTTTTGTTATATTTGTACACCCACCGGTACCCTATAAAAGGTGAAAGGAGATTGGCATTAGGCCCCTCCGTATAACCTAAGACCAAAAACGTAACTAATTACAAACAATTTTCAATAAAAAGGAAGGAAAGAAAGACGGTAACACTATTGGCTATTATATATTTTATTCGGAGCATGTCGAAATTAACGAAATCACTGTGAAACTGCTAAAGATAATGAAACATACTTCAGGAACACAACTTACAGTAAAGCAATAAGATTTCATTTCATCATGCAATATCAATAACTTCGATGGCATCGAAAATGGCGGAGGCTGACTAGGATCTTTTAACATGCTTGAGATGTTTCTGTAATACCCTGAAGAAGAAAGGCTGAACCTTTCGAAATATTGGATTCTACAAACACGATATATTTCCTTTATCATAAAATTAACCTTGCTTATATTTTTTGTAGTATCTGCTCCTCTATTTATTGCCTATTCGATCAGTGGACTTTTTTTGTAGGATTCCCTCAGTACAGATTTTTCGCGCAATTTAATGAAAATTAGATAAGTGAACACAGAACAAACGGTAACAACTACTTTCTACCAAGAAATAGGGGACAAGATATATCCAACGTTGATTTTTTTTTTTTTTTTTTTGGGGGGGGGGGGGGGGTAAGGGGGGTGGGGGACACCAAAAATGTGTTCCGCGTTTGAGGGGGGCGCCGGGAGAGGTGAGGAGGGGCGCCCAAAATATTCTGTCATGATTTAAAAGCTCCAAGTCTTCTCGCTCCCCACCCACTCCTCTGCACCTCCACATAAGTTATGCACTTATGTCCAGGATCGACCTTGTTAGCAAGAATTTGTTATGTCCAGGATCGACCTTGTTAGCAAGAATTTGCTAGCAAATTATTTTCGCAATTGTCGCAAAGAAAACGGCTTTTAGAAAAGTATAGAAGAAATAGCAAAAATCGCAAAAGTAACAAGACATTTTCTTGCCAAGAGAAAAGACTGAGTAACAAATATCGCAAAAATCGCAAGAATAACAAATGTAACAAGATTCAAGACGTAGAAAAAGATGAAGGCAAGAAGGGCCCCGAAATGTCCGCAAATATCGCAAATATCGCCAAAG